>NW_005054346.1:1694191-1694448 GCF_000277835.1 Geospiza fortis | reverse complement strand
CACCAAAAAGACTATTAATTTTTTTTTACTGTCTGCAAACACTGAATAAGTTGTTAGCAGTATAGCTATTTTAATTAAAGGCCTGATAAGATATTTCTCATTTTTATCTTTACAGCCATATGCTGTAATAATTAATATTGCTTAATAGAGCTGCTTGCATGCTGAAGACTGCTTAAAAGACTAGAGATGTCTAGGATCAGGACATATGGCCTTTGTTGTGAGCCCCATGCACTGAGGAATAAAGACAGTGAAGCCCA
>NW_005054346.1:1687907-1694158 GCF_000277835.1 Geospiza fortis | reverse complement strand
GGGAGAAGACAACTGCTTTTTTTCTCTTTTTTCCCCTTTTTTCTTCTCACTCTTTTTTTTTCTTTTTTTTTTTTTTTAAGTTGTTGTTGTTTCCCATAGAACTGGAGAGGGGAATGAGGCTGTTTAAGAGAAACCTGTCTCTGCCCTTGCATTTGCCTTTCCCATTTACTCTGCTGGGCAGGCAGAAAAGGGGACAGTACCTGTCTCAGTGTGCCACCCCAGCCACCCTTCTCATGAGCACAGCTAAATCCATATCAATGGAAAAGCAAGGTGCTTATGACAAAACTGCAGTCCCAAGCCTAGATGCACACATTGGTTCATGGATAGGCAGGAGATTTGCTAAGGCTCTACACAGATACTCAGCTCAGAAAGAGCTGCTATGCAGCCTCCAAGATCTGATCCTGCACCCCATGTACCACTCTGCCTCACCAGGATGAGGAGATGGGAACCACCGGAGGAGCCTCTCTCTCTAAGACCTACAGCCAGTGCTAAGGGCCAGGTCTGTAGGGGTACTTGAAGACCTCTTGAACAGGCACTTAAGAGGGTGAAGATAATTTTAGGAACACCTCAGCAAAGGATGTTACTTCCTTATTCACTGGAGCTTTTTCAGGGATTGCTCAACAGTAGGAACTGAAATAATCAAATCATAAAAGCTTTTGCCCAGACCCCCACTAACAAAGAGTGAACAGCATTTTCTCTGGTCATGGGATAAACGGTGTTGCTGTGGCTACAGGCAAGAATCCAAAAAAGATTAACAAAACCCTGTTAGTGGATAATCCCTGGAAAGGTACTCTAACAGCAGATTTCTCTGCTTTCTGCCAGCATCACCCAGTATTACCTAGCTTCCAGCTTTGATAGCTAAACCTCAAGAAGGTGTTGATTTCATCTAGACGGCTGGCCAGTGTCACACGAGCTTGCTGAATGGAGATGTAAAATCCAGGACTAGGTGCCTTTTGATCTCATCATCTCAGTAACTCATCTTCACATCTGCTCCTGCCTGTGCCGCCTCAGGAATGGTTGATGCCAGCTCAGGGCTTCATTTCTCATCAGATAAAGAGATCTGAATGGTCTAATTTGCCTCAGCCCATCTATGTCCATTTTCCTAAAGGATCATACCATCTGTTCCTCAGCTGGATGCTGAGGACAGCCAGGAGCAGTTAAGATTTTCTCAGAACACACTGCTGATTTCTCCTGGGAAACAAAGTCAGGGGTCCCTGGGAGACTTTGACAAACTAGGCCCTACTCTGGTAATGGAAAACTGGGCACTGCATCTTCTCTGTCCTGTGGCCTTCACAAGGATACTGTGTGAGATGGTAGCAAGAGAAGAATTTCCACCATTTTCACTCTTGGGCTGTTTCACCTGGTGGGCCCCAGTTGCCAGGGGCATGACTCTGTGTATTCTGAAGCTGATCTAACTCTAACAAACACTCCTTCCCTGCTCTCTGCCAGATATGAACAGGCCTGGTGTAAATCTGAGCAGTCAACTTCTGGAACAAACCTACAGCTAGAATAAGGTGGGGAGGGGGAAAATATTTCTGATTTTAGGGACACATTTAGTGCGCACATTAAGGCATTTAATGATTTGGGTGCAGATAATTAATCTGATGATCCAGGAACTCACTTCTCAGGACACCTGTAATATATAAATTTTTTGGTTAAGGAAAAGAAACCTTTAGCCTTGAGTAAATCTAGTCTGATCTAAAGGGGATGCTTGAACTTTTACTGCATGATTGGCAGAATACTTTATTAAAATGCTGTGCATGGGCTTTAATATATTGAATTCTCACCTTTTTATGGCATTCTCTAACAAATGTTATTGTGTCTCTATAAGTACATTTGTTTGAGTCAGTAGAGGCTGATTCAAGGCTGGTCACCAAATTCTTTTATTTTCAACAGCTAATTTACACAGCTGCTAAGCTTCAGTCTTGAATGAAATGCACTGGTGCCGTGATTAACATAATTCTGTGCCAGTCCATTTCTTCTTATCCCCCATCCATTATGACTGAACTTTAATGCCACCTGTGAGACTGGCAGGTGGGTCACATCCACTCTTGCACAGAACTTGTGCTGTGCAGAGCTGAGTTAGGAAGGATTCTGCACGATCTTTCATCCCAATTTCTTCTGGCTCTGTGTATCAGTGTGACTGCTAGGAAAGTGCAAGAAGGTATGGAGCCTGCAAGAAGGTGTAGGCAGCTCTGCAGGAATTCCTGCCCCAGTTCTGACAACGCACATGCTTTACTGTGTGCTCACACATAAGCCTTACCCTAGACTAAAAAGCCTTACCCTGGAGCTAAAAACTTCTGATTTCTGTAGTGCATGTTCTAACCTAGATATCTCTAATTCAGGCAGGTGTTTAGATAACCTATCATTTGACCCAGAGCTTTTCCTCTGATGGAAAAGGAGCTCCTCTTACCAGGAGCTAGATACACTGGATATTTTTTGGAATTGGCTTGTATATGTCCTGAGCTTAATCAAAGGCAATCTCATCAGCCTTATTCTGGCAAGTGTAGTCCACAAGAAAGATGACCTGCCCCTGGAGATTCCATACTCTGTTCTCAGAGGATCTAAAAGAATTCTTAAGGGTCTATATATCAATGGAAAGTACTTATCATCATTTCACTTTTGGTTGTCAATTTTTACCTGCTCCACAGAATTATTCATAAAGCCCAGCAGCCAATGTTTTGGTGGGTGATGGTGATGTGCTGTGATATGTTTTTTTATGTTTCTGACGCCTTTGAAAGCTTATGTCTGAGTGATTTTAAGAACACAAGAGCAATCTTAATTTATTCTACAAATTGCTGCAGTAATTCAAAAGAAAAGAGCTTTTGCACTAGAATAAAACCTGTCATTATTTTGTGGGTTTAAATACTTTTCTCAAAGTATATGTGGATAAAACTTCCAACAAGGAGTGACAGTGTGTGGGTGGATATTGATCAAACAGGTGAATAATTGCAATAAATTTAGGCTTACCACACCAATTATAAGCATTATCCTTTCCATATGCTGTGGACAAAATATGTTCAGATACTGTGATACTTAAATTAAATGTGATTTGAATACAGTAATTAGATCCTACTGGGTTTAGTAACAAAATGCAGGTGATGTGCACAAAAAAAAGTGCAGTGAAATTGTGCAGCTTGCTGACAGTGGAGATTTCACATACCATACCTTATTCTGAATTGTATTGTTTCCTGCTCTGGGAAGCTACAGAAATTGTATCATAGAGTATTTTGATAATCCAAATGCATTTATACACAATGATGAGACAAGTGCCATGCCTGTAATGTCTGCAGAGGTTTGCATGGTGGAAGTTTGCTCAAAAATGACATAAGATTTTACTAAAATATGGAAACCTGCTGTCTCAAACCAGTAGCAAGTGCTCAGTCTGAAACCAAGCTAACCAAAAAATAACAAAAAAGCTGCTTTTTGTTCCCTGCTAGTGCCAAGGCCCTTAACACTGTGCACGTAGTATATAAATAAACCACTGTGATCAACACCTGAGAGCTTATAAATGTCTGAAATGTATGGTGACAATTTGCAGAACTTCTGCATTGCTCCCTCATGCCCACTTACAAACTATTTGGATAATCTGGAATCTGTTAGGCAATACCATACACCATTGTTTGCTGCTCTGCCCTAGGCCTGCGCAGTGCAATAGCAAACACTGCCAGGAATGTTTCAGTTTATGCTGGGGAGGGCACAGACGTGCAGCTCTCCCTCCCTGTTTACAATGCAAGTGTGCCCTGGCAAAGTGAGTTGCAACTGGACCACCTTAGCCACCTGGTGAAACCGTGTCTGCTTTCAGCTACCAGTCTTACATGCCAGTGTTCCCCTGTTTTCACCCAGGTTTGCATTATCCTTTATTCTGTGTGTCTCAGGTGTGTGCCACTGTGCTTTTATCTTCTGGGGGTCTGTTTGCTGTGGAAAACCAAGTCTGGAAACCTGTATGTGTTGGGCTCAGTTCACCTCTACTATAACACTGTGGGTTCAAGAATACTTGGTGGCCAAATTCCCATGTAGATCTTTGTGGCAAGCAGATGGAAATTCCACAGAGGTCTCTGGATCTCATTCAGAACTGGCCTGAATGATTGTTACTCATCCTGTGTGACTGATCATTAAAAGGCTTTTAAGTGTTTCCAAGATGTTCCCCAATTTATCATACATTTTGGATGCAGAGGAAAAAATACATATATTCAAGTTCCAATTGAAGAAAAGGAACAACAAATAGAACAGAGAAAGTCCTATTCACCTTCTACATTTCTGTCTCCTTGCTTCTTTCCTCTTTTCCACTTCTGTGCTGTTTCACATCCATCTGCCCTTCACATTTCCTCCCCATCACTAATTCCTGTGCTGTCTAAAATGCCTTTGAGTCCTATTTCAGTTCTGGTGTTCAATAGATGTGAGTCCCATTGATTTATGCCAGGGCTGAATTTTGTCCCCATAGCATACCAAATTGCTTCTGCACACACAGGGAATGCCAAATCAGTGTACAGACATACTACTTGGTAACTACTTTATTACTCATTTACACTTGGCATGAAATTCATAACCTCATTTATGATGCTGCTGAGTCTGGTTTGTTATATAAATTTGATCCTATACAAAGCTGACTGGCTTAGAGGACTGGCAGTGGATACAACACCCACCCCTTGCAAATTATCAGCTCAAATTCTAATCGAGTCATTAAAACAAACCAATCAAAACCACTTTCTGTGAAATACTGTTGCAAAAATGAGGTTGGTCTCCTCCTGGTTCCCAGTACATGTGTGTCAACACCACAGTTGACTCTAGCACCCTTGCTGGCTACGAAATCTCCCGAGCCCAGGATTTAAGCAGGCAGGGAGACTGAACTCTTTGTCCTGGCCTCAGGTCACGGCAGGTTGGTGAACAAGCAAGTCCTACTTCTGCCTCAGCTATAGCTGCCTTCTATTTTCTGGGACTAGCAGCCTGGCACCTTCTACAAACATCTTGTTTTCATAAAAAATATTCTACTCTAGCCTGATTGCATAATATATGTATTTTCTCTCTTTTTAAGAGAAGTGTTAGGGCTAACAGGCCTTTGGTTTGAGCAGGAATTGCAGGATTGTGACCCCTCTGGGATCTTTGTCCTAGATTTCAGCCTTGGCAGGTGGAGCATTCTGTAACCAGCTGACATTTAGTGGCTAGTTTGTGAGTCAAATATCTTGTTTTATTTTTTCCTTTTTGGTTTGGATGAGTTTGTATGGGTTTCTAAAGTATTTGAGAAAGGCATGAGCTTTGTGGTGCCACTGCACCTTCATCGAGCCAAAGAAGTTGCTTTCCTCATTGAGAAATCTCACTTCAAAAGAAGTTGCGATGTTTTCTAAATTACTGTTTCAGCTGGCTTTTATTTCCAAATGTCTGCATCACTCAGAAAATCTGAGTTTGTCCTGGTTTGTGGTATTTGTGATTTATTTTCCTATTTAGAGGGAATCTTTTTTTTTTTTTACATATGTCCACTTTCTTCACATAAAAAGTGCGCACACACACACACACACAAAGAATTTGGAGTGACCTCTGGTCTTATTGCAGTTTGAGGAAAGAAAATAAGAATGTAGAAAGATTCTGGATCTCAGCCATTACAATGAAAAACATCTGTTGAAGCCTTTGCAAGCACAAATTTATCTTACCATGGGCATGATTATTGATTAAAATCCACATCCTTTTTTCTAATAAATTTAACTCTTATAAAAATTTTCTACTAACTTTTATCCTAATAAATTATTTCGGCTTCATTATGCTCCTCAATAAAGAAAGGTAGAAACTTGTTGCATGTTAGTGCTTCCGTAAAGCAGAGATGGCTGAAGTTTATTCTAGGCACAACCTGATGGTGGTCCAGAGTGCTGGATAATCCCACAGTCCTGGCTCCTTTCCTCTCTTTCTCACTGCTAAATTACGTAAAATAGTTTCCTACTGTTGTGTTTCCATGTAAGCAACCAAATAGAGTCCTGTGGAGGTATGCTGAAGTCCCAGAGCAGCAGCTTCTCTGACTGTGAATCTGAAAGGCAGCGTGAGGCAAATCCGTAAAATTCCTGTTTCAAGCGATCTATCATATCTGAGGGCTGCAATGTCTCCAGACTCGCAGGGACAGCTAATTACGTCCAAGGCTGTCTGGTTATGAATGAGTATTACGCAGTCTTGCTGGGATACTGATCTGTTTTGGGATCTGTGTCAGGGTTAGGACATGCCCGTGCCTGAGTCATAGCAGCACATCCGGAGAATCGGAAGCAGCC
>NW_005054346.1:1682169-1687818 GCF_000277835.1 Geospiza fortis | reverse complement strand
ATTTTGGAAAACCCTCTTTCTCGATACAGATCCCAATGTGGAATTTTTATATAATTACACTGATGAAACTCCTCCCTGTGATTTATTTTCTGGAGCCTCTGCAGGTCTAAGAAGGAAAGTGAACTGTGGTGAATGAATGCTCTGTACATTTCTGTTCAAACTAAAAATGTATCTTCTACAGAAAATCTCCACTTCATGCCCCTGTGTTGTTTTATTTAATCTTCTGAACCCATATCTAATATAAAGGCATAAATCACTTTCCAAGACTCAGTAAATTCAATGGGTGTGTTAGGCTGCCTCAGAAGGTTAGCTAATGAATTGGGTCATGGACTTAGCAATGTTTCAGTGAATTTGTAAATGATGCCTGTTTTTATTGGAGTGAAGTAACATTTAAGCATAGGTAATACACATGATAAACTTGCAACACTAGCAAACTGAAAAACACATGGGACACATGCGTGTGCCAATTCAAATATAACTTTATTAAACACACCTGATTTTAAGCTACCTTTTAGTATTCCATTTAGCAGTTTAATGAGAACCAGTTATAACATACTTGGGGTTTTTTTCCTGTGTTCAGAATTCAGCAAGCTACACAGCTAACATGCATATCCATTCAGGCAGGCAGAATCAGAAAAATACAATGAAGGCCTTTACTGTATGTAAATGTAGGACATCAATGTGACCTTTTAAACCAACACATCCCTTGCACACTCAGCAGAGAACATCTGAAGCAGAAGCTATCGGTGTTTCCTTGAGACCTTTTAGCAAAAGGACTGTATCATGAATTAAAGAGCTCAAGCTGTTGACTACAAGGACTCCGGCATTAGCAGAGAATGGTACCGAGCAGTGTCCATTCTTGCACAAACATCTGCAGCCATTGAAATGGCCACTTGCTCCTGAAGGCAGGGGAGCAGCCTATTATGGACATGTTACAGAGTTCTCTTTCAGCTGCTGTTTGCCTGAAGTGCCAGGTGCAAAAGATGTGCTGTAAAAGAGAAGAGGGTAATGGTCACATCGATTACGAACTGATAATTGCTCACTCACTGTTTCCCTGGTGTTCAGCTGACTGGCTGTTCCAGCAATTATTTTCTTGTTCTTTATGTCTATTAATGGTGTGCCCAATATTGGGGACTGTTTCCCTCTTTTGTAGCTCTAACCCGCTATTGAAATCCTGGAAGTGTAATGTATAGCATTAGCTCTGGTGTGTCTGATTAATGTAATCATAAGCTTAGTTCTGGAAGGAATCCACCCTGTAGTTTACATTAGCTGTTAGATGACCTAAAATTCTCCTCTCTCCCCCATCCATGTGCAAAGTACTGGTTACATGTTTTTACTTTTCTTTTTGTTTATTCTTACAATTTTGCTAAGTCTGGTGAAAGAGCTGACTGCCTGCCATTTTCCACATTCTCAGTAACTTTATAGTTCTGAGTTCTGTTTTCAGATGCACAGGGATGATGAGGGTCACAGAGCAGCATACGTCTTTGTTAACTTAGCTGCTGCATCTGTGGCTGCTGATTTATATAGGTTCGAATACAACTGTTCAGAAAGATAGTCACAAAAGCCTGCAAGCAGTTCTTTTTTCTCTTTCTTTTTTTTTCTTTTTTTCTTCTTTCTTTTTTTTTAATGACAATACTTTATATTTTTTTTCCGGCTGAGGTATTATGGGGAGTGACATCCTTTGTATGAAGTAACCAAACCATTGCTTTTTAAAGATATGAAAATTAAAGCCTTTCAATTTCTTCACTTATTATTTTCTCAAGTAAGAAATCTTGGCTTACATAAGGATTTCAAGATCAAGTGCAAGTTGTCTATATTTTATTCAGACTCCAGGAGTGTGGATTCTGGATTGGGTTTTGTTTTGTGGGGTTTAAGTTGCAGAGAATTAAATTCCATGGCAGCATATACCAGATAGTAAAAGAGGCTGAAAGAAACAAAACCTGCATTTCCCTTCTCTGAAAGTGAACTATTTGAAGAGGCCAATTATGGAAGTTGAGATCAATATAGCATTAAAATCAGTTAGGATGAAATGCCAGATGATGACAGATTATCATATGAATTAGATCTTTGCTTGCAGGAACTATTATGACGGCACCTGTTAGAAATTTACTGTTGTTATTTCAGTACAGCAAATCTCCTCCTATCAATGAACAAAAATCTCAATAATATTGATTTTTTTGAAAATTCTGGAAGATTCTCTACCTGGTAAAGACATTAGGGAGCCGTGTAACAGATAAAGTGCCCAGTAAAAGCTGGGAGTTTGCAGGTGGGGAGCTGTAGATTAAAGTCATCAAATTATTTTTAATAGAATTCTCTAGAATATGAGACTTCTTAGAGTGATCCACAAAGCTGGTGATATTCATGAGCTCAGAGCAGTTTTCTTGATAGTTGTAAGAAGGCTTTGAGTGGCAGCAGTTATGTACTACCATGCAAAGTTTTGAGATAAGGATTAGATTAATCCAGTCAATTATGATACTATACAAATCTCTGACAGTAACTGAAATCAAAAATTATTTCCTCACAAACAGACTAAGAAGAAAGAAAAGGCAACGGTTCTGGGGTGATTGTTTGTGCTGCTAGTAGTGGGAATGTAGAAATTCAGGAATATACAGAATGTATGCTCTGGCCTCCATTGCTGCCAATGTATGTTAATTATTTTATTTCTAACCTCAGAACAAGGGTTAGCAGATTTGGGGATAACTAATTGTCTAATTCCGTGTTTCAGTGTCATTTAGACACAAGCAAAATTTGCTGCATGAAATAATATTTATGTTTGATGAGCATTATTAAATCTACTCTGGCTGTGTCAGAATAAAGGATGAGACCATCACAAGCAAAGTAAAATCACATCCCTTTTTCACTACAAACCATCCCAAATACCTGCTGGCTCTGCAGGCAGACACCTCCCTGCCTTGCTGGGACAATGCTTGCTGTGGCTGAGACACTGGTACTCACTTCTTCCATTTTGAATTGCTGCTTTCTGATGGGAGCTCCTCACAAACCTGGGAGAACCAGTCGTCCTTCCACATCCTTTCCATATGGTGCTGTACAGAAATCGCCATGTGCCCTTCCCTGTGAGGAGGAGAGTGTGTACAGGAGATAAATATAAATCCAAATAAGTAAAAATCCTCTCTTGGGTAGTTTTTGCACCCAAGCTCAGGGCAGGGCTCACAGTCCTTACCTTGGAGCTGCCAGCGGAGCCTGCGCTGCGGAGCTGGGCTGCATGGCAATGCCACGGCCAGGCCAGCACTTTGTGCAAGAGCCCTAATTGGGAATGCCAGGTCTCATCCATCCAGCAAAGCGTGCTGAAAGCACAGTAGCCTGCCTGGGCTCAGCACTGTCCTACCCCATTCCTGGCTCAGAATTGAACTGCAACCACAGCCAGACAGTTTAGGGGACTGCTTGCGGTGAGTACTTGTATGTGGCAATACGTGGGAAGAGTTTTAAGCTCCTTGTCATAGTTTCAGAGAATGCATAGGATGTTGCTCTGTGTTCTCTCTCTTTCCTGAACTTTTAACCTCATCCTACCTCTACCCATGCTCAAAATGACAGCCACTGAAAAGGGGGGGTGGGGGAATGCTTTCCATTCCCTTCTGTGTTTAAATATGCAAATATACAAATATGCTTAAGCTGGCCATAGGCTTTGGTACTGCTTTCACTCCCCCTCAGTGACTCCATCCTCCCAGTCAAAGTGGTGGTCCCCACGAGTAAAAAGGAGATTATTTCAAGGTAAGGTACTTTATTGCAGGACAGATGCCAAAAGCAAGCAAGCAAGCAAGCACTTAGACACTTTTAATGGACAATGGTTTTACTGATGCTCTCAACTTTGAGCTCACATATGGGGTATTATGAGCTGAGTCATCCAAATGCATGTATTCACATTTCAAAAAAAGAAAACATCTTAGGGAGCATAACCCCTTCATGTTGCTGGAGAAGGCTATTCACTTTCCAGTTCACCTCTTGCTGGTTTGTGGATATTAAAAATGAAAAGTTAAAAATAGTTCTTAACTTTGGCAGCTAGATCAACATCAATGCATATCTGTCAGTGCTGCCCACTTAGCCTGTGGTCCCTCTGCGTAGCTTGACAGAGGGTCAGAGCCATTCTGACAGCTCCACAATGGGAGAAAGATGTGGTGACAGGCAGTGCTGAAGAGCTGAAGATGTCAACAGGATCTCCAAATATCCAAAGGCCTTGAAAACCAGAACTCTGAGCTGCAGAAAGGCAGTAAGTTTGTCTAATGTAGGAAAGGCAGTCTTGCATGAAATGGGTCCTTCAGAGGATACCTGGAGATACTGGGGTGACTAAACATTTATGCATCCTATTTATGGACTGCCAGGATACCTGAAAAGGACTGAAGTCACTCTGCAGCCAACTATCAAACTTAACCTATCATATTTTTATAGGGAGTTGTTAAGTGGAAGTAATTTTACACTTCTGTAACAAATCCCATCACAAAAGATTTCTAAATTAATTTTCCTCCCTTTGGGGCTTTCCTCCAAGTGTCTGTAAGTATCTATGGGCATATGTTGTGCATTTCAGCTGGAATAAAATTATTTTATTTAGCTCACTACTTTTTATTTTTTTTCCCAAAGTACCTCATAGTTCTCAAAGAAAATAACAAAAAGGACAATCATTTTATAATTTGAAAGAGCATGGGCAACTCTGGTTTAGACTTGGAATGTATTAATAGATGCTAATCTGGTGTAATAGGTGTGGTCTGGTGTCTGCATTTTTGCTGTCTGTATTTGTGCAGTTAAATATACAATTAGGATTTTAGGTAACATGGACTTAGATTTTCTGCCTTAACACAGATGTGATAAATCACTTAAGTTAACTGTGCACTGACTTTCCAACTGATATTCAAAAATGATGGGGATCATTCAGAATTTTCAGAGTTAAAAATGGGAGGTGCTGATAAGTTCCTCACATGTTTTGTCATGCCTTCACATGCCTTGTCATGCTTATGGATCTGTTTGCTGCCTGTGGTACTGGCAGCTGAAAGAAAAGCAGCTAGAAAGGCTTGGCATGTTGAGGAAACTTAGAAGCAAAGGGTGACATAATTGCTCTCAGGTGTGCACTTAAAAATCTGTGGTGTTTTATCTAGATACTATTAGTACTCCATGAAGCCACTGTGAAATACAAGTAACTGAGGGAACACTGAAAAAAAAGATGTTGCTGCTTCCTGAGCACTCAGACAGTATCTTCCGTTTGCAGCTCCTTGTTGAAACTGAGACCCTGTCATGGTTAAAGAATTGGAGCAGGAGGTGTGTAAAATCCAGTGAGGACATGATTCCATCCTCATTGCTGCTTCTGATGGTGACAGACCTGAAGGAAGTGGAGTTAGCACAACATTTCTTAACACTACCAAGGGGGAAGACCCTGCTTCCTTTTCACAAATCTCCTTCCTTGCCTCCTCTCTGCCACATTCTCCCACCACTTCAATTTGGCAGCATTTTGGCCGAGACAGCTCAGTTTCCCAGGCTGTCAAGAAAGACAGCAAAAACATGGGCACTTCTCTCTGAGTTTTGGGGAGCTAAATCTCTCAGATATGGACTCTGCCACAAGGCAAGTGTGGGAGGAAGGTGAGAGAGGAAGATGGAAAGAGGCAGAGGGCCAGGCTGCAAAGGAACAGAGCAAAGAGAACATTT
>NW_005054346.1:1681373-1682123 GCF_000277835.1 Geospiza fortis | reverse complement strand
TGTGTGCTGGAGGCAGGGAAGGGACACCACATGATGCTCTGCCCAGCTTCAGTGGCCTGAAAAAAAGAGCCTCTAGGAAATCTGTCACTGTGTTGGGAACATATACTTGAATTATAATGTTTCTTTTTCCCCAAAAAAAGATGAGTAATTTGGATCTGGGACAAAGAAAAAGGAAATTTTGGCTTATCCTACAAACAGGATATGGGTGTTTATTTGAGTCAGGGATATTTCTGTTTTAAAGAACTGTATGATGTGTTGCTTCTTGCTATGCTATGGATTAAGGAAGCCATTCCTAAACTCTTTTTGAACAGACCATAATCTTCTTTTCACCTCTGACTTAAAGTTGGTCTCTGGAAGAAGATTCAAGGAAAAACTTATGAACTGCATACAGAAAAATGTCAGTGTCCAGCTGACCCTCCACAAGTGTGATGCAGATGTTTCAAATCACATGTATGTTCCACTAATGCATATTGGATAAGTGCAAAGCCACAGATTGAGGGATTGACATCCTTATTGCCTAGTGAACAAATCTTAAAAATACGTGCTAGTATTTCAGTTGCTACTAAAAATGCTTCACTTCTGTTTTTATACCATCAGTCATACACAAAGTAATTGTGTGGTAGTTCTTGCCAGGCCCTGATGTTTAGCTGTTGACAAGCCTTACCTGCAGAGGTAAAATACTGTGATATCCTATGACTTAAATTTGACAGCTTCAGGCAAATTAGCCTAAAGATCCCTCTCCACAGATCT
>NW_005054346.1:1659916-1681353 GCF_000277835.1 Geospiza fortis | reverse complement strand
AATTTTCAGAGAGCAATAGACTTGTGCTGAACTACTCTCAGGTCCTGACATTCAGTACTGACCATGTTGCAATCAGAGGCATGTACCTATATGAGAGCTGGAGTTGGTCTTCTGTACTGATAAAGGTGAAGTTCTTCTTGCAGCAATCGAGTAGACCAAGTCCTGGTGTCTCACTGCTCTTACTGCTGCTGCAGTAAGCACCATCCCCCTCTTAGCAGCAATTTTAAACTTACTTGGTATTCTGCAGCAGCCGCCAGCTGTACTGCAGGCGTAGCCTCTGCTGGGCCTGTTTAGAGCCCTGCTCCCACTGTCCTAGTAACTTTTCCTGGAGGTAGTTTGCACTGCAGTAGTGTCCAAAGAAAGAGAGCATCCTCAACGTTTATCTGGATGCCTTTCAAATGGCATAGTGTTGGGAAACCTGAGTGGCACTTGAATGTTTCTGTAACATCTCAGCCCTAAAAGTGGCTGAGGGTTTGGTGCAGACACAGCCTTGAAAACTCATCTCTTGCTCTCTGCAACAGACATTTAATGCAATTTAAAGCTTTAGGAAAGCATTAGGAGTGCCCTGTACCTTTTCCCATTCCCCTGATTTTGCCTTTCTGATTTAGCCAAGGAAAACAACTTGGAGGCAGAAGGAAAGAAAAGTCTGAGCAGCTGTTACTGAGACCATGGCATCTTGCTGATTCAGCAAAGAAAAGAATAAGATGCATTTATTTAAATGCATTGTGGTTGAACACCATTTACAGGATTGTAACATTAAGTTGCATCACCAAGATATGAAAAAACCCCACAGCTGAGATGAAGCTTTGAGGTCAGAGACAAGAGAAGCTTCTACAGCAGTGCTCCTGTGGGGTGAGGGTATTGCCATGTCCTGGCTAAAACTTCCCAGTTGTTCAACAGCCTCACCCCAGTCAGCTGCTCCCTGTCAGCAGGGGCTGGCGCTGCTGTTTGCCCACTCCTCACTCCAGTCACGAACCCATAAAACAGAAACAGTCTTGTGGGTTTCAGGGTCATAAATTTTGTGCATTAAGGTAAGCATAATTGTGTTATTAAGGTTTGGTACACCTTAAGAAATCTATGCATTCTAGTGGGTACTTACCAAGGCAGAAAAATTCAGCAGCAAGAAAGGGTTAAACTTCAGATCTTCACAGACATCTATGGCTCCATGCCTCATTTGGAAGGGAGTAGGGCTGCAGTGCTCTGCTCAAGCACGTGTCCATCAGCCAAACCTCCAGAAGAATGGAAATCAGCATTTGCAAAAACTATGCCTGATTTTTCTGGGACATGGGATTCACATGCTCCTCTGTAAGTTTTCAATTATTTGGAATGTCCAGCTGCTTCTTTCTCTGAGAAAAGTATTCTGACATGAACATTGCTGACCCATTCATCGTCAGCTGGCAGCACTTTGAGTGGCTCCTGTTATGATATATAGAATAGCTAGTGACACTCCTGTATGCAGTTATCTTTTATTGAGCAGCAAGACCCTGGGAAGAGTTAAATAATTCCTCTAATTCAAGAACCTAAGTCACTTTGAAACTGAATCAGAAACACCAAATGAATGTACTAACTAACCTGTAGGAATGCTCTACCTAGGATGGATGGCCACTTTGTCTAATAATACTTCATTAACTGTATGGTAGCAAAAGTAACTATAGCTGGATTACTTAAAATTTAAAGGGTCCAGTATTTCCCAGACACCTTTTTTTTCCCCCCTGTGCATAGGTCCTCACTAATTAAGGAAGTCCAGCTTTATAGGTGGAGCAATACCAAGAAAGCACCAATAAAATTTTTAAAGCTCTCTAAAATGTTTTAATACCTTATTTCATGTGGCATATACAGAGTTATGACGGTTCATAAGGTATAAAGTTTTTTATTAGCCGTCCATTGGGGAGACTGCATAACTCAATCACTCTTTTGCAACTCATTTAATGCACATCACCACAGCATTTGACTAGCATACTTAGCACAAATTGAAGTCAGTAAAATATTTGACTCAGCAGCCCATTACATACTTACACAAAGAGAGAGTTAACTGGAAACTAATTTAGGGAATTAGTGGTTGGTTACAAAACACAGCATAAACAGACCAACTTTTCTCCAGATAAGGCTACATTATTCCCAAAAACCTGTAGATCTTGCAGTGTTTTTCCCAAAAAATGTGTGGTATAAAAATTGTAAAATCAAGTGTCTTGTGCTTTAATATCTTTTTATGGAACAAATGGTAAAACTGGTATGGGAGGTATAGAAGGTATATTTTTCCCTCTCCTTTCATCTCCTTCTCCCTTTCCCAATGTTTAGAGAGATTCACTTCAAATAAGATAAGTAGGATTGTATGGTTCTCCTTGCAAAAGCCTACTTCTTTCCATGTTTGACAACACCTGACATACCCAAGCTGTAAGAGCTCAGTCAGCCAGTGTCCCCAAAGTGCACAGGGATGGTGACACCACACAGTGCAGTCACTTTTTAGGTGACCATTGCTCTTGATTCCCCTGCAGCAGGAGCCAGCAGAGTGTCACAGATGGCACCTATCTGTGTCCAAAAGAGAATAGAGACTGGTCATCCTCTGTTATTTTGTATGTCACCAGCATCAGGAGATTAATTGTGTTTTCAGCTGAGAATTTCCTTTGAATTACAAAAATCTTGGTTAAAACCCTCCTGTTTATCACAGAACAAACACAGATGGCTATAGTATACTATTTTCTTGTCTTATGATATGGCATACTGACCCTCTGTAAAGAACTTGAAGCTTGTTGTGTGCAGCAGTGGAGAAGAGGAAAAAAAGCACACAGCAGGAGCAGATTAAAGGCTCACATACACAAGTGTTTGAAAGACAGAGATTTTAATTTAGATCTTCAGACATTTAAGAGTAAAGACTGTTTGATTCTTCTGTTAAGGTGACAAGAATTATTTCAATCTGTTCCTACTAATATTAGCCTGCACTAGTTGTATTTATAGAAGATATACTTTTTAAGGCGACATGTGGCCAAGAAATTAAAATTTCCTTGGTTGACATTAGAACAAACAAATGATCTCCTGGAATTGTTTTCATGGATTTCTGAGAAAAGCCTGCTGGTTACATCATTTACCTGAAATCTACTACACCAGCTTAAAAAGTGCCATGCTGTGCAACTTGAAACAGAGACATGAGCAATAGACCAGAGAAATGTAATGACCATTGGGTCTAAAGAAACAGCTTTGCTTTGGCTCCAGTGTTTAATTATTTATACAAAACAATATTCCCAGTAAGAGACTAAACTTGGCAACAAGGAATAAAAATGTTTTATTCCTCTACATCCTTTTGAAAATCTATCTACAACTGGCTGAGGTGGATATATATATATATATATATATATATATATTGCAGAAATACAAAAAATTCCACTGCACTGAATATGTTCCATCCACATACAGCTCTGACATGTCAGCTGGTTTGATTGTGTACCTTCCCAGAGCTGCAAAGGAGGTGCAGATTTCCCCTGACATTACTTGATATTTACTAGACTTGAAAAAAGATTGTGCGTCAATTTAACATGTTGTCCATCACGGTCCAGAAGAAGGAGGAGGAAACAACCTAACTAATACAGAAAGCAGCAGATATTGAATGAGACAGGAAAAAGCATGCAAAACAGACAAGGTAAATGAAAGAGATTGATAAGAGTCAAAGGACACTGGGATAGCTTATAAATGGAAAAGTGGTTTATAAAGTGCAATAGCTGTGAACTACACTTCACTTAGCTGTGAACAACCCACTGCTGACTAAGAAATAAATAGCTATTGTAATAGATTTCTGTTCTCCATCCCTTAGTAGCTGCTCTACAAACAGAATTTTTGTTTATTTATAAGCAATTATAAAATAACTGAATTTAGTTATAAAATTACTGAATTTTGTTTAAGAGACAGGGAATCCAGCCTCTTAATAAATGCTATTGACTTTTTTCGGGAACATTCAGGTCTTGTCAGTTTTTCTATATTCCCTTTTTCTTTTTTTAAAATATGTATATAAAACCAGATAGATAGTGCCAAAACTGTTAAAACCACATAAAATCTCAGACAAATTACTTCAACCAGAATTATGATAATCTGGGAAACTTCAAAATTCTCTTCAGAATTCTCCCCAACTATATTCTTAAATTTATATGTGACCCTTGCCTTATTAAATGGCACCTTAATTTGAGAACTTCTAAGTGGCTTTAATACTTGATCATTGAATCTAAATGTTCTTTTAAATTCTTTTAACTTTCTCCTTAAAAAACCATCAAAGTAAAAACCATATTTCAAAGAGCTAGTCCTTTATCAGCAGTTAATGGCTCAGTTCTGCTGTGCATACACAGGCAAAAGCCTCATTGAAGCCAATGCCTAATTTCAGAGACTTCTTTTTCACTGGATGCCTTTAAAGAAGTATGGAATTTCTGTCCCAGAAAAGATATGGCTCAAATTAAATTTCTACAGCAGTTAGACTCAAGGCTACAGCCCAGGGATGGGTGGGATATACAACGCTGTGGGTCCATCAAAGACATATGATCTGGTAAGCTTAAGAAAACCAGGGTAGATATGGAAGAAAGCTGGTGGCAAAGAAGGAAGCCTGGGTGCCATCATGGTGATTTAAAAGCAGAGCAAAAATGGCCCTGGACTTAAGAGTTACAGAAAACTTCTCATTGTGTAGAAGCAACTGCATGTAGTACATGCTCTGCTTTGGCCTGACACCATATGGAAATTCCCACTGAAAGGGGACTGCAACTCCAGCAAGGAAAGTGTTTCCATTTGCTCAGCTCAGACTGAGAAGGGATCTCATCCTATGGCCAGCTTTTGGCCCTGAAGATTGACAGGTTCTCATCTCTCTAACTAAAGGTACAAAGAAGCACCTGGAAATGGGCAAAATAAATTTGCATGCCATCTTTTATATTTACTACATAGTGACATTAATACAAGTGCCCATGTTATTGTTAATATATAACATGTATATATCTTTATTTTTTTGAAACTTGTACTTATTGTATAATTTTTCCTGAATTATTCCATTTGGAAACATTGCTTTCATAAAGACCACATTTCACTTTAAGTTCTGCGATGATCAAGTTAAAGGACTACTTGGGAAGGCCGTAAACACTTGCATCAAGATGGATTAATCAGTATCCTAACTGTAAATTACCTTATGTTCTACTACAGTAGTGAACTCTGAGGAAACTTTTGCATGTTAGCAACAATACGGCTATGAATTAGTACAACAGGTACTTCCAAAGCCACTTAATTAGGTTGTTATATGTTTGTCTTTTTGGCTAATATCTGATTGATTGCTTGCCAAAGTTAACTGTGCAAAAGGAACAATAAGGAATACCACACTTCTTCCCTCTGAGAAAATACACAAGTCCTACCCCACTTCATGCGCAGTTTCCTGAGTTTGAGCAGGTGTTTTCAGGCATGGAAATGGTTGTCCTTGCCTTATTAAGACATTGACATGAATATCCCTGGAGGAGCAAGGAAAAGCTTAAACAATGAAACGAGGCTTGAGGCTGAATATTGTTGTGTCATTCATTTATCTGCAGATGATGATATGTGTGTGTGTGGGGGGAGGGTACAAGGGAGATTTAATGAATACTGCAAGTATTCATTACTATATATGAATCTAGGTGTTCACATACAGAAAAATATTTATATGCTTTTGGTATGAGCTTACTGTAGAATCAGAGGTTAGAAATTAACATTATTCATTGGTAGTAAAAGATACTGACCTCGTGTGTGTGTGTGTGTGTGTGGTACAAAGGAGACTTAATGAATACTGCAAGTATTCACTACTGTATATGAATCTAGGTGTTCACATACAGAAAAATATTTATATGCTTTTGGTATGAGCTTACTGTAGAATCAGAGGTTAGAAATTAACATTATTCATTGGTAGTAAAAGATACTGACCTCTATTTAAGAAAACATATGTATCTGTTATCTTGCTTGAATGTTCAAAGAACTAAACTCTCTGTGTAAGTCTCATGTCACTTTTGTGACTCATTTTTGTGCCAGCTATGATGCTTCCGGATTCTCTTGTGTCCTCAACCCTAACTGCTCATATTGACATAAAACTCTTCTAGGAATATTCTTCATCAGATGCCAGTGACCTCTGGCTTAAAAATAACAAACCATCACTACTTCTCCATGTTACTGCAATTTAAAGTGAGCAAACAATCCCGTGTATCACATTTTTCCCAGCTTCCTCTGGTCTGAACTCTGTGATCTTAGATGACTTTTCCAAACTTAATGATTCTGTGAATGCAAACCATGACATGACATGACATGACATGGCACGACATGACACTACACGACATCATATCATATCAATCATATCGTATCATATATTCTCACTACTTCTCCATGTTACTACAATTTAAAGTGAACAAACAATCCCATGTATCACATTTTTCCCAGCTTCCTCTCGTCTGAACTCTATGATCTTAGATGACTTTTCCAACCTTAATGATTCTGTGAATGCAATAAAAATCAGAGAATAAAGCAAAATCTACTAATACAAGTCTCCTAAAAGAGCCCGCTTGTATTCTTCGTGACATGTGGAGATGGTATTTTTGTGGTAGTGAGTTTCAGTGGAGCATTACTTCATCTCAGAAAACATGAATGTACCACCTTGCCATTCCACCTCGAGCACCAGCCTCTAGTACTGCTCCCAGTTCTGCTGGGGAACTGAGGATCTTTCTTCCTGGTGGCGTCCTGATTCAAAGCAGGACAGCCTCCTCTTAGTTGTAATGAGCTAAACATATAGAGTTCCTTAAGTTTGTCCCTTCAAGCTGTTTTTTCTGGCCCTTGATTTACTTATTCAACTTTTTCCGTGTATAAATGCTTGTTCTCGAAAGGTAACCTTCCATTTACCTGAATTTAACATTAATTAGTAATAATTATGAGTGAATGTTTTAAACTCAATGGTTTTGAGTTTTTCAATCTCTGGGTTTTTTGAGGATAAAAGAGGCCTGGAACTTTTGGTAACATACACTTCTCCTTTTGAAAGGTCTAAAATTTATTTACATGCAGCATCACCAAAATATTATTTCCTCTGGTACTGACAACAGCAATCAAAAAGTCACTTAAACAATGGAAGACTGAGGAAGAAGCCAAAGTTTTGGATACATATATATATATATATATATATATACACACACACACACACATATATAGGCAAAGAATGGTTCCTTTTAAAAGATTCCATGGTACATTTCATATTCACTGAGACAAGACCTTATTTTTTTAAGCATGCATCTGAATGAACCAAACACAGTATTCATGGATGCGTGTAATTTTTTTTCCCCTCCTTCTGCCCAATCCTAAATTTAAATCATAATGCTGAACTTGTGACGTCACTCTCAATCATTTCCACATGGCTTCACTTGTAGGATCAAAAAGGTGAAGCTCTCTGGTGTCAGCAGAAAGCTGACTTGGGGGATGGAAGATAATTCAGTGAAATTTCTAGTAATGACAAGAAGACTTCAAAGAAACCTGCAGGTAAAGTACTATTCTTTTTCAGTAAATAGTTGCTCTGCCTCAAATTTAACACATTAATAGAGGTTCAGTTTTAAAAGGAGCTGTGCTCCTAAGGAGTCTTCAGATGCTTCAGTTCATTTAGAAAATCTTTCATTAATTTAAAATAAACAGGTGTATTCCAAAAAATAAACGTCAGTGGAAACAGAGTAAGATAACAGCATGGTGGGCAGCCCAGCTTCATACTTCCATTTTCTCTGGTACGTTAGCTTTCTAAAGATGGCATTTTGGCTCTGATCAAATGGAAGGGCAAAGGTTACTGAATGTGAGGCTGTGGCTGCTGGAAAAGAGAACCAGCACAATGGTGGGGAAAAGCAGGCCACCAGCATTAAGCACAGAGAGATGTGGGAAACTGGCAAGAAGGAAGAGGATGTCATTTTCTGAGAAACCAGGAAATGAGCTCTGTGTTCAAGCATTTCTATTTATGGTATAAGAATTGTAAATATCGCAGGAGATATTTGATACTGAGACAAGGAAATATGTGTCAGGCCTTTTAGTTTTAAGCCCTTGTCTTTGCATGGGCTGCTTTTGTCCAAGGAAGCAACAATGGAAAAGGAGGGATTTGGGAAAAAAAGGTTTCTGCTGCAGCATTTCCCAAACTATTTTTCCTGTGCCCCTCTCTCAAGTGAGTTCTATCATTCATGACCCTTCTCTCCCCTTTCCTCCCCAACTCATTCAGCATCCAGCATTCAGGATTACAGCCACTCATCTCAGTTTGCAGCCTGCAGACATTATCTCTCATATCCCCCCCTTCTTTCCCAGAGAGAGGGTGAGTCCTAGTTTGGGATCTGCTGTTTCCACTGGATTTCAGTTCCTGGCAACCTATCTGTAAAATACTTTGACCAAAAGGGAACTGTTCCCCAGAGACTGTGATGCTAATTCTGCTGTGTAGTTCTGGTGTGATTTCAGAGTAATCTCCTGGCTGCACACCAGTGTTGTCCTGCTGGGCTTGTCCCTAAATGAGAAAACTTCTACAATGCATTTTTTTAGCATAGCACCTCACAGCCTTTGAGGTTAGCTGCACAGTTTGTTAGCAAAGTGTTGCTGTGCTCATTTCTATTCAACTTGGAGCCCAAAAATGTTCTCCCTCTTCTGCCAATAACCTTTATTAATTTAGATAATTTTCTTTTAAGTTTCATTTGTTCTATGTTTTTAAGTCAAAATCAAGCATTACAGGGCAGGAGGATGGGACAAACCACTGTTTCCACTGCTCATTTTTAAAATGTAAAGGCAGAAAGTGTGTGACTCTCCTATGCCAGGGTCTTTCCCAGAGCTAACTCCCATTCCCATTGTATTTATATTCACCAGAGCCACTGACTTGTTTACCGAGTGAGTGCCTGCTCAATTCCTGGAAGCCATTTACTTATCACTTACAAGACGGAGACAACAGCAGTGCTCAGCACTATCTGTTTATCTACCCAAATATGGATTTTAAAGACTCATTACAGTCATTTGACTTTAAGCCTCTCAGCCCTGAATACCAGGTAAATAAAATCAATAGGCGATTTGGTAGAATTTCTGCTATTTTGTTTAAAGGTTTCCAAGACACTCAATCAGTTTGTCTCTAAAACAGTGTGTCCTTCTCCCACCGTTTGTTTATTTTTTTCAAAGATAAAGCATTGCATCTGAAATCCAGGAAGCAATAGTAGCATGCTTTGGGGAGAGTGTGGAAGTGAAGGGAAATTATTAGAAGTCGTGACCTCAGTGGCAGCCTTAGATGTGAGGTACTTGCCTGGTCCATGCTCATGAACCCTGAAGGGAACACCAGCATGTCAGGCACGCCCTTCTTCACACCACCCTTCTTTTGACACCTATTTAGTTTCCTTGCCGTGCACCAAAGTTAGGAGAAATTGCTAGATGTCATCATGGCTCTTGTTATCTGGGGTACCCTGCACGCTTCCTCTTTGTGACAGTAGGCAGATTAGGTTTATATAGGGAGATGCATTCTTTTGCCTGAAACTCAAGTCATCAGAG
This sequence comes from Geospiza fortis, assembly GCF_000277835.1. Classification (NCBI taxonomy): domain Eukaryota; kingdom Metazoa; phylum Chordata; class Aves; order Passeriformes; family Thraupidae; genus Geospiza; species Geospiza fortis. The sequence continues at coordinate 1,671,843 of NW_005054346.1, read as the reverse complement.
ATAAGTCTATCATGAACAAAACAAGTCGCAGTTCCAACCCTATGCACTTGAGAGGTTTTTCTGTCTGCCTGTCTCATAGTAGCTTTGCTGTGAGAAGTGTCCCCACACTCATCCTACACCAGTTACTGCTGTGTGCCAGGGCAGCCAGCTCTGCCTGCCCGAGGATGCAAAGCAGCTCCGCAAGGACTGTAGGGAGCGCGTCCATCCCAGCTCCTGTCAGGCCAGCATTTGTGCTTCTGTGAGATGTAGGTGATTGCTAAAGTTGTTTCTGAGACTGCTTGTTATATAAAAAATGACAGTGACAGAACTGCATGGAAATACAATCTGATGTAAAACCACAGTGCTATTTTACTTTTCAGAAAGGTTTTTTAATGTCTTTGAATTGGCTACCTGGCTATCTTTGGCTCTGACTGCTAATCCTTCAGTATCCTTGAAGGTGTCCTTGATACTCTAAATTAGCTGATATTTTTAGAATATTTCAATTTTTATTATCAGTTATGCAATGGACATATCACTGAATATTTTTATGTCAGTGTGATTAAAATGCTTAATCCCCTTAGAGAAATTTGCAATGACAGAAACCATGGATAAAAATCAGCTCAAAGTTTAAGAAGAGCAAGAAGTCAAGTAACTTTGGGAGGCAACAATTTTTCCAAAGGGTTTGTTCAGTCTCCTAAAACATTGGGACAGATTTTTTGCAGAGGCAGACTCAATCAGAGTTCTATATGGATATAGGGGATGTCTTCTGCATTTATAGAACTGGGGTGCCCCAGAAGTGGGGCCCCAGGCCAACACAGAGTTTCTAAGCAGCTGACAGGACTGTGACAGCAAAGCCGTGGTGTCCCCTGGCACGACGCTGGGGACAGTTGAGAAACCAAATCTGCGTGTTTAGCAAGAATCAGAGTGGTCCAGATCTCACCCTATGGACAAGAGGTGAGGCTGAATTTGGAATGGGAGGCACTCTCTGCAGTGACTCTTGCTCTGCCAAAATGATCCAAATTCATCTCCAACGAAAGAGTCTTCAGAAAACATGGTACATGAAGGGCCTTTCCTGGGACGTCTGCAACGTCATTCTGCTTGTGGAAATAAAGAACCTCAGAAAATACAATCTCTGCATAAGAAAAAATGATGTAACTTAATTAACACATCATGTTCATAAAGGAGTACTTTCTGTCAATCAGAATACTAACTTTTTCTATATTTTTCAATATATTCCTGACTTTGCAACGATCAATATGTAGAGGAACTTATGTGTGTTCATATCTTGATCTAAGAACTATTAAGTAATACTAGTTAAACACTTCTGGTTTTGCGAGGTGAGGCTGAAATGTTGGCCTATTTCTCAAAAGCATCACTGATGCCACTTCTTTTTTATATGCACTGTACATGCATAAACAATGTTTATCAAGAACACCTTCCAGAGAATTTCCATGATCTAAACAAATGTCTTTGAGATTACTAATATTCAAAATATTAAAAGGTGCTTTCTTATTTTTGCTTATTTTTTTGCTCTCTGGAAAGAGAAACTGAAATTTCAGAACCACAAAGGGTTTTCAAGGGTATGTGAGTAAGATTTTTCCTTGGAAAGGTACAGATAGCTGTTCTCAAATCCAAGGGGCCCACGAAGAGTGTCTGGGTTTCTGGAATGAATTGCTGAGTTGTACGTACAGGTGCTAAGTGTGATTACGTCAAAGTGTAAGTGCAGGAAATGAGATCACCCAAAGGTACCACAGGCACTGCAATATTAAGAACTGGGTATTAAGAAGTGCAACTGTATTTATCTACAGGTTTCAAATCCCCCCTGTTAAACCCACTTATTAACTATTTTGTTAAAAGCTGTGAAGGAGACCAGGCTGGGGTAGAGGGATACAAAGAATTTGGAGTGAGTTTTCAATTCAAATCCACAGTCTGTTCTGTTTCTGATAATCTCTAAATTCTTTTGAAGAAATGATCATTATAACTGTCTAATCTGTTTTCAAAACAGACTCTGAAATAGCCATTGTGTCCGCACCTTCTGTTTTTATAACTTATGTGCTTTGATATTGTAATTGATGCAAGTGGGTGCAATTAAATCTTTATTTGGAAACTTGCACCAAAGCAAGTCATTCAGTAAAAAAAAGCCACCAATGTGCTTTGACTCTAGATTCTCACACATATTTGCACTTACAATCAAAGCTTTTGTTCTGTTAAACTAACAAGGGCTGTTTAGCATAAGAAAGAGTTAACACAGGCTGCCTTACGTTTTGCTAATTTTGGGAATAACAGTTGAATGGAAAAAAAATTTCAGGAAACTATGATGTCCCAGTAAAAATGACCAATTTTTATTTTAATAAGTCACTCACCACAAGTGGAGAGGTTTAAAAAAGGCCTGATGATATGCCAATGATTACTGTCACTCAGTGATAAAATACTTCTCTTGTTTTTCCTAAGAAAGATCACAAGACAGCAGATCAGATCTCTAGCTCAAAATTGCTTCTAAACTAGGCAGTGAATTCCACTCCACCACTTTCACTTGGGGGGATTTCACATCAGCACAAGACAGGCAGCGATTGAGTTCTGCAATTAGTCGTTTGTTGGCATATCTTTATTTATTAGTTCTGTGACACAGTTATTGATCAGCCATTGCATTGCTACTTATAATTCAGGCACTGCTGTCTTAGAACTTAGCTGTGGATTGGTTTGTGTGAAAGGAATTTTTGTAGAAGGGTAAGCATGATTTATTTCAGTGAAATGATCTGTCTGCTTGGTCCCACTGCAGGGAAAGGCTGTAAAAGCACAGAGCTTAGTCAGGCTGTCAGCTGCTTCTGGAAAAACTACAGGTTAAAAGCCTTTTTCTTTTGCTCAGGGACTCTCAACTAATAGGAAAAATCTTAAATGTAATAAAACATGGTGCGTATATGTACATGCATATATTTACATATATATAGAATATAGTTCCTTTTTCTTCTGAGAAAGTTCAGGTAGACCACTTTACCACCTACGAAGCAAAGTCGTGAAAGCACACAGTGGGTGTAATCACATTTAAAAAGTGGGTATAAAAACCTCTACATTAATTTATCTGGAAAATACCATCTTGGCCTCCTTGAGAACCAAAGAAGATGTCTTCAAAAGGGCACTCTTTGCAGAATACACCTCCAGCAAAAGCAAGGTTATTTAAGGAGTTCCTGTGTCAGGCTACCTTCCTGACAGGAAAGGTCAGCCTTCTCATGTCTCCTAACAAGCATGGCAGAGACTCTAACCTCAGTCTATCATTATGAGGAAATGAAGCTCAACTCCACTGAAATTTTTTATTGTTGATTAGACTGGTTTAAATAGCATCAGGGCTAAAACCTAAAAATAATGTTTGTTATCTGAAGATTGCCTCCCGAGATAATTCAGCATCTGAGGGACAGGTCTCATATCCTGTAGTAGGACAACTGCACATTAGTAGAACCCTTTCTGTCCCAGAGGAGGTGGCCATTGTAAAGTTTCTCCAGTTTGAATCATCTTGAGCTTGTGCGAGTTCTGAAATTTGATTTTAAGATCAACTTAAGCCCATTTAAGATGAGATTGTCTCTGAAGAAAGATGAATCTCATTTTTTCTCTCCCTTGGCTCCGTGCCTTTTCTTGTGTCAGCACTATCATTTTCATAGCTTTGTGGTCTGATTAAACCTGAGTAAAATTTAGCCACTCAAAAAACCACCAAAGTGGTCTGCTCTTGTTTACACAAAGGAGTCAGCAAGAACAAGAACTGTGTGAGCAGAGCTGGGGAGAAGAATGGATTGTTTCTGCCAGAGGTTTTTGCTGGATGTGAACCTGTCCTTGGAAACTGCATCACCTGCAGCTGGAGTATAGCTCCTAGCCACCTCTGTGGAGCCAGTTGTTGGACTGCGGATCAAACAACAGCCCTTACTGCAGTTCTTTTGCAAATTCTGATTTTTCAGTGACTCCCTGATAGCATCCAGTTTGAAGAAAATGTTAGAAAGGCCTTGGATTTATTAAAGTGCAGATTAAAAACAAGTTTCGAAACGAGTTGCAAAATGGCATTTCTGTCCTGTTTTTAGAACTATGTGTACAGCCTTGGGAAGAGAATGAGCCAACTATAAAAAATACTCCAAATCCCTTAGGACAGTACAGAAGAAAGAACAGCTCTGCCTTTTACATTAATCTAACCAACCAGCTTCTACCTTCCTACTCATTGATACCAGAATGAAGAGGAAAAATATTTATCCCTCCCTTCAACCGAATATGGAATTCAAATAAAAACAAAGTAAACCAGCCAGGCAAATAGTACAACTTCCTGCTCCAGTCCCTCTAAAATTCAATTTTACTGACATAAGCTTGGAAAAGATTCCGTGCCCTAAATTACCACTGAGAGTAAATAATAATTACATTTGCCATGACAGGAGGTTTTGGGTCAGTGTCAGCCTAAGGACAGCAGATGAGATGATCTGTTTGGGATTTTCCTTTGCTGCTGTGGAAGGTTTTGCGTGGACAGGGAGGGACAAAGGAGGCATGAAGGGGTACTCAGGCCCATGGTGGCATGAGAAGCAGAAAGTGCTTTTCCAGACAGAATTCTGTTCTGTCTCTTTCAGTCCTGACCCTTTCCTCTCCCCTGTGTCCCTTGCCCTTTAGTGCTTGCAGTCTGGGAAGTGCCACGGGACTGTCTAAGGACAGAGAGGGAATGTGGCTGCTGTGCCAAAGGGCAGTGGAGGAGAGTGGTGGGTACTGAGAGAGAAAAGGGAGGATAGAAATCCATGAGGATGAAGAACAAGATCCTCCTGTGGCACACTTGAAGAGAAAGTACAGAGAGGAACAGACCAGCAAAAGGGTCAGGAATCTCTCTTCTGACCCACAGCCTTTCAGATGTGCCATGTCCAGTGGGCTCTGCAGCCCACTGTTGTTTTCTTTCAAATTCTCACTTTCTTGAAAATCTCCTTGAGGTGGATCAAGGATGTATGTTCCACAGCCTTTCAGATGTGCCATGTCCAACGGGCTCTGCAGCCCAATGTTGTTTTTTTTTCAAATTCTCACTTTCTTGAAAACCTCCTTGAGGTGGATTGAGGATGTATGTTCCCCTAGGACCTTTTCCTAGCCCCTGCAAGCTTTTACTCTTTCTTTGAAGACCTTTCAACTCCCTGCCAATCAGCTTGAATGCCCTCAGCCTCTTTTGCTTTCTGAAATTTGACTAATACCTTATTGTTCTACAAAATACCATGCCTTTTTCCTTCCTTCCTCCCCCAAATCCTTCTACCACTGCTACAATACTGAATTTTGCCTATCCTTTGGAAAGCACAATTACAACTAATCAAAACAGTTGAACAATCTGCTATGCATTGGGACCCTTAGATGGTATCACTCACTCTGCCCAAACTAGCTCTGCCTGGAAAGAGATGAGAACTCTCTTTCCATTAGCACTGAACACCCTCAGCAACACCAATACAGGACTTACACCAAGATTTTTATGCATCTTGAATGATTGTTCTGACCTACAAAGTAACCATAATGTCTTCCAGCAACTCACCACCCCACATTAACTCTTCTCTCTTGGCCTTTCTCAATATTACATTTCAGTTTTCACTCTGTCCTCACTTTTTCAGTTTTTGCTACAATTAATTTCTTTTGTTTGTTTGTTTGTTTGTTGTTTTCTTTTCTTTTACTGACACAGGATGTGAGGCATAGATGTTTTCAGGAGGTGAATTAGAGGTTTTGGCAGTAGAATGAGGACCTTACAGGATTTTGGCACCTACAAAAATAATGGCAAGTGGCTTGGGTTGGTGGGATAGGCATGGTAACTTCCTTTTTCCTTCTTTTTCCCTTTTTCTTAGAGTAGCTACATTTCAATTGTTCTCTAAATGTCATGTTTCTAAATTACTGGATTATTATGGTTTAATTTTGCTTTCAATCTATGATATCTCTAATTTAGGCCCAGTAACAAGAATTTAGATATAGAATTATATACACATGTAAATATATATGTGTTTTATATACGTAGATATTTAATTCTGCTAATCCACATTACCTGTATATGTCTACACATACTTTTTTAGGGATGGGTATTGGCATTTAAGTCATTTCCATGGACAGGAGCAGGTAATAGTTACACCCAAGACAATGTTAAGAATACTTTTGCTGGAATCAAGTTTTCTCCATGCAGTGAATACTACTTTATCATTCTTTTAGTGACATAAAACTCCATTATGACTTTAGTTGTGCTTACCTTAGGTGTTATGACTATGTCATGATTTATGATCAGGGGGCCTTGAATAAGTCTGCCAGCTGCTATGGCTGCATTGCCCTACCTGTTTATTTGTGTGTCCTTACATGAGATGCCAATTTCTTTGAGGTTAATTGTCTTAGCAGGTGTAACTGTAAAGTTAATTACGTGTGAGGCAAGGTAAGCATATTGGCCTCTTTTCTCAGTGAGAACAGAAGTGAGACTGAAAGGTCCCTTCTACTATACAAATATTTCTGTGCAGAGGGGTATAGCTGGTCCTGAAATGTGTCTGCTCTTATCACTCCCAAATATTCTCATCGTTGTGTCTGAGATGAGATTACAAAAGGGTTAAATGAAATGTTTTCCTAAATTGTTATGGGATTTGCTGATACTTTGTTATTATAAAAATAAAAGGGCTACAGGGGCTGCTGCTTCCTTGAGTCTCTAGGAAAAAAAATGAATCTGTATGTTAAACTGTATGTATTCCCACGCTCTGTCCAGAACATCATGAACATAGTTGGCTTTTTTAGGCAAGAGGTACCTTGATTATGTGCAATATTAGAAGTATGCTCAAAGGGGGAGGAGTAATATTAAACCTTCATAATTAAAGTTTTCCTGATTTTGGTGAGTTTAACATGGAGTCATTGAAATCCTTCATTCTTTGTTATTGCAATTTTTTTCAGGCTGAAAGTTTTGAGTAGGAGCAAAGATAATAATTATCTAAGAGGGAGGGACTTAAAGATGACCACTGCTCATCACTTTACTAATACTTAATATTAAAAGCTATGAGACATTCTGGCTTCTAAATTTTTGGCATTTTTTCAATTTTTGTTTAGTATTGGATGGTTTACCTCAAATTTTTTGCAGTAATGAAATTGAACTCTGTCCAAAAATGTGAAGTCAGCACAAGTTCTGAGAGCATGTTGCTCTCTGAGTTCTCACACTTTTAAAGCCTTGCAGACTCCATCTATACTCTCTCCTTGGTGTGCTCCCTACTGCTGAGAATGGGATCACCTACCTTCTGCAGACTGGCTAAATCTGTTGGTTTTCCTGCCTATATTTGCCCCTATTTTCCAGCTGTCTGATGTGTTGAGCTCTTCCCAGACACAGTGATCACTTGTTTACTGTGCTGGAGTTGAAACTCATGGCCAGCTGGCAGCTGAGAAGGGAAGAACCACAGCTTCTTGGTGCATTAAATCGTCATATTAGGCTCTAGCTTGGAAAAACTTTTGCTGGCTTTGTTTTCTTTTTCCCTAACAATGACATGACAAATATACTGGGTTTTCATTTGTTGGTTTTTTTTTTTTTTTTTTTTTTGGTCTTCTTTATTTAATTCTGGGATACTAAAAAAAAAATAGCTATGACAAATCTAATCAGTTCTTCTGTTAGGGTAAGACACGTGCCTTTTAACTGCAGTGACCTTGTTTGGTAGTGAATTACTATGCAACCACTAATGAGCGAGTTACCTTAGAAGAAATAGTAACCAAAAAGAATCAATGTTTTGAGAGTGGGTGTAAGTGAAGAAACACAAATTTGAGACTGACAATTATTTCAACTATTAATCTTCTTCTGGAGGCAAGTGATAGTGATGACAACAATCTGACAAATTGTAAAGCCCTGTGATGAATTGAGTCAATTATGATCTTTTGTCTGTCTCACCTGCACTCTATCCTCTGTTCTGGTTACCCCTCAGGGGAACTGTTTTTAGTATTGCAGTCCTAAGACAGATTGTAGCTGGGTATAACTTCCATACCATCTGATTCCATTGCAGGGAAGATGGAGCAGGGCAGATGATCTTCCTTAAAAAATTGAAGTCTAAATCCTTCCATCCCACAAGAGCTCTGCACAGGCAGGTAATCCTGATTCTGGAACTGTGCCCTTAATGCATTTCTAAAGCAGTTCTTTTGTAGCTAGCGCATGTATGGTTTCCTACTAAGACGGAACGTGTATGGGCCTATGCACATTTCCCCAGAAAATATGGAAATTGTTCTGGGATGCCTGGATTAGCATCCACACTTCTAGGACATAGAATTCTGTGTTTTCATGTGTGCTGTATGTGACTCACCAAATTTCTCAATATTTTTTGTACATTAACCCTATGGTGTTTTTACACAGAATAATCATTATTGGAATATTTTGTTCAGGTGAATGGGTTTGAGCAGGGGCAGTAAGAAGAAAGCTATCCAGCAGGTATATGGTTGCATGCCCTAAAAGTTATTTATTTCTTCTTCCTCAGGCCAGGTTTTTGATCTTTAGCTGTGCCACTCAAATGTCTCCAAGTTTGATAAGGTGAGTTCTGAGAGCCCACTGAAGCAATTTAGATGCTTGTAATGAAGGGGTGCCTGAGTCTTGCACAGCTCTGGGCTTCCAGCATGGAGGAAAAGCTTCTAAAAGACCATGTGTTTCTGAAATTTAGGTGACTCCAGGTTAAGAAACAATTGAGCAGACTTTTGCACAGAATATAGTTTGGGATTTAGCTCACAAATTGTACATGAGCCTATGTCTGACTTTGGAATGTCCGCATATGGAGAAAAAGAAAATGAAATGCTGGCTTCACCAGCAGCTGCTGTATACTCAATACTTTTGATCAGACCTTTTTTACTAAGGCTCCTGAACATGGATTTATGAGCCAACCTCTAAAAATCTTGGCTGAAGTTCTTAAAAGGAATTAATCTCTCTTATACTACCCACCATGAGGCCCCAAAACTGCCAAATTCTTTAAGAAAGAAAGAGCAGCTGTGCCACACTAAGTCATGGGTATACTAGGCTTGGCACCCTCCAGCAGTGGAAAATAGTGGATGCTTGGGGTAAAGTGTAAGAATAGGACAAGCACAGAATATTTGTCCAGGATCCACTCCAGGTGATTCAGGCATTCCCTGTGCCAGAAGCTATATATTTGTATCTAATTGCTGTAATTTTTTTTCCCATGAACTTGTCCAAACACTTGAATACATGTCATTTTTATCCCCACTGCATCCTGCAGCAAGTCGCTCCAAGGTTTCACTGTGCTCCACATGAAGAAGCATATCTTCCTGTGCTTCTTGGAACTTGCTGTTTGCTGGGATCTTTAGAAAGAAACATTGGTTTTTAATTATTTATCTTTTCTTTGCAATTCAGGATTTCAAAGGCTTTTTTATTGTATATCATTTTTGACAAGATATCATTGAAACTCAACAGGACCATGAGCATGCTATTCATGCATGAGCATGCATCTCAAGCTAGAATTTAACAGTAAACTTGTCTGTAGATTTATAGTCATGTTCTAGAACCTCTTCTGTTCCTATTTATATAGGAACATAATTGAATCCAGGGTAGACATAAAATTATTCAAGGAAGCAAAAAGTCATCTTCCCTTCATATTGGCAGGAGAGGTAGACTGAGGCTGCTGCAGGAATCATGAAAAATCCCCTTTGATTATTTTTGAGAGCTGAAAATGCCAGAGTTGAGAATTACATGAGGTTCTTGAGCAGAGGTGCACGTGTGTGATTATGTGCTTGTGTTCCACACGGACACATGAAACTGCCAAGGCCATCTGTGCTGGAGGAAAGGTGGTGAGTTAAAGTCTAGGCAACACAGAGTGAACCTCAGTGCCCTGACTTAAAGATGCTGTTGGCTACCATGGAAACCAATTGGAACTACTCTGTGAGGGACATGTTATCTGTGGGAACAAAACAGGAGTGGCTATTTCTCAATATCACAATTACCTACAATTAATCTTGCATATTAGGATTGTCTTGAGTTATTTGCATAAAGCATTATTCACTTTGCTACAAGTCTTATGTGAGTGGGGGCAGCCTGACCTTAGCAGGAGTTCAAGGGTTTGACAGTCAACTTGAGAACCTGTTTTATGATGCATAATTTTAACAGCATTTCGGGTACGGCTCTTCAGTGCAGCTTTCATTTCAGCCTTTAAAACCCAAACTCTTTGCAGATGGCAGTGTGCATAGAGGAGAAGTGGTGCAAAAGTCTGTTTTAAGCTGTCACAGCAAACTAAATCTGGCTGTAGTCACACAAGTAGCAGTTAAATTATCCTGCAACATCAGCAGTAGCTTTTAAGTGAAAACATGATCATGGGTGATGTTTGAGAGCTAATAGAGACAAAAATTTGTATTTCAAGTCATGGCAGAGTCTATGAAGAGAAATGTGGGGAGGGGTGTCTCTGTATACAAAACACTAAATTAGGGGACCTTTTAAACATGTCAATTTTACAGTATTGTGACTTGACAGGCACCAGCAGAGGCATCCCTGACTTACACAGGCCTAAAAAAACAACAAGTCTTGGCCTGTGCACCACACAAATGCTCGGTAACTTGCTTATATATATTTATACTCAGATATAATAACCAACATTGGATAAGCATATACCACATCACAGCATAAAATATTGTGTGCACATAACTGTCATTCATGTTGGTTAGAGGTTTAACCCTGCTGAATTTTCCTCTCATCTGACCAATATAAACATAGAGCATCTGTGAGGTGAGCTGCATTTTAGAAAGTGAGTCAGGACACAGGATGATGCAGCACAATTTGAGGAGTTTTTTGATATTCCACATCTTTGATCACTATAGATTTTTAATGCAGTTACTGTACAATACTGGTAAGAAGCACAGCTAAAGAAAATGCAAATGAGCTCAATAAAGACTCCAGGGCTTTTTGGGTATTTAAGGTTATCCAGTCTGTTTACAGATCACAGTCTGCTAGAATGAAACAAAATCAAACCAAACCCTTGCCCTGAAGATATAATTGGCAACATTAAGAATCTTACAATACCCCAGGGACAGTAGTTGCATCTGTACTTCACCACATATTATTGTTGAAAATATTATTCAGCTGTTTATTTATCTAGAATTAGCAGATTAGGGAGCAGTGTTTTAGTGGATACCAAACATCTGTGATAGCAGTTTCAGAGTAATAGGCTGAAACAGACACTGTATCATCACTTTGGGGAAGAACTTGGGCAAATACAGTTTCTTCTTTTTCCTTTCTTTTCCAGGTCAGCTTTGCTAACAGCTATCTGGGCTCAGACCCCAGCTCTTGAATCTCACATTTTATTAAGTACTCACTTTGCCACTAGTCATTCAGAAACAGCCTTGTGTAAGGTATTAAAGAACGAGTAAGCCAAATCAGCATTTCAAGACTCTCATATGGCTTTCATATAGCTGGGCAGAGTGTGTCTTTTCACAATTGCAAACCTTTCTTCAAGTTGGATGTTAACACTTTCAGAGTAACTTTTAATGCCAAAACAACGTCCTTCCCTTTCAGTTCAAAGAAAACACAACATCTGTCATAATGTGAAATGTAGATTTAATGCAAGTGTCAAGTCAGGCACTTGGTAATGAGGTAAAAACCCTTGAGATTCTAAGTCTCTCTTCCACGCTATCTTATTACAGGGAGGGGAAAGGAAAGAACTGTTTCTTTGGCACTTAGCAGCTTTTCTGTGTCCCTTATCTATCCTTCCCGGACATCTTCTGTAAATTAGTGGATTTTTCTTGGCAGTGTCCCTGAGAGGGTGGAAGGTGTGATAATGTTTGCTTGCGGCAGAGGGAAACTGAGGTACAGACTAGCCACAGTCCATGCTTGCCGCGGCACTGCCCGGAGCCCCCAGCCCCGGCTGGGGCGGTGACGGCTCCCCAGGGGAAGGGCAGCGCTCCCTAAACCGCGGCCGCATCCCGCAGGACGCTGCGGGGCGGTGGCGGAAGCGGGTGGGAAGCGGGGAAGCAACAGGCTG
>NW_005054346.1:1658521-1659903 GCF_000277835.1 Geospiza fortis | reverse complement strand
GAAGCTCGGCCTCGGGGCAGGGACTCGCAGATGTCCCAGAGCAGAAGCAGAAATATTTGCTCTTCGGATATCCCCTCTTCTCCCCCCCTCGCCTCCCACCCCGGTTTTCCTCTAGCCTCTCTCCGCCGTTCTCCCAGGAAGGCTGGAAGCAGCCACGGTAAGGAGTTGGGATTTCGGGATGCAGATGTCACATCGCCCTGCAAACGACTCCCGCAGTAGCACTTTATCAGGATTTCAAACTGCATCATTTGTCTCTTTTAGAAAAGCGTCTCTCGGATGAGATTGCCCTCAACAGACCCGCCACAAAAGCATTTTAGTGTTGATCTTGTGCTTCTGTGCATCGCATTGCGAAGGGGTCCCCGTGGTCCCTTGGGAATACAAGGAGTTGTGAGAAGTTACACAACTGGCCACCAGACTAATCCACTCCCTCTACCTTCCCGCGAGTACCTCCCCCTTCTGCTCTTTTTTTCAATAGCAGCGCTTTCTCAAAATCTCAGGTTACTTCGCTAAAGAGTTCTCAGCCTTATAGTTTCTGCCCTTGTCTCTGCCTCCAGCTCCTTAAGAGCCACCCAACCCCAGCGATTGGATTGGGCAGCCCGTCTTGACACACCACTGTGCTGAGTGCTTGAGGACGTGTTTCAACAGATGGTTGGGGTTAGTGTGTGTCATCACACTCGAGTGGGGATTAGGGGAGAGAGGCAGCCTTGCTGGAGCTGTGTGGTCTTCCCCAAGTGTGAGCTGCAAGCAAAAGAAGAAATACCTAGCTCTGGGGGAGAAGCGGGAAGGATCGTTTCCAGCAGCTCAGAGGGAAAAATAAAACCGCACACTTTGTTCAGGTAAAGTAAAAGGCACCTCATGCCTCTTTCTCTCTCTCTCACTCTCTCTCTCTTTTTTTTTTCCTTCACGGTTTTCAGAGGAATGCTAGCACAGCACACTTGTCAAAGCCAGTTGCTGCTGCCTTATCAATGCTGCTATTGTACGGCTGACAGATAACAGCGAGCACAGCCTGATGCTTGGCTGTCTTCAGAGGGCCAACACTCTTAACGCCGCTAAGGTCACGCTTTCGGAGGTGTAGATTGGAAAATCTCCCCGGGAGCGCTGTATCCCGGTCGGGGGGTGCCACGGTGGTTGCTGTGTCTGCGGCTGCGAACGCCTCCGAGCTCAGGCAGAGCCGTGGAGCTGCGTGCTCGGGCGGGAGAAGGCACCGCGGCAGAGTATTTCCTAGGTTTTGAGCAGGATGCTTCAGCCTGTCTGGGGCTCAGCTGGGAGGCAAACCAGAATGTTTTGAAAGTGCGTTGGAGATGTCTGTAAAGCTGGAAGACTCCTTTATAGAGACCTGCCTGGGCTCCTGACAATCGGCACGGAGATGGTTTGGCTAACAC
>NW_005054346.1:1628063-1658465 GCF_000277835.1 Geospiza fortis | reverse complement strand
AATGTAATGCTGCTCTTGCAGCTGCAGCAGAGCAGATGGATGTAATTCATTTGCAGATCTGTTTGTGAAAGTTTTACAAGTCATTGAAAACTAAGTAGCATCACTATAATGGATCATTAAAGACTCGCTATATTTATAGATTCTAAACTAGCAATCTGAAGTGTTAATTAGACATAGACAAAAATTTATGTTTAGGAAGGAAGGGGGGCAGAAATATAATTAGAAATTAGTTATGGAAGTACTCTGCTATCATTTTCATTTAATTCCGCTATTAAGTTCATTGATGTCTGGAGCGTGGGAAGCCCAGCAAATTAACTAAATCAGAAATGTTATCACTAATTACAGTATGTTAGCTTATCAGAAAAGATGTTTCCATTGTTTTATTCTAAATTATCTAGATGGAGAAATTAGAGGAGGGATTATTTTTCCTTTTATTTGGTTTGGAGTTGTTTGGTTTAAAATTTGCTCTATATACATGCTGTTTTCCTGTGCAGAGTAACAATACTATTTGCTTCTTTTGCACCTTAACAGTTCTTCACAGTAACTGTCACATACCTCTGGTGCTTATGAATTATTGGCCTCCTACTTGTGAAAGAAATCTAACACCGTCCTCACCACTTACAGGTGAGATATTCTATATATAATACTGTATCAAATGTGTTCTGAAATAAGATCTGTTTAGTAGGCTGGGCAAGGGGATTTATAGCTGGTGCTTTGTGATTTTGGTATTCAACAGTGTAATGATGCCCATTAACCCATGTTTCATGTTGCACATATATTTTTGCCTCAAACCAACTTTTTTGTTAACTTTTTTCCTTGAACAGACTATTTGGCCTCTTTACAGGTTGTTCTCAGCTTGTATTTTCAAACACACTCTTTAGTGCGAATGTGTCCTCAGAAGTCATCCCACAGCAATTTGAAACAGAGAATTAGCTAAATCCCAAAAATCACTGGGCAACCAGACCAAGATTTATGTGAATAAATTTGACCATTTTGGTTTTTTCTCTCAGTCTACACTTTCTCATTGTAAAAAGTGATGGAAACTTTTACAAGCTTAAAGTGAAAAACAAAACCAAAGGAAAACCTCATTATGGCTCCACATACAAGTCTTGTATATTGGATTTCTCCTCTTTCTCCCAGTGTGTCCACTGAGAAGCTCAATATGCCAGCTTCAGCACACAGAGGTTCAGACTTCAGCACAGCTGAGGTGCAGCAAGCACTGTGAGCTGCAGAGCCTGATGCTGTCACTGCCTAGCTGAATCCTATCCCTCTTTGTGGGCATCACAGATCAGATGATCTACAAGAAACCATATTTTTTAAAGAAAGTGCATAGCTAATTACACATGCCCAACTTGTTATTGTTTTACTAGGGGAAAAAAAAACAAACTAGTTTCTCTAGCACTGCCAGAAAATCTTGCTGAGAAACTAGGAACAGCAAATCATGTTTTTCCTTCCTTCATAATGATGGGGCTGTTTAAAAGACAATGCCCACGGGGCAGTCCAGCTTCTTGTCAAAACGTAATCTACTGTTCCAGATGGTAAACATTCAAAGACATATTTATGGTGACTTCTACATACCTTCCTTTGACATTGGCTTTTTTTTTCCTCAGAGCACTTGTGCTGGGTACACACATGAAGTTCCCATTAGCATCCCAGCAGCTGTAAAAGTGTTCAGAGCTCACAAAGATGTTCCTCACAGTGAGATAAAAATAATCTTAGGAAAAGATCTGAGACAGTACAAGTTCCATGATACGCTCAAGGTAAAAAATTCCAGAGGTACAAAAAAAATCCATAAACTGCTGCATGAAAGCTGTAACACATTTTTGTTGCGGCTAATTCATGTTCGCTTGATATGGAATGCTGAACATACCAGGCATGTCTGTACTATCAACTCTGTTTGTGATGTGAGGCAACCTGCTCTGCACAAAAGCTGATGTGTTTCTTTTTCCCCCAGCTAGTGAAAATTAGGTGGGATACTTATTGTCTTCATAGAGTTTTTCAAAGTGTCACTCTGTTGGTTTTTTTTTCTCTCACTGCTCTGAACAGTTAGGTAGAGCACAAGAAAATGTTTTCCAGCCTGAATGTGTTCTGCCCTGAATTGTCTTAATTGTGTGTCAGTTTATTGCTTGTCAGGGGCTTCCTCTTCTTAGCACTTTATAATTGAGGTGGGTGAGCTCATTACGTCACAATATGCAACTTCAGCTTCTGCTTCTTGGCATGTCTTCTTGGGTTTTCATTGATTTTTGTCTCTGTTTCAGAGGAAAAAAAATAATTATGATTGGTGTAATTTGCATTGAAAAAAAACCCTTGGTGAATTTCCAAATGGCATGTAAATGCACCTTCAAAAAGTAGGCTAAATTAAACTTTGTTAGGAAAAAAATTGCATGTAGAAATCCAGAAGTATCCTAGAGATTGTAAGTAATAGTGTGAAAATTATTGTAATCACTCTTATTTCAGTCAGGAACTGATAAAAACAGTTTATTTAAAATGTTCTGATGCTGGGGACAGTGCTCCTAAATGTGCAAGCCATTATAAAAACCACACTCAGTGGACATTAGACAGCTAAGGAAAAAAATATTTTAAAACATTTGCAAATTCTGTTCTGGCTAGAAACACTTTATTGCAGACTATTTTGACAGTTTGAAGGTTTTTTATCTAGCTTTGTTTAACTTATATCCTGCACTTGATGTTATATATTTTTATATATGACCAAATATTCATACCGGATCAGGAGTTTGAGCCTTGTGTAATGTCAAGGCCCATTCTCACACTGATGAGGCAGGACACTTGTTGCAGATGTCATGGGAGTCATGGGTTCCATGATTTCCTTAGCTTTAGAAAGAGCTTTGGGGGATTTGTGTTTGAGTGGGAAGGCAGACTGATGTGATAACAATTGAGAAAGCTCCTTTCTGAGCCCCTTGAGAGCTGCAGTGTTCAACAGAGAACGAGGGTCCCGTGACAACTCTGCAGTGACATAGAAAGAATCCAATTAGTGGCCACTCCTGCTGTTGATACTGGATCTCTCCTAAAACATTTCCACCATTACCACCCCCATTGTAATCCCATCCACGATGCTGATAATGGGATCAAGAGTGTCTTTTCAGAATGCCCGTTTAAATTTTAACTGCCATCTTTGGAGATTTTGAGGATATTAAGTCGGATAATAACTGAATAACATGGCTCTCAGGAGAGCTTTGTGACACCCATAAGACACAGTCATCTTCCTCATACTACGCTTTCCCAGTGCCTCCATCACAGGTAGAGCTGCATTAAGTGGGCTGCAGGTGAAGTGGGGGGGCTGTATGTACATAGTGAATAATCCATTGAGGTGTGGCTGTCCCTGCACTGCAGTTACCTGCAGACCTTGTCCCTGAGCAGTCACATGTGCAGAAAGCAGCAGAGGAAGGGAGGGGATACAGTCCCCTGTGCTGTGCCCTAGTAGTGCCAGCAAGTCACCCTGCTTCTCCCTTTAACAAGCCTTCAGCCATCACTCTGCCTTCCCAGCTGGATCAGCAGTGTAATATTCTCTCCGGCCCCCCTCGGATTTTTTTGTCTTTCACTTGTCTTGCTCCAACATTAATTCATCATTTCCATATGATCAGAGTGCAGTAATTCCATTGTTATTCTTACCAAGAGGGGCAAGTCCAATGCTGTCTGTGCTTGGAGAGGATGCTGTAAAGTGGAAAGGCTCAAGGCTCTAAGCAGTGTCACCTCAGAATGCAGCACAGTAATTATTAAATTAATAGCCAAACTAGACCCTTATTAGCTGAATTATTTTAGCACATTTCAGTTATGTCAGTAGATTGCTTCTAAGGGCCCCTGCAAGAGATCTTTGTTTAGCATTGCTTGTTCATACTCAAAAGTTGTTAACTGGTGAGAGTAATTCCATTTTATTTTCATGTGTCTTAAGAATTTTATTTTCTGAGGAAACTAATGCTTGTTTCATCGTATGGTTTATGCACACAGCAGATTTAGTGTCAGTGATTTTTCCAGAACTTTAGTTTCCACTTCCAGAATCTGCTGAAAAGGTTGGTAAGCCTCTATTAATCCTGGAGCTCTGAACCTCCCAGTTATAACCACCACCGGTGGTTTGGTTACACTGAAACATTTTTTTTGTAATAGTTGACCTTTACACTCAAAATTTCATCATGATTTCCCTTTTTTTATAATTATTTCTTTCGTAGCAAAAATTAACTTACAATTAAATATAAATTTGCATTATAGTATTTATATCTGCAGATTTGGTAGTATTGCTGGAATATATATGGCAAAATTTCTAGATGTGGTACTGTGCTATAGAATTCCATGCTGTAGATCAGTGCTAGATTATCCACAGAATACTTCATGGAGTTTCTGTATAGAAGCAAAAGACTAGAAAGTCAGCGATGTTGTATGCCAAAAAAAAAATCCTATCCTGGTTTGAATGTAATTGTGGCACTGCATGCTGCCATTTCTCTGTGATGTGAATCTAACCCATCTTAGCAAGGAGAGGAGCTGCTTGACAGCAGCTGTATTTTTGTGGTGCTTCACAGGAGGTGAACTCTGTTTGGAAAGCCCACAGAGAAGATGGGGAAGCTTTTGGCACTAGGGTTCTGGAGAATAAATGTAACAGGGAGCTGAACACAGGGGATTGTTTTTCTCAAAAGCATCTATTAAAACTGAATAGTGGTCTGTTCCAGTATTGTAATTGCAATGTGCCAAGATGTTCATTATTCTACCATGTGCACTGTTTTGTCTGTTTTCACTTAAAAACAGAAAAATGTGTTGCCAAGCCTGTAAATGTCTGCAAAACTGCCAATTCTCCTGACTTTTATCAGTAGTCTGAAGATATTTAGCCTTCTTTGTAAAGCTTCAAGTGTAAGAGTCAAGATATAACGTGAGAAGTTCAGATCTCTGGTTTCTGGTTTTTTAAACCTAATCCTCCTGGTTGCTGAGACAACTGGCTTGCATGCAGCTCCAGAAACATGAAGGAAACTAACTAGAAATCCCAAATCTGCCTATGTAAATGCATGCAGGCTGTGTGAGCAAGGTGGGTTTGTGCATGTCGTGCCTGGCAATTAAAACAACCCAACTTTTTTTCCTGAGGTTTACTGTAATCAGCTCCCCCTGAAATTTCTGATCGGTTGTCTGATAACTCCCATTTTGTTAAAGAGGTTTTATTGCAACAGAGGGTGAGGTTTCTTGTCTCCTCTCAGACAGCAGAATAGCTTTATGCCCTGGAGAAACCCATCCTTGATATTCCCATCCTCTGCCTGCAGCAGTGTGTTCCCATCTCCTTCCTGGTGCCAGGTTTGGCTCTCAGCTCACCTCCTGGAGTGCTGCATGAGCTCATCAGGGCAGTGGGAAGCTCTGTTGGCTGCCTGCCTACGGAGTTGGTTCATCTCAGCAAGTGGACAGAGGGTCCACATGGAACCATCAAAGTGGTTGGAGCTGCTGGCTTGGGGTGAGCAGGGGAAACATGGCCAACCCTTTAGGGGGCTGTGAACTGCAAGATATTCCACTACCTGGTGACACCTTCTCAACCCACACACCGGAGCGCTGCGTGTCTCCACAGGAGAAGTGTGATAACAGATGTGTGTGACTGTGCCAGTGTCACCAGAAGCATGAGGCTAAATGTGCACTTTTAATGAAAGCCTGTGCCTTTTTATTTAGAGAATTGCTGCAGTATCACTCAGAAAGTCCTCCCTTACCACTTCTGACTCTCTAACCCAACAACTAGGATTTGGAGGGAAGCTAATAAGTGGTGTGGAGAGAAAAGAGGAGAGAAACAGAAGTGCTTGCTCAGCTGCTGCTTTAAAAAGGTGAATGAGATTCTGAGGGTGGGATCCAGGCTGTGTAGCCAAGGTGCCCCTTGTGTCTTAAATACTTACACAGCAGCTACCTAAAGGCATGTTCTCTCTCTGATCAATGAGGAGAGTCCTCCTGAAGACTTCCAGGCACTGCAGTTAGGAAAGCAGGATTTCCTTTTGTAAATCTTCAAAGGCACCTGCCTCTTTCCATATGTAGGGATGAAACTAGCTTGCTTTGCAAAGATTGCTAAGGACCTAAACCTGGAAGAACTTGCTGTCATCTTGAGTTTCTTGATGAGCCCATAGATGAGCAATGCCATGGATAAACATTGTATTTGAACATCTGTGGTGTAATTCCTGCACAGCTCTTTAAGGTGTCTCCTATACTTTCCACAGAAGAATGCATGAAGCAGGTCTTTCATTTGAACCCTGGAGAACCTTCCATGATTCACTGGAAGAGACTAGGATACTTAGATTAAATGTAGTTTTGGTACCGACTGTAGAAATGGAACACTGTACTCCTCCAAATTGTCACCTGTTCTATTGCTGGGTTATGCTGACAAAAAAAAAGTGAATGTAAGTTATATAGGTTACAGAAAAATGTTTTAAAAATCACTCAGTGTTGTTACTTAAAGCATGTTTCAAAGGCCTGTGGGGTAGATAGAGCTTAGGGGAATCAGAGATGGTGGTGGTGCCCATAAGCAGTAAAATCACAATGAAGAATAATGGATGATCTTAGAGGGATATGATGTTGGACAAAGAATGGAAGAAAGAGAGAAAAGTAAGAGATTCAGGAGCCATGTTTCTGGATCTACCTATGCTAAAACTTTTGAGGATTATTTCCCAGTGACTTGACTGCCTAAAGGCATGCCAGTCACAAATTAGAGAACAGTAGTGAAATAATAAACTGAACATCCTGTAAATAACCAGCACAAGATGCCTTTTAACTATCACCTTTTTTCCCCCCCAAGGACTGCAGAAATGCTAATTGTAGCTTTTAGAATAATATTTGAGTTTTGCTAACTTTGTGACAATAAAGAATTCTGCATTAATCCAACCTTTGTAGAAATATTGAGCAAACGTTCCATTGATGCCATTGCCCGCTATTTTATTTTAGCTATTGCATCTGAAATCTTGAATGTGTGTTTAGTAAAACACATGTGAATTTACCTTGTTGTTATCTATTATACATCTAGAGCCAATTTATGAACTGAGACTGTAACACTCTCTGCTGGCCACCAGGAGATGGTAGGATTTAGGGAGACAACTACCACAGTTAGACCAATAAAAATGTTCTGAAGTGAACACAAGTATCTGTCAGGAATTCCAGTAGTTTCTTTTATCTCTATATCAGTAGGAGGATGGAATTTTTTATACCACTGTAAACTTCCATCCATTGCCAATATTCAGGCTTACAGAGGAAGGCTTCCTGAGCTCTACTGCTCTGCAACTCAACTCCTAAGTGAAAAAGGCCGCTGAATTTGGGGTTTGTTTTCCTTCTGCTTGGTATGGAGCCTTCCTCTAAAGCAGAGATCCTCTGAAGTGAGGAAGGGCAAAATGAAGAGACTTTGAGGTGTGCATATTCAGGGATCACAAGAATCATCAAAAGAATAGCAGTTCAACACAGGAGGATGTGCAGCTACAGAGAGGTATTGAAAGAAGTATACCATTTTTTCAGATTTTCTCCATCCTTGGCAGCTCACATCCCATTTTGTGTTTCAATAAATTGCTCTGCAAACATCTCCTCTCCACAAATTTTGCACAGTTTTGCACATCATCAACTTGTAAAGGGTTTGAGATGCACTATAACCACATTTCAAGAAATAGGTCTGTGTTACAGCTATTTGTTTTGGTCTTGGGTACCATGGATATCTATAGCACAATGAGGACATCTATTAAATCCTGTGAAACCTTTAGAGAGGGTAATAGTTGCCAACATGCAAAGTGGTCTGCAAAAGCCAGATAAAACAAGGACATGGCTAAGTATAGCTGATGTATGTGCTGTCTTGGACAAGTGACGTTGTGCAACTGTATCTTGATATTGTGTGTTTTGAGGACCCTGTCTGCCTTGTATGTAAGGATGGAGAATTTACTGCTCTTTCTGGTAGCTGCAGAACATTTGCAGTGTGCGAATATCACGTGTAGTTTGTGTGTTCCTCCTTTTATATGCCGTGTAAAAATCCTTAGTTGTTGTTAAGAAATCCAGAGGGTTATTGGGGAGAAGCACTTGCTGAGGAGCTTGAACCTGTGTTGAAGGAGTTCTGCAATGACATTCACATGCCTATCACATTGCTTTTGGGTGCTGGTTCAAGGCTGCTTTGAATAAAGCTGCTTCCTGTGTACAGTTTAATGAGTCATCAATATGGGCATCAGAGCTCGAGTTCAGGTGAGTGATGCTGCTGCTGTGACCTGTCTGCTTCACTCCTGGGATGGAGGTTACTCATGCACATACCTTGGGAGCCCCAGGGCAACATACAGTGCAGAGAAAATTTTCATTTCCCACAAGAATATTTGCCCTTTCGTCACAGACCATTCAGATAACAACAGTAATTCAACCATTCTGCATTTGCTGCAGTATCACTGCTCAGTACTGAAGCCTGAACTGTGACACTGGTGCTACCGTGACAGTGGAAGAGGGACACAGACATGGGGAGTACCAGGGTGTTGAATCTGGTGGCTATTTGAACTATTCACTGCTTTGTTTTAGTCTCCAGCCACCAGTGGCTGCCAGAGTTGCTGTTTCCCTGCCTACAGTAGAAGAATATGCTTTTCAGTTCAGAACTGATCTCAGAAATGCATGTATTTATGAGTCTGGGTTTTTGAAATCATACCCAACTGTCAAACAACTCATCTCTTAAAAAAGTGTTGCAGTTATTTTGGAGGAGAGCCTAACACAGGGAGGTGAGCAGGTTTCCTAGAATGCCTCACCCATCTCTTCCAGACACCTTGCTGAGTCACATCTGGTATGAAACAAAGAGTCCATGTCTCAGTCCTTATCTTCAAATCTCTGTGTGGGCCACTCTCATTGTTTGAAGAAGCTTTTTGCCCCACTTCATCATGAATTGCCAGCATCTACAGTTAATAGGGACAGTGGTAGTGGACAATGAAGGATAAAAATTGAGGTGGGCAAGAAAGTGCCATGCTGACACTATAGGGCAAGGGAGATCACATATTAGACTGAGACACTAGGGAACTTCTGAAATAGATGGAGTAGGAGTCCGAATTATGACTGATAGATATCCCAAAGGAAGGCAGACCAGATTTGGTGAGAAGAGAATGGAAAGAAAATATATTCTTTTTCTCTCCCAGTAGCATTTCTTTGTGTTTGTTGCACATATCTGTTGATCCTTTCACGTATCAGTTTGCACAAAGGTATACTTATCTGTTCTTCCAGGAGAAATCCTGAGTGTGGCATTTACCATGAATTGTATTCTATTGCCCAGTAACCATACTTGCTGTTAGGGACACGAGGAGGGAGAGTGTCAAAGTCGAGCTATTTTGTTTTCTAAGAAGTATGGAAATTCCATGCCTGTAGACATTAATTTCCATCTCTTTTGTAGTGCTTGAAGAAAATTCTTTCTTCCTTAGAAGCGTCATAAAAAAAAAAAAAAATGTCCACTTTGGTAAAGCCACATATGCTTTGGTAACTGTTCAGCTTAGAGTGCATGTACATGGAAGTACACAGGATGGATGATTACCTTGCCTACCACTGCTTATATAATTTGCTAAGGCTAAAGGTATTTTTTCTCTTTTCTGTTTCTTATGCACCCTTCATACTTTTCCATGTCTTGTGTACAGTACACAAATTGTTTTCCATTTACACTTTTATCTTTTGACAAAAGATGCTTTAAGATCTTGTCTTCAATGCTGTCAGGAAGCTGCTTTAAATGAAAGTGTGGAGTGATGTGGAATAGTTTTAATGAAGACCAAAAGAATGTGCACTTCATCTTTTTCATAGGAAGTTTTTTTCTGTTCCATCCTGTGCCCTGCTTAAATACATTGGCCTTTTTTGACCTTTTCCTTGATGAAGGTTAAGTAGGAAATATCTTGGATGCAGCCCTTCCAGCTTAACCAGAAAGACTGTCCACAGTTCATGTTTGCTTTCCGTGCTATGGCCATTCATCTTTCCTGAATCAAAATTGTCACACTGAATTTTCAGAGGGAAATTAATAGCTTGTGGCATTGATGATGAAGTGTCAAGCCTTCTTCTTTCATGTCTCCAGCTCTATTTTGCTAGTGATGATTTTTTCAGTTCTCTTGCTAGAGATTAACAAATCTTGGGAAAAAATCTGTTCGGTTAATGGTTCCCTTCCAAGCATCTTCTTTATTGTCATTAAGAACAAATGAACAGACTTGCTGCATTTGCAATTTATTGAGTGCATTGCTTCTGCAAAAATCTAGAAATATTGCTATGTTTTCCATTTCTGTCTGGACATCTTTTGTGCCTACTGCCACACACAGAGTGAGACTGAATGCTTTTGGCTGGATAGGGGGTCTCAGTCCTTGGTGTGCTCACTCCAAAAGACTTTTTCAATCATCCTGTGAAAAAGTTTCAGAGACAGCAGCAACTGTGTCCTCAGGACATCACTGCTTTTGCTGGAAAAGCAGTCATGTTCTTCAGGTACCACACTCTTGAGAGGAGAAGAGCTTGGTCTGAAGCTCTCTCCTGCCCTCAGCCTCAGTCGTAACCATTGTAGAATTTTGAAGTTTGGGACATCTCCATCTGTTATGCCACATCAAATTGTGTTCCATGGAGCTTTGTTATGAGACACACAATAATGTGCAGTGATAGTGATAGGTACTGTGTAGTGCAGGGAAAGAACCAGCCAATCTCCACACTAAAATTTCATTTTGGTTTAGTTCTCAATGCATGTTTTGACCTGACAAAGCACAGTTGCATGATTAGCACTGTGTTCATCCCTAAATATTCCAAATGGGGATGGTCAAGTCAATTCTTTATCTCTCTGTCAAGAATAAGGAAACTCAACCTTTCCTGTGAGGACACTCTCAACCAAGCCCTTCACAAATATATTAAACATTTCTTGTACTCTCAGAATGAACACTGGAAGATTCAGGTTGGAAAGGACCTTGGGAGGTCTCAGGTGGTGCTAAAACTAGGCTATAAGATCAGATCCTGTTGCTCAGGATTTTATCCAGTTGCATCTTGAAAGTCCCCAGAAGATATTTAGTGCACAGTGTCTTGGGCAACTTGTTCTGCTATTTGGCTTTCCTTCAGGGAAGAAGCTTGCTTTGATTTATATCCAGTCTGACTTTCTTTTGTTTCAGCTTATCCCCCTTATCTCTTGTCTTCCTGCCATGCACTGCTGACTCCTGATAGAGCTTGGCTTTCTCTCTTTATAACTAATTACAGGCACTGGGCAGCTGTTCTGAATCCCCCCCCACGTCCAGCTAATCTCCAGGAGGAACAACGCCAGGTTCTCCCTGCAGGGCAAATGCTCCATCCCTAAAACATCTTGATAGCCCTCCACTGATCTTGCTCCAGTTCATCACAGCTGGTTTTGTACTGTAGGCCCAAAAATTGAGCATAGGTGCCATTTAATGAGCTCTGAGCAGATGGACTTCATGTCTGTCCTTGCTGAATTCCATTAGGATCCTGATGGCCCATTGCTCCAGCCCACCTAGGTCCTTCTGTCAGTCCTGTCTTGAGATCCATTGCTACCTCCAATTCAGTGTCCTTCTCTCACTTAGTGACTGTTGTTTATCTTGCTTGAAACACTCGCCCTCAACTTGTTGTTTTCATTATCTTACTTTGAATTAACTTTTATACTTGATTTTCATCCTGACTTCTCAGTGTCTTTGAGTAAACTGGATATTTATAAAAAGCAGTATACTAAAGCAATTCATTCGGGCTTATAGCTTGCTTATGATACATGCAGTTGTTCTTTTCTCACCTTTAAATAGATCTTCCAGTCACAGTGAACTGCAGGAAAAATATTTCTCCAAAATACATTCACATGAGAAGATGCTCTTCCTGGTTTTGGCCAGGTCTGTCACATAAGATCTTCTTCAAAGAGTATCTCAAATTCAGTGGTTTGCTGTGCGGTCTAACTGAACAGTGTTGAGGACTACTACTTAAAACATATAAACTAAAACTATACATGATTTTTACTTTAAGTTTCCTTTTCAGTATGGATTTTTTATTGCCTTCTACAGAAGTTTGGGAAGACTTTGAATGAACTTTTTGAGTCCTAAAATAGATAAATTTCAAACAACAGCATCCCACAGTCTGGAACCCTTATTATCATTGACATTAGTGCTATTACTTCTTCTGAATATCTTGCTGCTTTACAGCTATGCTGCCTTCCCTCATCTTCATGTGGCTGGAACTTCTTCCCATCATTTATGGTTGATTGTCTATAATGGTACTTCTTATATGTCTCTATAACTTTAGAACTGACAATTATAACAATGTAATTTCAGTCCAATATGCATATATCCTATTGATGCATGTATTCTCCTTATGAAGTTATTTTAAAATTCTGTTTGTAGCCAGATGATGAGTTAACCAATAGAGCTGAAATTTATCAACTTAAAATATATGAAATCCAAAGCCACACTAGTTTATTTGGTGTTAATTTTAGCCTGATCTCCACCTGAGTTTGTTCATACCTGCCCCCTTAAAAAGCCTCCTGCTCTCTGAGCTTAGCTACTTTGTGAATAGCACTGAACATTCAATTCATTCAATGCCAGGCATTTAATTAGGAACACTACTAACCTCTGGTAGTATTCTGGGAAATACAACTTCAATTTCTCCTGTTATAGGTATAAGAAAAAATATCTGAACCACTTTTTTATTAAGAACTTTGGCATGTAAGAGAAGATCAACTGTTGACTCATCCATTATGCAAGTGATGTGACCACCTGCACCATTCATCCAATTCTTGAATATCTACAGTGGAATGCATGTTTTCTGGAACTCAGTCCACATCTGAGCCATCTTTGTCAGAGTTTCACAGTGTGAGGAAAGTGAAAGGAAATTCCACAGTTCTGTATAGGGTTGTGGTAAGGGAGAATACTTATTTATGAGACTTTATAAGGTTTAGCATTAAAAAGACTCAAAATAACCTAAACTTGAGCAACATTTACTTCTTAAAACCTGGCTACTGTCCTGCTCTTTTTGACCTTTTTGCTGAATTGAGTTGCTAGCAAGGATGGTCTTACTCAGTTTTTATCCAGGCTTTTCCACTATCCATCCCTTTGTAATTGGTCATAGGTAACCCTTATGTGATAGCAGTCATCACCACAAATCTGTAAATGTCTCTGAATCTCACAGCTTGTCTAGAGTGGCATTTATTGACTTTTTGCACCGGTGCAAACTCGCTTGTACAGATGTATTGAAACTGGCTCAGCATTCCTCAAATAAATGTGACAGCGAAGCCCCGCAGGCGTGTGGTAAGGGTGTTCCTGTAGAAGGGACACATGTGAGCACCCTCATCTGAAGGATGTTTTTAATTTCTTTAGCAGTGTTCTTTGCACCACAAGATCTTTGACCCTACAATGGTTGAGCTCCTCCTGTAACTTCCTGAGGAGAATAAGTTGTCTATTCCTGAGCAGGATAATTTAGACATACAAGTTCTGACAAGGCAAGAGTGTCCTCCTTCTCACCAGCTTGTTAGGTCTACTCTTTGCTCAGCAAGATGATGGGTCTGAAATACTGTCTTAGACTCCTCACCTGTAGCTTGGAGCCTCAGCACAGATCTTTATTCTGCACTGATCCTTGGTCTCTGATGCCTCAGGGAGATTTCAGAATCTGTCCTCCCAGCTCTTGCTCCTGTAATCTCATGGAAATTAGAAGTCCCATTGCGAACAAAGATGAATGTGCTCCATGGAATCTCCTCAGCTACTCTCCTCTGCATCTTGATGCATACCGAAGTATTTTAAAATGGTAGTTTATATGCCAAGCTATGAACAAGAAGCACTGGGGAGCTCTCCCATCAGGATAGACCTCCTGTTCTGCTGACTCTGTTAGACAGTTAGTAAACTTGTCCAGAGATAGGAATATAGAAAATGGAAGACTTGGAAGAACTAATTTATTCATTTAATAGCATATATATTTCCAAAATTATGCATCAGGGCCTTGAGTTTCACTGGTGAATTGATATTGTGTTATCCTATATATCATGATATTAAGGGGGGAAATGCTGATACCAATTTTCTGGCTGTAGACTTCAGGAAAAGATAACAATATACAATAGAAAAACTGGATGAAAGAAAGTAGACATGAATTTTTAAGATCTAAAATAGCTTTTATAGCTAGGAGTTTTCACAGTCCTTCATATTGCTGGAGAAACTCAAAAGATACATAGATGCTAAAAAAAACCCCTACTCCTTGGAAGAGGAGACAATGTGGCTGAAGCTTGACTCTAATCTAATTTAGATTTTGTGAGTAGGATGTGGAAAAAATGGTCTTAGTAAGAGCTAGTTTCACCATCATGTTTTAATAAGGAAAGTGAATGATTTTTCTGTGTGCACTCGCGTAGGAGGCACAACAACAGAAGTAAATTCCTATATCTGAAGTGTTAGAATTTTAATGTAGCTTTCACTCTTTTGGACATACTTTGCTTCAGGAACTTCCCATTTTTAAGTTCATTATAAGGACATAAAAATAAACAAATTGCACACACATGAGAGAGGCAGCACAAGCTATACTTCTCAGCCAATGCATGAATTTCTTCCCTCTATCTTTAATCCAGCTCTGTCAATATAGCAACATAAAATTTCAACAAAAATTCCCTGAAGAGCAAAATTTGCTAGCGCTCTTTATTATGTAATGTATTGAAAATGCAAAATGTCTGGTTACACTGATAAGTCACCTTTTTGACTTATAAAAATATATTCCCACTGTTACTAAAGCAGTGTTGCTTAAGGCTAATGGCATAATAGACACAAATTCATCCCATAATTCTTTTAATCTAAGTAAATATATTGCAAATGTTTAGTATCTATTGTGGCAACATAAAGCAGAAGTCATAATTAGCCTAAACAAAAAAAATCATAGGAGAGTTTTAAAGTGTGTTTCCAATTTCAAAAAAAAGAACCTCAGAGATTTTTCTTTTTTTTTCTTTTTTCA
Source organism: Geospiza fortis (assembly GCF_000277835.1). Taxonomy (NCBI): domain Eukaryota; kingdom Metazoa; phylum Chordata; class Aves; order Passeriformes; family Thraupidae; genus Geospiza; species Geospiza fortis. The sequence continues at coordinate 1,643,585 of NW_005054346.1, read as the reverse complement.
CATCTTGAATCAGACATCAGCAAATGTGTTTGTATGTGTGCATTTTCCCCAAAGCACTGAGAAGAATGTTGTGTGAGAATTATCTTTTCCATCCACAGTCATGCTGCTATTTGGTCACATTTCAATCCACTGAAAGAAAAATAGAAGGTGGGGGAATTGAAAGCCCAACAGAACCGCTTAAATTATTTCAAACTTCAATGGTGCTGCAGCCCTTAACAGAAGGCAGAGCTCAGTTGTGTCCATGGAACAGTTCCACATTTCTTAAAAAAAAAAGCTAATAAAAATTTTTAAAGCACAGACATTAACGAGCTAACACAAAAGATTTATTACTCAGATTTATTTTCTTTTCTGTCTTTTTCTAGTAAACTTCTACATTCTCCAAATAAGAGAGGCAAATTTCCAGCAAGTAAGCTTCCTTCCCTCCTTCCTCACCTTCATGTTTCGCTTTCCTCAATTGCTCCTTAAATTTTTTAATTAAGATCATCTTGCTTTTTGATTCATTGATTGCAGTGACGTTCTTTATGTTCAGAAGGCGATAAGGAGTGGTCAAGTTTCAAATCACACTGACTTTGTTTTTTTACGTACTGAAATACAGGAAAATCTGTTTTATAAGACCCCTGAGTTATTTTTCTGTCTGAAACAACCTTGTCAGTAGGCTGTGTTTCTTGCTAAAGAAAAAGCTGTGTTTTGCTGCTGAAAAATCTGCCAGAACAGTAAGGGAGAGGAATATGTTCATATTTTATCAACAAAGAAAGTACACATATAATTGAGGGCTCATTAACTCTCATCAAGTCTCATCTAAAAAATTTCCTGTTTCACCTCCCCCTTCATTTATTTTGAATATTAGTTAATATTTTAAGTCTATTTTGTGGCTGCCAGGTATTCCTGGACATCCCTTCAAATGCAAATTAATAGTTTTCTCCCCTCAAAATTGCATACGAGAAACATGGGAATGCTTTACACTCTGAAAAATTATAATAGAAGTATAGAAGTCTATGTCAAGGAGATTCTGTTGCCTTTCTGGTGTTTGTAAGATGACCCATATTTTTTGCCCCTTTCCTTAGTGATTGATGCTATTGGAATGATGATAACAGGAATATCCCCAAAGTCTTTAGTTGTATTCAGTATTAGTACACTTGTTAAATAAAACCAATCATAGATGCATAGAATTATAGAATGGTTTGGGTTAGAAGGGACCTTATAGATTGTCTAGCTCCAAACTCTCTGCCATGGGCAGGAGCACCTTCCACAAGAGCAGGTTGTCCAAGGCCCATCCAACCAGGCATTAAACACTTCCAGGGATGGGGCATCCCCAGCTTCTCTGGGTAACCTCTGCCAGGGCTTCAGCATCTTCACACTATGGAATTTCTTTCTAATATCTTATTGAAACCTACCCTCTTGCAGTTTGAAGCCATTACTCCTTGTCCTGCCCCTATATGCCCTTCTAAAATGTTCCTTACCAGCTTTTTGTAGGCCCCTTTTTGTTACTGAATGGCTTTTCTAAGGTCCTCTTAGAACCTTCTCTTCTGCAACAACCCCAGCTCTCCGAGCCTGTCTGCAGAGGTGCTCCAGAGCTCCAATCTTAGTGGCCCTTCTCTGGGTGTGTTCCGACAGTTCAATATCCTCCTTGTGTTGGGGGTCCCAGAGCTCGATGGAACACTCCAGGTGGGGTCTCAGGAGAGAGGAGTAGAGGGGAAGTAGAGGGGAAGAATCACCACCCCTGACCTGCTGGACACATTTCTTTTGATGCAGCCCAGGACACATTTGGCTTTCTGGGCTTCGGGCACCCATTGCTGGATCATGTTGAGCTTCTTGTCAGCCAGCACCCCCAGTTCCATCTACCCAGGGCTGCACTCAGTTCATTCTCTGCCCATCTTGTGCTTGTGCCCAGGATTGCCTCGCTCAAGATGCAGCCCTCCATACCTGGCCTTGTTGAACTTCATGAGTTTTGCAAGGACCCAGCTCTCAAGCCTGTCACATCCCCACAGGGTGGCATCCTCACTTCCAGGGTATCAGCTGCAGCACACAGCTTGGTGTGTTAGGCAAACTTGCCGAGGGTGCACTTGATCCCACTGTCCTTGTCACCAACAAAGATGTTGACCTGTGCCACTCTCAATACAGACCCCTGAGGGGCACCATTTTCACTGCTCTTCTCTTGGACATTGAGCCACTGACCCCAACCCTTTGAGTGTGACCACCCAGCCAATTTTTTTATCCAACAAGTGTTCAAACTATCAAGTCCACACATTTCCAGTTTATAGACAAGGAGACATTGCCAAATGTTTTGCACAAATTCAGGTAGATGATGTCAGTTGCTCTTCCAATGCCATAACACCTCTGGTTATATCAAAGAAGAAAAATCACAAGTTCTATATAAACTAATAAAGTTATATTGACCTTAATGTTTTTCTATTATTTTAAAGTGTTTATTATGTTTATATTGCCAACTATGTTGGCTTTATTGTATTTTTACTTTAATACCCTTAATGTTTAAACTTTTGGTTTTGTTTTCTACATTTATGTTATAAAGCAGAATTTTTACCTTTGCTCTTTTGAAGTTAAGAATTGTGTCTAGTTTTGTCACCAACTAGCTAGGAAAGCACTGGGAAGCAGACTTGAATCCTGTAGCCAGCATTTTTTCACAGTGTAGCAAAATAGATTCCTGCATCAGGCTACCATTTTTTTCAAACATTCAACTACTACTGTAATTTTTAGTTGTATCCACTAAAATAAGGAAAAATTAAATTATTGAAGTCGGTTGTTTCTGGAGAAAAAATATTTATGTAGCTTAATTTTATTTAATTTAAGTGGGTTGCTCATGACTGCTAAAAGCAGTATTTACTCTTCAAAAAGGTGACAGCAAGTACTTTTCTTTTGTACCTTCTCACCCAGAAATGGGTGTCAGGGGTCATTTCATAACTGATGCTGAATTGCTCCTTGTATATCCAGTATATTGGTAGCAAGTCATCTTCAGCTGTAAGTGATCAAAAATGCTTACAAATTTTGTCTATGAGATAATCCCACTGAGTTATGAATATCTAAAAGCATATGAGATCAGTTATAACTGTGCTGTTTTGAATACAGAAATAGATGTTGTATTGATCTTCATAGGCTGATCCTTTTTTTTTAAACAATAGATGTTTCCATTGTGATGGCAATACTGCTGAATGAGTGCTGAAGTCAGTAAAGTTCATAAGTTGCTGACGTTTGATGCCTTTTAACTACTCTGTCTTCTCAGTCTATTATGAGCAAGGCTAGATGGCCTGATAACAGTGCCAGGCAGTGTGAGAACTCTGTGTACACTGAAGATCCCTTATATGTCAATAATGGAGTGCATTTCTGAGAAATATTAAATTATATCCTTATCCAGAAATACCTCCTACTGCCTACTGAAGTCAGCGAGAAAGACAAAGCCAGAAGAAAATTCAATGCTTCATAAATTGTGGTTCCTCAGGCTGCTTTGCAATCATTCTTGTTGATAGTCCAGCAAAAAATAGTATTGGGCAACTGGATTTGGATTCTGCTGTCCATTTATTGGCATTTATTGGTGAAGTCCACCGCCAAAATATTTTCCAGTTCATTCTGTATTCAGTGAGCTATGTCTGCAATCATATTGCTCTTCTAACTTATATATAGAATATTTATACATATGGAAATGCACACAGAAATCACAGACTTGTTCACTGAAATACAGTTGTTCCTGAATGAAATGGGAAACTGCTGCATGAGGTCATTCTTTGTACATCATAGGTCTGAGGAAGAAATGACCATGTCTTGGGCTGGGTCTGTAGGAAGATGTTTGGTAGGTCTGGTATTTTCTTTATTTCTGAAAGACCTCCCTTCGGGCATGAAACTGAGTGTGTAAATTTAGGTCTGTCTGAGATGAAGTGAATCACACACAACACTCCCTGCAGTCCCTCAGGCCTTCCTTGGAGGTTTTGTGACAGTGCTTCTTTTATGAAATTAAGTAAGATAATTGCAGCCCCAGGAGATGGTTACAACCATTTATTACCATGTATTTCTGGAATGATTTGGAAATATGTCCCAGGTATGGAAAAAGTCCTGCACAGAGTAACCTCTCCTATGTTTTATGGGTTATCTATGTTATACAGGGAAGATTTCTCTCAGTGCCACACATGCATTTACATTCCCCCAAATTCCCAAACAATATGCCATCTGGCAGTATCTAAACTCCTGCTGTTCAAAGGCAGAAACAATAAATAATAACTTCATGTATTAGAGTGTGCTGTAAGCCTTTCTCATCATGGGATGCTGTTAAGTTTCCATCTGTACCACAGTTTGGAAATGTGTTGTAACAAGGTTCCTGCCTGTATTAAGGATTTGTATGAAGAATTGTGGTAGTAAATGATGCACAGAAACCTAAGGAATAAAAGTAAGAAAAGAAAAATTAAAATTCAAATGCAATTTCTTTAAACACAGCAGTATTTCAAGCAAAAAATGAATCCTTTTTCCATAGAATAAAATTACGGTATAACCTCTTCTCAAAACTCTTTTGTACACCTACAGGAAAGCATTGTATTTTCATATGCTCATGAATGTGGAAAACAGGGATCTGGAAACTTTGACAGTGGTAGTTACCATCTCCATATGTATTTTTCTGCTCTGTATGGACTTGTTAGTACCTACTTAGGTAAATGGAAAGATTCCTGTTGATTCCAGTGCTATTTGACTCTTCTTCTATATGTCATTCAAGGGCTTATTTCATCATTACTCTGTTTCATCATCTAATATTACTCTTTTGTATGTATAGATAAAGAGATTCCTAAAATCAGTGTTTCAGCCCAGATGGTGCAATTAGGTGATTCTTGATTTTGTCTTATCATGTCCTTGAAATTAACATCTACAGTGCGTAGTGGGAAAAAAATGTATATAAAAAATCATCTATCTCTCTCAGTGATAGAGGGAGATATTTTTACAAATGAAAAAAAGAAATTTTCTTGTCCACATGCAGTCAGCTTACTGACTGTGAACACGAATGATGTAAAGATTTTTTTTAAGCATCTTCCCTCTGTTTAATTTGCTGTTCTAATCATTGTTTTCTTCATTAGCTTAGTTTCATCTTAATAATTTGTTTTATTTTCTTTGCTATTACATTCTTGGCCATTAGAAAGCCTTTTCCTTCCAAAAAATTCTTTGCCCAATTTGTTTCCCATAACAACAACAATAATAGGGGGAAAAATAGTCATTTTAATAGCAATTTAAGGGCCAAAATTCATCCTGTGGTACTTCTATGCAGTCACCCTTTCTGTGGGATTTGCATTCACATTACGAAGGCTAGACATCTGGCCTCAGGCATCACAGCCCACCTCTCCATGTAGCTACAACAAGCAACAGTTACAAAACAGAGTAAGACCTCATTAATGTTTTAGAACTGAAGGAATAATATGCCTAATCATCTTGAAGCATTTGCATACCTCTCCTTCCTTCACATTCTCTTATACTGTAGCTGATGGCTGATATTTCCTCACATCATGAGGCTTGGTCTAGCTAAGAAAGTGGAAAAAACAGGTCTTTTCTGACTTCTTGGCCTTTCATTATAACATAGATTTTGCTATGGGGAAAAAAATTGTTCTAATTCTCCTGTTCATTCAGCCAGCTCCTGTGGGAAGGGCCCTGGTGCAGTCACCCATCCCTAGGTCTGGTCACCCAAGAGTTATGGCACTCAGAAGGTTGGCAGAGCATTGCTGGCTCCTCTGATGTGGTTGAAGGAGAGCTTGTGTGGCCATTGGCACAGACAAGTTCTGTTGAGGGTCATTGACTGTGAGAGTGCCTTTCTTTAATCCCTCACCTCTTGGCCCAAGCAATATTCATGCCCAAGGGTGCTGAGGGTATCCAGAGGGAAAGACAAGGCTTCATTAGTTGCCCATAACTTTATATGACATCAATGGTGAGCAAAAATGTTCAATAGTAGCTAGTGACAATGTCAAAGAAACACTTATCCTAGCGATTACTACCCTGCTAAAAAATTGGAAACCAAAGAATAAAAATAATACATTATTAAAAGCTGGACAAACTAATCATTCAAATAAAGAGATCCAAAGCCATATATTATGTAATACAATAATAACATTAATTTTCACTTCTGTAGTTATTTTATGCCTGTGTATTTTTTAAACACTAAGAGTGTTCAGCACAGATTATGAGCTTAAATTTTCAAGGTGAAATTGTAGAAGACCTACTGGTTTTCAAAGCCATTACCAAACTGAAAACCTAACAGCAAATTGGTTTGTATTTTGATTTATTAGGAAGCAGGCTTAACTGAACTAACTGAATGGAATCTAAATAAGTCTTGCTGGATTTCTGCTTTGCACCTGCAGAAGCAGTTTTAGAGAGCTATTGCCCTCTACAGATACTGTATACTGCCTGTATAATCTTCTCAAGAAAATAATTAAATAAGAAAAATAATTGTTTATAAATGGAGAAAATTGCAGTACCAATGTATTTTGCTGTAACTGCTCCCTGCTGAAATTTGAGACCATGGGCCCAGTGAAGTTTATGGGACAGCTCAAAAAAACATTCATGTATGCAATGTTTTTCTTACTGTGCTGGGGTTTACTCCTAGAAGTAAAGTGATAGGTATAGTGATTTTTGGGGGGATTTTTCCTTTTAAAATATTATTAAGTTTATTGCTTAGAAATTGCTATAATTTCTATTGGTTTATTTGTTACAGAAAAAAAAAAGGACTGAACTGAGAGTGGAAAAATAATGATAATATTTCTTTCTTGCATAAGAAAAAGGTAAGATTTAGAGGACCATAAGTAAATAAGTACTGCAAGTACTTATTTATGGCATACTAATAACTATGAGGTAATTTGTTAAGTTCCCAAATACTGGCAGCTTTTGATTTAGACTTATTCAGACCTTCCCAATCTTGGCTGCCTAAAAACTGATGATTTAAAATTCACAATCCTTTCCAATTAACAGAGACAATGAGTCTACTGTTTATGCCACTGTATTAACCTGTTCTGCATTAGAGAAGAAAAGGTTACATTTCATTTTGTAGCAGCATATTAGGCCTGTATGTATTTCAGGCTCCTCAGTTTTGATTTATACTATCTCCAGTTTGGGTTTATTGAAGAGAGAGTTCATTCTTTCTCTTTTTCCTCCCACTCCATTCCCTGGGAGCTATAAATGCTCCAGTTATCCTGGGAATTTTTTTTTTTTGGGCCCCGGGTCCCTATACTATCTCCAGTTTGGGTTTATTGAAGAGAGAGTTCATTCTTTCTCTTTTTCCTCCCACTCCATTCCCTGGGAGCTATAAATGCTCCAGTTATCCTGGGAATTTTTTTTTTTGGTCCCAGGTACCCAGCTGTGACTGAAATAATGCTCCCCATCTGTGTTCATTGTTTGCATTGATGGTGTCTGTGCAAGTCACCAGAGCTTTCCTAATAAGGTTCAGTTTGACCTTTCAGAAGTTCTCAAATGAAGAATCTAAGTGCACTCAACAGCCTCAAAAGAGATAGACTTCTCTGCCACTGCCCTTACAAACAGCTGTAAGAAACAGTAAAGGATGACTGTTCCAAAACCGAAGTCAGCCCTCTGAGCTGTTCAAGAGTGTGAAAGCACCGGGCAGCCAGGGACTGGCTGTTCTTCCCAGAAGGGTGGTGCACCAGATGGAGAGAGATCCCGGAGGAGGGGAGCAGACAGACTGACAGACAAAGAGACTTCACAACAGAGGAAGAGAAAGTCTAGAGAGATGCCCTTTAAACTGACAGGCTGATTTTTAGGCAGGAAAGCACTGTCTGGTGGTTTCAGTGCCACATGTTCAAGGCAAGGGCTTCAAGCTGCATGTCCTGACTTCTGGTGTGGTGACTCCTGGTTCTCCTCCTTTTTTGTGAGAGCCCTGGAACTGGTGTGACAACACAGGGAGCCAAGTGAAAGGGCTGACCCATCTGAAAAATAATCTTGTTTGCTGGTTTGTTCTAATGATTTTGGCTGGCATGGTTAGTACTTGGATAGATTAGTTCTCTCACCTGGCTCCCCTCAGCCCCCAGGAGCGTTTGTGCTGACACATGCGGGGAGACTCACTGCCAGGATGGTGGGGGAAGGTGATGTCTCTTCTGTCAGACACTTGTGCCTAGCTGAGGCTGAAACCATGGCTCACATCAACAAAATATTTACTGTGTTCATGAAAATACATGAAGCAAAGCTCTTTTTTTTCTGTCAGGGAAACAAACCTTCTGACTGAAGTTGCTTGTGAGATCTGGAATCTTAATAGTAGCTTGGTTCAGAAGCAGAGAAAGTTGATATTTACCAGTTGTTTTTTATCAAAGGAAGAAGAGCAAGGAATTCAGATTAATAATGCAGATACTGGTAGCTACCTTTCAGATGCCTAAAGACAAAATGGAATAGTTTGTGCTAATTTATATGTGATTTCAATATTATTTCATTTTAGCAAAGGACAGATGAACAATTATGAAAGCTAAGACAAGTATCTCCAAAACAGAAATTTCAATTAAAATATTACAAATATTCTCAGAAAATATCCTGACAAGTTATACAAGTTATAGAACTTAGTGATGGACATCTAGATATTTGAACCATTCATTAGAATCTGGGTATATTAAGGCTCTAAGTTTCAATTATTTTAACTATAGCAACATGCCAGCTTGCAAGCAAGGTAATTATATGTGGATAAACTTGATTCTACAGAGTGATTCAGCAAACTAAATAGGAATTTATAAGTTAAATTTTGCAAATAAATTCTAAACCCAGTATGAACAGAGCTTGTGTTGCAACTGTGTGATTCCTAGTAGTTACAACTATTAATGTGTTCCCCCTTTTTTGCAGGTTTTGCCCATAATAAATTCACTGAGCAAAACATATGGACTTCTATCCAATGCTATGAAAATTAACCAAGGCACATTAACTTCAGGAAATTTTCAAAGGTACAAAAATAATATGTGTATTCAGCAATTAATTTAAACAAATAAGACATCAGCTTGTGCTACATAGTTTAAGTGTTATGTCAGGTCAATAATTAAGCTGTAGTAAATCTGGAGGTCCTATTCTCCCAAACTTTAAAGGCTCGAGACTAACCCAAGGACCCTTCACATTTTAGTAACCCAGTGAATGATTACACAGATAGCTTTTCAATCTGAGGTTTGCTACTATTAACTTTCTATTTTTTAAGACATCAAGGAATTCTGTGTTTTGTGGTTATTGAATAATATCCTGTGAAAAATGTATGCTGTCTTGCATTTATGAAAAGGAATATTTAATCGACTTCAGTTATGTCAAGATAAAATGCAGTTTTCCTGTAAGGAAAGATACACATTAAGCAAAAATAATGGTTTGGAATTTTCCCTTGTTTATGTGAACATGATGATTATGAAAACTTGAACCTAATCTCAGGGTATGCAGCTGGTCATGGTAAAGAAAAAGCATTTTGTAAGCTGTCTTATGTGACTCTGCCAAAGCAATTCCAAAATATCTGTGGTAGTTCTGTGCTTTCAAGGTCTGGCTGACTTTTAGGTGGAACTCATAGCAAGTTGTGTGGTGACCTCGTGATGTGGGAATTATGGCAATAGTCTCAGTATCAAATCATACATCTCAGCTTAACAAATAGAAATATAAAGCCACATGACAGAACACAGAGCAGGGAGTTTGAAATGCTCTGAGATTCATTTTTTCCCCTTAGCTATATTATTTTCTGTCACCTCATTTACATAAAGTATTTCTGGTTAAACAATTTGCAAATGCATGTGATTTAATAGCAGGTATATGTGTGGCAGAGGTAAATTTGGACTTAAAATTAAGACATTGCTAGCAGTGAAAGACAGATGGTATACATCAAATTTATTTCACATGCAAGTCTTTGTATGGAATTTTCTTGGAACCAGCAACTTTCTGATATGTTAGCTCATAGTTTATTTTAATTACAAAATATCTAAATTTCCAGATCTTCAGATAATGTTTCATAATTACTAGAATTAACATAAGCTTATTCAATCTGCTTTATTTTCCCTCCAGATGTGTGGCTGCATAATGGTCCCATATAAAGCAGATATTATTTTCTTGCATGCAGCATATCAGAATATCCAGGCTTTCCTATACCAATGATCTAGTAATTAACTTAATTTTCTCTACCAGCTTTATCTAAATTTTTACTATGTTTATCTGTAGGTTTATCTATAATTTTTTCTATGTTGCTCTTGAAGAGGTGAACCAGACTAAAACCAAGAAAATGCATGCCACAGATTTCCACAGAAGTGGAAGTTATGAATAATATGATATAAATGAGTGCTCTTGTTTTTAATGGAGAGAATGGATCGGATTATTATTTGCCATACCTTCCAGTCCTACTCAATGAAATGACAAGTGATCATTTTGGTCATGTTCCCAGTCTACCAAAGGCAGGAAGCCCAAATAGTCTTAAGAAGGATGTTACACTGGAAAAATTCCAAGAATTTTTGCAGATCCAAAGGTTAATTTTTATTTTTTTTTAGAGCTTGAACATTTTTTATCTAACGTGAAACTTCAGTGGTTCACTCTTCATTGACTACATTATCTGCTGTTCTAGAGGTATTTTACGAGTTTATAAACATACCTTTTCTCTACAGATATAGGGTCATAGTGTCTCATACAATGAACCTATAACTGTGAATGTACAGAAATGTAATTAATATTTGTCAGTATTAGGAATGCCTTTAGAATATTTATTATGAAATAAAGTGTTATCACTTGCACCATGGATAAAATAGTTGGGGAGTTCCAAGAAAAATGTAAAGGCAACTTTTTGACCTGAAGCTTAAAAATCATGTCTCTTATGTATATAATCTATTAATGACACACTCAGTGCAAAGACTTTTCTGGCACATTATCCACTGACATTCCACAATTCAGTTAAGGGCACATTATCCACTGACATTCCACAATCCAACTTCAGTTAAATTGAATTCTACTGAACCCTGGGGGTCAGATTTTTTAGAACTGTAGTTTCATTACTGCCCACACATGTATCCCAGTTCCAGCTCCAAATATACACACAGGGTTCCCAGTTTATTTTTGGGAAGTGAAAGAGCACAAAATACCAATTTCAGTCCATCTGAAAGGAGCATGATCCTGAAATGAGAGCTAGAGAAGCTTGCATGTTGCAGGACTTAAGAGAGTGAGTCTGTATGATGTCAAGAGTATGGGGCTGACCAGCAGTGTCTCCAAGAGAAATCCAAGTAGATGGTCAGATGGGTCTCACAGAATAGTTCAGAAAAATCCCAACAGTCAGTAGTTTCCTAGGAGAGGTTGGGAAGCTGAGGAACAGACACATAGAATATTAGAGCATGTAATATTTTCCTGCAGTTCAGTGCATCACCCTTCATTTTACTGTGTGCACACTGAGGGCCCATCAGCAAGGTATTGCTGAGGGTCCTGCTTGCAGGTGTACAGCAGAGCTACTGTCTTTTTTTAGGGCTTTTTCTGTGCTGTGATACTTCATTTTTATTATTTGTCTGCACAGGATGCAGCCAAGTTGTGCTGAATCTGAATAAGCTTTTCTCTAGCCAGAATCTTGTCAAGTGTTCTCCTTGTCTAGAGGCTTTTTCTTTCTCTCCTGCTAAAAGGTCACAAGGAAATACCCATAAAAAATAGGGAGGCTTTTTAGGAAAAGTCCTCTAACACATACAGAGAGGTGCCTCTCTGTATTGCGTGCCTATACAAGTTCAGACATGCAGGCACAGAAAGATTATCTGCCAACAAGCCTGACAAGAAGCTAGTCACTTCTGCATACCCCTGTGTGATCTCTACCACCAGTGACTTTAGTTCTCTGAGTAGCATATTCCACTTTTGCCAACAAAACTGATTCTTTTTCCTCTCATGTTGTCAAGTTTCTCTGTTGGGAAAAGTGCATTATGTAGAAGGGGATTATTAGCTGAAAGGTAAGGGGAGAGTGATAAAAAATTTCTAACTACAATACTTATAGCTGAAAAAATGAGATATTAGAAAATTGCACAAATTTTCCCTTTCTTTTCCACTCCATTTTGTGGCTTTCTTGCCTACATCATATTTCTGTTCTGACCTGGTAAACAAGAGCCTTTTGCATTTGGTTTTCTTTCCCATCACACTCTCACACATAAGCCTTTCCCATGTTTCTCTATATACATTGTTGATTAAGATCTAGAGGGAGTTTTTTTACAGACTGTCAATACAGTAGAAAGCCTGTGATCTCAGAGTTTTCCCTTTAGAAGCTGTGAAAATGAAGATTCTTGGCTTCGTTTTTAGTATATCTGTAACCTACCACATGTCACTTAACTTGTTTGCCTTTGTGGCTGCTCATCCCTATTAAATTAGTTCACACCAGTAGAGCTGCAAAGAGAAAGGATGAGGTTTTTCTCCTTCGTTTCCTCCTGCTACTTAGTGGGAAGGGGTTCTCAGCTGCTGATTATGTTGCTTCACTGGTTTCCTTGCTGGCTGTTTCTCTGCACCACATGCCTTAATGAGGAACAGGCGGTCAGCAGTTCCGTGGGCAGCGTGCTCAGAGTGTGCTCGGGAAAAGAGACACAGGCAGGAGTAAAAGAGATCCAAATAGCTTCCTTTCCAACCTGCACCAAAAGGAAGGCAGGAACTTTTTTCCTAAGTTTACTCTTAGGATTTCAAGATCCTAAGATCCAAGTTTTCAAATTGCTAGTGTCTGGAACTATTTATGAACCTTTTCCTACATTTAGGTGGTGGGGTTTTTTTCTGCAAGAGCCAAGTCACTTCCTTCCTGTCTAGTATCAGTCATTACTTACTGGAGAAATATAACCATGCAAGGGCACCAAAATAAATCATGCATAGTCTGATAAAAATATTTCACGTGAGAAATGCTTTTAAGGTGGATTTTGTAGAAGAATTGTATGTGTCATTATTTCCTCTACCTCCTCCCAAAGATTTCCCATCAGATGAATATTTAAAATGTGATTTTTTTCATCCACACTCTTCTACTGCCAGTAACTTGATCCAAAAGTATCTCAACATTTTTCTTTCAAAAATGCAAAGTTGCCCTATAAAATAATTTGGATTTTAATTATTATAGAATCATAGTCATAGAATGGTTTGGGTTAGAACACATCTTAAAGATCATCTAGATCCAAATCCCCACCCTGAGCTGGAGCACCTTCCACTAGACAAGCTTGCTCAATGCCCCATCCAAGCTGGCCTTGAACTCTTCCTGAGACAGGGCATCCACAGCTTCTCTGGTTGACCTGTTCCAGTGTCTCACCATCCTCATAGAGAAAAATTTCTTCCTAATATCTAACCTAAATTGATCCTTTTGCCTTTTAAAGTACACGGCCTTGTAAAATGTCCCCCTCCTGCTCTTCAGTACTAAAAGGTTGCCCTAAGGTCTCCCTGGGACATTTTCTTCTCCAGGTTGAACAATCCCAACTGTCTCAGCCTGTCTTCAGAGGAGAGGTTCTCCAGCCCTCTCATCATCTTAATGGCCCTCCTGTGGATGTGCTTCAACAGTTCCATGTCCTGCTGGTGCTGGGAACCCCAAGAGCTGGATGCAGCACTCCAAGTGGGGTCTCACGAGAGTGGAGTAGAGGGGTGAAATCACCTCCCTCATCTTGCTGGCCACTCTCTTTTTGATGCAGCCCGGGGTACAGTTGGCTTTCTGGGCTCAAAGTGCACATTGCTGGGTTATGCTGAACTTGCCAACCAAGTCTACCTCAGGGCTGCTCTCAATCCTTTCTCTGCCCAGTCCATATTTGTGCTTGATCCACATGCAGGACCTTGCACTTGGCCTTGTTGATCTTCATGAGGTTCACATGGGAACTAGATCACGTGGTATAGTCTGTGAAAGAAAGAAAAGAATACTAGAAAGGAAACTCTTTTTGTGAGTTTTGTCTCTCTTTACACATTAAGACCAAAATGACAAAAGAAAACTGTTAAAGCAAAACCATGCAAACAGGCAGAACTGCCTAATGTCACATAAGTGGTGAGATAAAGTAATATTGAAACTGTAAATGCTTTTTGAGTGAGGTATATGGGTATATGGGTAACATTTTTTCACAGAGGACTTTTTTGGACATCCAGAAAAAAATTATGTATCTGCAACTGCTTAAATCTACTTGCAGTGAGAAAAGTATTTGGACATGTGTTTATATATGTGCTATTGACATAGCAATGAAGCAGCTTACTGACTCAGGGCCAAGAAACACTAATGGTAAAGCTTTCCAGCATTTGTAGTTGACTTGCAGTTTGACATAAGACATCATTTCTTATTGTTGCCTTGGGTTGTAATCATTTTCCCAACTGCCTCCTTACTTCTGGGGAAAAATTCAACCATGTTTCACACTTTATTCCTCATGTGGAAGAAAAATTCTTGGGTTTCCAGCCAGTTTTGTGGTTCCTAATATATAGGAATGCATACAAAAGAGAGGTGTATGTATGACACTCTCTGTATAAGATATTGTCCCCTTCTCAGCTTCTTTGGTGCTACATTGCAGTGAGAAAACTGATGCTCTAGTTAATTGGATAAGCTGGTATTTAGAGGAATCTAGTCCCACCTTCTTGCTCTGGGCGAGGCTTTCTGTGTGACAGCACTACAGCCAAAGCCCCAGGGAAAACATTGCTTCCCCACCTCACAGGACAGATACATTTAAGACTGTGAAGTGCTTGGGTAAGGCAGTCGTGGGACGCCCATACATGCCACAGAGAAATCCCAGGTTTCATGGCTCAACAGCCACGTATCACATAGGGAGCACTTTTATCTCCAGGAACTGATCCTGGAAGTTGCAGGCCACAACAGTTCCCACTGAAGGCTTTCTCTGACCCCTCGGTGATCAGAGATTCTATGGGATTTTGAAATCCTGTGAGATGTAAGTTAAGATGACTAAGGTAATAAAATATAAGTACTGATTAACAAAGCAGGTCTTTATAGCCATTAAATTTATATTTATAAATAGACTGAGTGACAATGTTCAACCATGCAACAAATTGAAAGCAAATAAAGATATGATGACACAGTAATTGTAACTGAAATGAAAACATTCTTTACCAGCATTTTTAGATTCTTATACACACATTAACTTTTTGTTTTAGGTAGCAGGCCTTCCCCACTTCATAGTTTAAATGGTACCAAATTAAACCATCATGTACACTGTGTGTTTCTGAATATTTAAAGCTCTGCATGACTATTGAAATAATCCAGACAACAAAAGAAAACAGTTTCTCTGTGAAAACTTAGACTTTGAATTTCATTTGTGATTTAGATAAATTCATAAATATCCCCATGGCCATGATGCCATGGAAGTGGTGAACTGTGTTTGCACAGCCTAACGCTTAGGTTACACTTAAAATTCCAGAAGGATTATATTCTGTCATGTTCAGAACATAGTGGTTGTATTTTATGCCTCGAGGCACCCAACAGGATCATGATGAATTTTTAACCATATCAAAGAAGATGTGCATTTTAAAAATATTTTGGGGTGGAAGTAGTGATTTTTATTTTTTCTTCTATCTCGTACCAGCTGCTATTGTTCCAACTTCAGAATACATGATCTGATTCTCAGGTGTATGGCAATT
>NW_005054346.1:1557248-1627811 GCF_000277835.1 Geospiza fortis | reverse complement strand
TCTACTGACTTCTGAAAATTTTGTGGTGATATTCATTAATGCGCAACTCTGTCATAAGACCAATATGTCTTCTGTGGTTCATGGTGGTTACAATGACCCTGTTACAGCTATTCATCTTCTGCAAGCAAGTTTACAAACATAACCTCTATCTTAGAAATCCCTATTACTAAAGGTAGATGGGTTACTCTAGATACATTTCTGTAGAAAAAGTTTTCTGCCTCCAAATTTTAGATATCCTATATAGAGTTACTCATTTGACTATCACCATTATAACAGCTGAATGAGACATCTGTCTTTGGAAGACTTCTCTTCTGGTTTTGCTCTTGCATTAGTTCCAAATTTGCTATTCATCAAGGAAATATTGCTGAGTAAGGAAGCATCACTTTGCAAGTTGAATTTTCAGTGCAGGATAATAGTTAATGTGCATTCTTGATCTGTATATTGAATAGTGGCAAAGTAGTTATATAGATCAGTTTTAAAATGCAAACTTGAAACTTGATGTTTCACTGTCTAGTTTTTTGGTTTGGGTTTTTTTTTTTTTCTTTTTGTAGACAGATCCTTTCTGAAAGTATAAATAAAGTAAAATATTTTCATGTTGCCCTGTTACTTCACTATATGAAGAAAACAAGAGGGATCATTTCAGCCATCATTGAAATGCAGCCATTTCAGTGATGTGTCATTTTATGGATGCTAGCAAACTAAACAAGGGGTTAATGAGCACTAGAATAATATATGCTGTTAAAACTTCAGAGAAAACTGAAAAACCGTTTCGGTAAAGGGAGATGTTTGACCTGCTTCAAGCTATAAAAGAAAATTTGTGATTCTCCTAAGTCCACAAGCCCTAGATTATTGTTAGTGTCAAACTGACTCTGTGATAAGCTCATTTGAGGTACCTCTGGGCCATAAGATGTTGCTTTGCCAGCAGCAAAGGTCACATGTTTTCAGGTACTGACAGTGCAAGTAATGACAAGTTGTTTCTGTGTTTGAGTGGATCAGGGTCTTTTTAGCTTTCATTCAATGAATTTGGCAAAGTGTAGCCTCTGCCCAAGAGGGCCCTGTGCCTTTGAGAATACAGCTGAGGGAATTATTAAACCTCTAGCTCTGAAATCTATAGCCTCATTTAGTTCAGACCTCCCAAAGGAATGTTTATGCCCTTAGCTAAATAGCAAACAACTTTTACATGGGTGGAAAATTTCTTCTTGATCAAAAAAAGAAAGAGAAAGAATCATTTATATATTTAGCCCTAAGAACATTTTTTTTAAAAATACGTTTATGTATGGTAGGTCAAGCTAGACTTACAATTACAGTTATAGAAAACAACAGCTTTTGTGAAACTTTGCAAGCACCAGCCTTAAGGAAGGAAGCCTGATCAAATAGCTGAAACTCAGGAGCAGAGCTGAAGTGCTGCTTTCCTGGCTCCTTCCTGGGTTGTTGAGTGACAAAATAAGTCGTGTAACAATACCGAGATTTACATAATGTTGTGAGTCATCTCTAACAGGTAATCAGAAAATACATTAAGCCACTCAGATGGGAGCCTGAAACCTCCAAACAGTCACAGAGTACACATGACTTCTCCTGTGTATTGGAGTGGTGAAGAGTGCTTTGAGAAATGTTTTGTTCTCTGAGGCAAAAGGCAATAAAGGGAATTTAGGTTAGAATGCTCTGGGAACACAATTTGCTAAGTATTATCTGACACCTACAATCTGTGGGGTAGGTTTTTTCCCTCCCAGCATGAGATCTGAGCAAGGGGAAATGATAACAGCTTATAGTGGATGACAAGGGGTTGGATACCCCAGATAGCTGTCTCTTGCACCAACAGAGATACAGTCAGTCTTCTCTGAGAAACAGATGCTTGGAGCCTGAAGTCACGTCCTTCCTCAGTCTCCGTGCTTGCTCTTAGCCTCTTTCTACATTATCCCAAATTTTTTGTTTGGTAAGAAGCAGAAACATCTCAAAAATGCCAGCAGCCCATCAACGCATCAAGAGATCTAACCTGCAGAACTAAGACCCCCCACCCCACCTCCCACTCCCCAGCATATGGATCTTACCAGGACCAGCTTTCCTAGGAGAAGTGTATTTAACCTCTTGTCACCATTGCCTGGTGACTGAGGAACACTCCTGGGACTGGAGCTGGATCTCCAGATCTCTTCATAAAGAGGAACCCTTGAAATTGAGACTTCCAGTTTCTGATAGATCCCCAGCATCCTATGAATTTTCCATGAACAGAGTGTGCCTCTCAAATAGGAGTCCTTTAGAGAATTATGCCTGTTTTGCATTTCCCAAACAGCTTTCGCTAAAAGGCAGGATCTCAAGCAATTAGTGCAACATAGACAGGGTGACAACTGAGCAGACCCAGAAGCCCAGCATTAGGTCTCCAAAGAACTTGAAGTATCTTAAGCTGTGCAGCACGATAGGTATGGATTATTTTAATTGCTCTTGTGAAGTTAAGCCCCTGAGTTTCTCTGAAAGGGCAATGATGTGATTTGTGGCATACTTGCTGAAAAGCACATTGGTTCATGCTGTAGTGACCCAAGTAACGACAGAGATTGTTAATTTGTTTGTATATATGTCACAGTTCCTAGAAGTGCCTATAAAGGATTTAATTGAACCTGATTAGCTTAATCAGCACAGATTTGTACATGGACATGCCTTTCTTACATCTGTGTCATTTGTTTCACTGCCTCCTTTCTCTTTTTCCTTTAGTCACATTTTTTCTTAATGAAGTTTACATAACTTTAAAGTTCATAGATTTCTCTCTGAGTATTTTCCTTTTATTGTCTTCTTAGTTGCATTTTTATCTCTGTAGAAAGTTGCAGAAGGTGTAAAACTGGCAAAAAGAAATATAAGTGGCAAAAAGAAATATAAGTAGCAAAAAGATGATACTAAATACCTGAAAATGCAATATAGTTTGCCCTCAAGGTTTTCATGGCAAAATTTGGGATCTAGGCATCTCCCTGAGCCTGCTTAGCACGGCTGAGCAGAGAAAGGGGAACAGACCACGATCGAGTATGTTGATGTATTAGGCTTCAGGAGAAAGTAAAAAAATATTAGAGGACAAAGCTGGCCATGCTTCCCCTCACAGTAGCATTGGGTACTCAGGCACAACTTCCCTAAAGCATAAGGAAAAGCAGTAAATGAATATTTTAATACTGTAAGTATAGTCTTATGTGAGTGTCACTCTTTCAAAAGCAACAGCATTTTATTTGTTTGTATTGACAAAATTCAGGGTTACAATTTTTGCTTCTGAATACAAGCGTGTATTTTTCATCTGAACTTAAGGTCACAAAACATTAATATGTTTTCCCTTCCTTTATGAGAAAATAAATGTACTAGGTTTTAAATGCATGCATAAGAAAGGAACATAAAACATGTATGTGTATGTGCACCTGTAAGTAGATGTTGATGAAGACATAGGTGTCACTTCTAGCCTTGTGACAATCGCTGCTTCCCCAGATACAAGCTGGGAAATCATGAAAATGTATGAAACTGTCCCCACTGTGACTATTTAATCTTCTTCCTCTTCTTCTGTCACTTTTGTACTTGTACAATAATTGTACCTTTGCATGCAACTTGAAGGAACATCACCAGGGAGATTTTAATTTAGGTATGCATGGTAGGTTGATTATATCCTAAAACTTTCAAATTTGCACTTTTCAATATCTTTTCTGTAAAAAGGGTAAGGCAATGGCTCAGAAAATGACACCAATTACCTCATCTACTGAGTTGGATCAAGACACTTAGACATAGGTGCTAGAATGTGAATATCTGGACTCCCATTATAGGCAATAGTGTTTGAGTCAATACAGCCAGTGGAGCTTGGACAGTGAAATAACTTCCAGGTTCCCCCAACTGCACGGGCTAGATTGTCCTCTGACTGTTGTAAGAGCATAAACACCTACCAACATTTTGAGAATTAAATCTTGATATCAGCAGTGCAGAGGTGAATCCTATCCTGTGAAATCATTTAAGTAGATGCAGATGTATGTGTGAAGTAGACAGTGATTGAATTAAAACTGCTGTGATTGTAACATGAATAAATTCCTATTTTGTTATGTAGCCGTCAGGTGTAATTAAAATCCAGTGTATGGTTAACTGCCTTTTATTTACCTATCACAGGAGGGATATATATGCTGTATTCATGAGGCAAGTAACTCTAGATTATTTTTTTCATATTTAAGATATTCAGGGTGGTCAGTAAACATTTAGTAATGCTAACTCCCATTAAGCGTTACATAAGTCAATTACACTTACTCATTTCCAAGGAAAATATTAAAACCAGAAGTCAGAGAGCTAGTCCTGTAGAATTTGAACAATTCCAAATAATGATTAGTACCATATTTGTTTAGCACTAGGTATGGTGGAGGCCTCAGGGCTGTGTTCATACCATGAGAGAGGCTGATTCTAAGACCTATGGAGCACTGACAAGTGGTCAAAACAGACCTGAAGTGATTCATAGATCTTCATGCTTGATCCCATGTATGGAGGTGAATCTGACTCTCCAACCTGCCTTTAAATAACAAGATTCAGTCTTGTTTTTCTGTGCAAAACAAGTTGCTGACAGCCTAGAAATAAAAAAGGGTTTTAATTTCTTCTCAGCTCAGAGCTCTTAAATTTGTCTGTCTCAGCACTGCCTCACTAGGTATGTTGGTTGTGCACCCATTCAGGAGCAGGATACAGTCAGCACTTAAATTACCCATGTGTTGCAGATTATTCATGCCACAGGTATCAACTGAAGCAGAGAGCTGCATGAGTGTTTCTAAAGTCCTTCCAGGAGCATCTCAACTCTATAATCAGTACAGCTGCTTTTGAGTTACACAGAACTGGAGATTATAAGCCCACATAAATCTTATCTGGCTCCATAGTAAGCCAGCTTCCTGGGCAACGCAGAGACTGGTGGTGTCGACCTGTATCTGGCTGGGGTTTATTAATTTTGGCTCAATGCTGCTGTGCCAAACCCATAGTGGAGCTGGCTTTGGTGGCAAACCATCTGACAGGTGACAAGGGGTGGAGGGAATGAAGAATTACTTCTGAACCACGATCCATTTTTCTAGAAGAAGAATTTGTGGTTTATTAGAGGAGGCACTGTGCTACAAGATTCCAGACAGTTTGGTCCTGTTTTTAAAATATATTTTTTTAATTTTAAAAATTCTTTTATTTTATTTTAATATTCCAGTTTCAACTAACGTGTCTTTTTGAAGTGACTGGAGGAGTTGCATGGACTTGTATTCAATCAGAAAAGTCAGTTCTAGAAAGCTATAGATTGAGTAGATTGAGGGGACTTTAGTTCTTACTTAGTTTTCATAGGATAGATGTTTTTAAGCTGCCAACAAGTAATCCATTTTAAAGATGTCTATTCATCTTTAAAATGTGCATCACATCAGGAGACTTCATTGCATCAATACTAGGCTGACACTGTGACCTGGACTGCTCTTGAAAGCCTATGGTATGAAATAGCACTCCAGCAATAATTTTTCAATTTCTCCAAATTTTCAACACTGGTTCATATGTAGTTTCTTCACATGACAGTGAGACACACATGCTTGAAAGCCTAGGCTCAGACTCAGTAAAGTCTTAGTTGTTTATGGTGGCTGTGAAAGTTGCTCAGTTAAAGCATGGTGCTTCCATATCTGATGGAGGCACTTCCAATAAAGTTATTCCTAGAGGCCCTTGGTTTTATTTTGTCAAGAGCAGAGAATTCTGAACAATAAACTTTTGGATAATTCAGTAGGATTCTTTATGAATTTATGTTAATTCTTCCCTTCGAAGGTTCTATTTCAAGTAGCAGAGGTCCTAAAACTATAATGTCAACTTGTGTATAAATGACATCAGAAACCTCAAACATTCTGTTAGACAATGGAAAAGAAAATACATGGACAAGACAGAGACATGACTAGAGAAAATGTAACAAGAAAAATATTGTAATTGTGCTGAAGAAAACATTTCTATGGCCTGCAAATATTTTTGATTTCTATAGCAACTTATCATCAAAAACTTTCTAAAAATATTAATTAATTGAGTTTCACAATTTGAAAGGTGAATAAGAGTTACATTGGGATGGTTCTGTTTTTCACTGGAGTACAGTCTAATCCACTTGTGATTGATATTTGACAACATACAAAGCTGTTGATCCAGATGGTAACAATCACATACAGAAAGTATTTCTAGATCATAACTGTAGTCAAGATTTTGATCCAAACTTCCTAGCATTTAATGTAAGCAGTGGCAGAATTAAGACTCTGCTTAAACTGAGAAGGGAATTACTGTCAGCATTGTCTGTTAAAATGCATTGGGAACTGCCATAAATACAGGTAGTTCCAACCATGCCTTGCTAATTGCCTGGGTAAGTCCCTCCGTCTTCCCTTATCAAAACAAGGACCAAAGCCACACCATGTGGAACAGATTCTGAAAGCTCTGTGGAGCCAGAAAAATCTGTTGCCTGTGACCCCAGAGAAAATTTCACATTTGGTAAGACTTCAGTTTGATTGTATTTCTTTGAGCCTTTCTGCTACAAGTGTTTAATAATTTGAACTATGTCAATAATTGCCCAAGTTTGCCTACATGAGCTAAGTCATTTAAGAAATTACTTAGGAAAGTAATGAATTTGATGAGAGTATAAGTTAAACTAATTAATCATCAGTTAGTCACGGTCTTGTGTCTAGACAAGCAACAGTCTTGCAATATGCAGTACCTGGGGCCAACAAGTAAAAATACTCCATTTCACATGAATCTTTTATTTCACTGTGATTATGGTAGTGTATAGACACACTTTAACTTAATTAAAATGCAAAACCCAATGCACTTTGTCCTTACAGTGTCCTTACTGTTTGCCCTTACAGTGATGTAATCCAGATACTGTATTCTTCAATTTAATTTCCTCAGCCTGTTGGAAAAAGAAAGCCTCTTTCATGAAAACACATCTTTCCCCAAAGCTTCAGAAGTTTTAAGTGTATGTATGTAACTACCAAACTAATGTGTCTTCAAGTTGCTCCTGTTGCAGAAGTGCAATTCAGATAATTCAGGAAACAGAATGTTTTCTGCACAATGCTCAGAACCATTTCTTTGTAGATGAAATTCAGCGCTTATCACAGCATCTAGAGCAGCTTTTGTTAGCACATCCTTTCTCTCCTGTAAGTCTCCTGGAGCTGAATGTTCTGCAGCAGCTTCAGAGCCTCAGTGTGTTTCTAACAACTCACAGCTACACATGATACAGTGCTGCAGCTGAGCTTTGATGGGACAAGGGCTTTTATATCAGTAGTGGATTTTTATCCAAGAGGAATCATGTCTCTGTTTTAACAGCAGAAACTTTTCAAAAAGGCTTTCATGGTTTCAGCTGTCATTTTCAACTTTAAGGATCTAACTTAAGGGCAGTTTAGCATATTTAGCATTCGCTTGACAGACCCTTGGTGTGTCCCTTATCTCTATGCAACGGTTTCCTACCTGGAAAGCTCCTTTCAGCTCACCTGAGTGAACTTTCAGTCCACTGGAGTGAAACTCTTTCAGCTGCTTCTGCAGCTTCTTTTTACCCTGTTTCTCAAATCTGTGTGAACAGTACCAAAGTTAGCAGAGCTGAAAACAGAGCAGTAACTAGGAATTAAGAAGCTGATAGTACCAGTGTGGCCAAATGTACTAATCATAAAACAAAACAGTAAAATTTCACTGCTTGAATAAAAGCTTGCTTCCTATACTATACAAATTCCTTTATTTTACATGCTCAATGGAAGATGGAATAAATGTGTCTTTTTTATGGGATGATTTAGTTCATTCATACCATAGCTATAGGCAAAATTCCTCAGCGCACTATATTTTGCTGTAAAAATATTCGTGTTCTGAAGTCAAGTTCAAATGTTTAGTCACCTAGATATTTGAACAAACGAAATGTTTAACATTTCATGTCACTTTTTAACAAAGTCCATTTTATATACAAAAAAATGCTCCTAGCCAATTCTTGAGTTTACTTTGTACCAACCCCAGTGCCAACCACACTGAACCCTTAAATACCCAAGGACCAGGTGCAGTATAATGAAAGTACAGTAAAAACAAATTACTATATTCACATTAAGTACATTAATTGTAGAGGAGGCCCTGCATTAGCAAGATGCCCAAGCAACTTAAGGCAATTATGTGATATAAAGCTGTAGTAGAAATACCACTTTTCCCAGCCTTGACAGCACACAGTAAGACAGCAGCTTTCTTTTATCTGGGAGAAGAAACAATTCTTCTGCCTGTTTCCCACTTCTCCCGTTCCGCCCTATCAAAATGAGTACAAGGACAGGATCTTCACCAAAATATTCTCATGAAGAGGGAACTCTCTCCTGCAGGAGCTACATACCAGCTCATATCTTGATAAGATGGCTGCAAAGCAGAGAAGGGCTGCAATTTGAGGCTCATGTGGTTCTGGGGCTTCTTATGTGGCATCTCACTTTCTTAGATGTGAGATTAGCTTTTATTGTAAGGTAAAGAAACATGGAATTAAAACCTTTTAATTCTATCAAAGTGAAAACCATGTTTCACAAAAATACAGCTGGTTTGGCTTGGTATATGGGAGTCTTCCCTCTGATTCTCTGTCATTAAAGGAGGGACTGAAGAGCATGGATTGAATTTTTACCTTCAACCAACTAACTAATTACATTAAAAAAGTAAGTTGGATAAAATTATTCAGATTTGCTTAACAATACCTTGAAAACAAATTCCCTGCACAGCTTTGCATATAAAGTAGAAAAGACTTACTTAAAGTGACTTGACTACAGAATTTATACAAAGAATCAGATGCAGAAACAGTAGTCAGAAAGAAATAATACTTGAAACAAAGTGGAGCAATAGTCCCTGACAGTTTTGTTGATTGATTTTTTAAAATTTATTTTTATTATTTTTTGAGCACTGAATGATGCTTTGTTTTAGTGGAGGTAAGTTGCCCAAGCTAGCAGGCTCCATGACAGTGAAGTCATGTTTTGATTAACATCAAGACTCCTGCTGACCTAAATCAATTCATTGTGCAAACATACGAGAGTCAAAAAAAGTAATACTCAGAATTAATGATGTTTGGTTATCCATTCTCCAGTGAGGTTGAAAACACAGATGAATGTGGTGCCCTTCCCATTGTGTGTCATCAGATCTATCTTCCTCAGTCCTGAAGAAAGCACATTTTTAACACTGCCAGCTCATTCTCCTTTATCAGACATCTAGATTTTTGGCATCATATGATTCTAGGAAAACGTATCTCTAATTTGCAAGAAAGAAATAAACATATTTAGTACCCAGGATTGCCAAAAATAGTTTCAAAATGCACTATCTTAGGGGCTAGGAAGCCAAAAGATAAGTAACATGAACACAGAATTTATTATTTTTTTTAAGAGTGTTATTTTGAAAACAGTTTCTTGATTTATCTTGGTCATCTGACTGACATCTTTTTTGTTTAACACTTGCTGTTGGCAGGAGTAGAGTTTTCATTTCTCAGTGGTTCTTCTGATTTCTGCTGTGCAGTAAAGTGAACATCTCTGTCATTTTCATCCAGATGAACCATCTTCTTTCTTTAATGCTATTTTTGCTATTGAAGTAAGCAAAAGTGTTGCAAGTAATTTCTGAACAGACCTTAACAAAAATATATTTTGGATATCTAAGCAGAGTCCTTCAGACTGTGCCACTCTGGGCCTCTTGTGCAGCACGGTTAAATCATCATTGTTATTCTTTTATTCCCTCTGTATAAATATAACAGCAGTATAAAAATCTTTTTGATGTCTAGGATAGTGTATGGCATCACAGGAAAACTAAGGAGGTCTTCTAAGCTGATTAAATAAAACCAACAAGAGTCACAGGAGGGAAGGGAGGAGGGAAAACACTTGCTCGCCTGATCTGAGATGTTTGCAAAAGCTGCAGCAATTCTCCACCAGTTAAGGATTGAAGTTTCCCTGGTGGACTGATGACCTTTGATGTGATAATTGCTGGTTTTCCTGAAACTCCCAAAAGAGAGCATGTATAGTAGGGTTAGAATAAAAAGGGATAAATATTAATGAAGCATTGGATTTTCATTCAAAAACAGCAGGAGCCAAGCAGTTAAACGCTCCTTTTCATCCCATGAAACAGGATATAAACCAAGATCCCTATAATATTTGCCACACAACTTACAAACCCTAATCTCTGAGTAGTTTTACAGTGTCATGTATCTCTGTGGGTACGAGCTTATTCTGTTGTTGAAAAATTCATTAATTATCTTAGATTTTTCTTCTTTTGAAATTGTCATATAAATGAAAGTTTAATTTTTTAAAGTATTAAGTTTTTGCCTCCAACATAACACATACATAAGTGTCAGGGTATTAATTTTCCATTAAGTGATTTTAGAAGTTTTATTCTTCAGGTGAGGCTGGAGAAAGTGCCCTAGGATAAGAAAATTATGAAAGTATTATCCTTCTTTTGTTGTGGTTCACATGAAAGTTTTTATCCTTTACCTGAATCCCAGTTGATCCTGAGTTACTGCTTTTCAGCATCCACTTGCACACAATTCACTGTCATGTGCTTGATCACAGAAAATAACAGGGATATGTGCTATAGTTGCTATGCAATTTGCTTGCTCTCTCACAAGCTGGGTGAAAAAAGAAATGTTTACAGAGTAAAAAGAGACACTATAAGCCCCATTGCTTACCACAACAACTTTTTCTATTTGTTTGGGGATTTTCTTGGGTTTTGTTTGGGTCATTTTTTTTGTAATAGAGACAGAGAGTTTTATTTATCTGACGAAGTTACTTTCCTCTGGAGCTAACTGTTGATTTTGTTAGTAGGTGAAAAGTTACCTAAGAGTTTGCCAAAAGGCTTACAATCTCCATTTAGATTTAATTTGCATGTCTGTCATGGCTTGGAAAAGATTGAGTATTAGCCTTTCCTCTAGCGTGTCAGCCATATTGTGCTGTTATCTTGAAGTATTTTAAAGACAAATAAAATTGAGATTTTCAGACTGACTAGGTGGTGTGACTGCAAAGGCATTTTTGCATTGAAGAAATGTCTTTATTATAGCAGCCATCATATCTGACCTGCTCCCTAGGTCAATAAAGATGAAGGGCTCTTGGTCTGTGGCAGAAGAAACTCATTGTGGCTCACGACTGGCCCTGCTTTCACATGCATACACTCACTGCCAGCCTAGCAACATGCACCTTCTCTCCAAATGATTAATATAGCATCAAATGAGACATACTGTTTCACTGGAAAACATCCTTGTGAGGCTGGCTGAAATGGGAGGTTAAATATCAAAGGGCTAACACAAAGAAAGGGACTGATCAAACAACTAGACCATTCTGTGGTTTACATGGGTTATTTTGCTGATGATTAGGTAAAGAAAAACCTGCTGAGATGAAGAGTAAGCAATTACATATTGAGGAAACTCTCATACTTATTACCTTATTAGTAGTATTCATAGACTGAGAGACCCTCCGCAGGGTGATCCCTTGCTAATTCCTTATCGACAGCGGCTTTGATGTGCATATATTATGTGATTTTCTTGGAGGAAAAGGCAGGAGTTATTCACTGAATACATAACCACCTAGCATCCAAGGGAAATTGCAGAATTGAGGAAACCTGTGTAAATAAAGAAGGCTGCATGTTAACTAAAGCGTGGATCTCATCTTCAGCTGTCAGTGTAATTTCCTAGAAGGCTGGTTAATAAAAAGAATAAGAAAAGTAATAAGAATCATAACCACTGGTTAGTTCAAGACAGAATAATTCCCAAATTGTGAGGGAGACTCTACAATGGCAGCACAGATGACAACATCAGTAATAGCTGGCTGTGGAAGTAGAGAAAACTTTGATTACTTGATCACAAAAGTTTCCTTTTACTGAACTTTTGGTGTGTTACATGTACAGATAAGACTTGGAAAATGGTACTTGACAAATACTTTCACTAGAATAGCCATTCCTGGTTCTTCCCATGTGAGGTACTGCTTTCTCTCTGGTAAGGAACCCTGTCTCTATGCTGACAGTCATTTTAAACTCCTTTCCTGCTTCGGGGCAGGGGAAAGGTGCTTGAGAAAAATTAGGTTCAGATGTGAGTTGATATTTGAATGTGAGTTAGATAGACTCAAATACAATGGGGAAATGGAAGAGGACATCTTACCTGTGCCTGTGTCAGTAATGAACCAAAAAAACCCAAGAGGTGGTGACTACTTTTCAAATGCCAGCAAGTGCTTCTCCTTAAGGCACAAGCCTGTTTGTTGTGAGGACTTTTCTCTGTGGCAGCACACAGTCTAGGAACCTGTGAACAAAGTAGCTAAGTAATACCAATAACCTGGTTATGGGATCAGCAAATTCATCTGGCATAAATGTGCAAATTTACAGTTGTTCAAGATGTGCTGCATTTGCTGCAACAGGTGACGTGCTCATCTAACATGATGAAGCTGCCAAGACAGCCCAACACAGCAGCAAGCAGATTTTAGTCCTCAGTGTTATTGTCATTACTGAAGTCTGAATGCCCTATAGATCATGCAATATAGAATTACTTTGTCTTCAAAGAGAGTGTTGAGGGTTTAAATGTAGAAGGTCTGATGGCTGCATATTTATATGTGGCAGAGAGCCATAACAGCCGAAGATTGCAAAATAAACTTCCCTGAAAATTTTGTATTAGTAGATAGGTAAATATCAGTAAATCTTTTCAAGTTCCCTTATTTAGCCCCTAAGGTAACGCACACCTTACATTACTGAAGGTCATGATTTGAGCCCTACCAGTTGCTAAGCCCCATGGAGCTGCTCACTCACTCCCACCCATCAGAATGGGGGAGAGAATAGGAACAGTAAAGTGGAGAAAACCTGTGGTTTGACAGAAAGAGAGTTAATGACTCCGTAAAGAAGGATAATAATGCTACTAACACTCATACTAATAGAATTAGAATACACCAAAAAAAGTGATGAACAATGCAATTGCTCACCACTCAGTGACCAGTATCCAGCCAGTTACCAAGCAGCAGCTTCCAGCCAGCTTTCCCCCCAGTTTATATACTGAACATGACGCCATATGTTATGGAATATCCCTTGGATCAGTTGGGGTCAGCTGTCCAGGCTGACCTGGACAGCTGAGCCCAACTTCTTGTGCCCCTCCAGCCTTCTCACTGCCTTCAGCACGAGAAGCTGAAAAGCCCCTGATTTAGTATCAAGATTACTTAGCAACTGAAAACATGCAATGTGCTCTCAGCATTGTTCTGGTACTAATCCCAAGATGTGACACTATACCAGCTACTAGGAAGAAAACTAACTCTATCCCAGGAGAAGCCAGGACACACAATCTGTCTCACATTACTACAGTATAGAGCAGTAAGTGAAATTTTGCTTTTACTTTGAACGTTGACTCAAATATGGCATTGTCAGCTTATCATTTCTCTTAATAATTTCTGAATAGTGTGTGATCATTTTACAAGTAACAAGATGTATTAAGTGTAAGACAGTATTAACTCAAATGCAAGGTTGATGAATGGGAGTTCAGGAATACATCATCAAGGAGTCTTACCTGAATGATCATCAAGGATCCAAGTTCATCAAGGATTCCTAGTTCCAGTCTAGCTTGACGTGTTATCATCCAAAATAAATTAATGAATGGTGTTGGTTTTGAAAAGTCTGTCTGATATAACATCCTCAGTCATAATATCATTGGGTTTTAAGGCAGGCCTTGTACTTATGACTCCTGTAATTTAATATTATAGGGATGTATGATCTGCATTATATCTTTCATTAAGGGTAAAGATGGCCAGAGGGTGAGTTTAGCTTTCAAGGATTCAGATTTTTTTCATTTCACAGTGCAATGGAAACAAAAGACTTCAGTGCTTTTTGTTTTTTCCTTTCCACAGCACAAAATTTTATTGAAATTTATTTTCAGATTGAAAAGTAAAGGTTTTCCATCTGAGTCTCACACTTGGGAGTAAGCAAAAAGCTTAGTCTGAAGTCAGACTAGTCAAGTTGATCCTTCTTCATTTTAGTTTTAGTGCTAGTGTGTTGATACCAGTGATAATCAATTAACTAATTCTTTCCATGGTAAATCAAGGAACTCTTATGAAGTTTCTTACATAACTTTTCTGTTATGTAAGAAAACATGAAAAAATACTGGAAGTGTTATATTCCATGTATCATTTACAGAGAATGACAGATTAAAAATTTGTCCAAAAGTCCTATTCAACAGGATGTTTCCATAACAGATGGCACGAGAAGTAGTTTTTCAAGCCTTAGGCAGGTATTAGATGCTAACTTGTGACATTCATCACTCAGTCTAAGAGATCCATCTGATTCACACTAGTCAATCAGCTGCCTTGGTTTTAAGCAATTTCACGCTAAAAAGAAAATGTATTAGCAATAGCTCTTTGCTATTTTGTTACAGCTATTTGCTTCCTAAAATTGCCTTCCCACTGTGTCCTCACCTGTAAGCTAAAACTTCCATCATTTGACTGTTAACAATGGATATATATTTTGCATAGTTGCTGAACTGAATGTTAAACCATAGAAGATAGGGTAATTTATAAGAAGGCTCCTCTTTATCATGCTGGTAAAGGTGATTTGTGACATTCTACTGTATCACAGTTCTTGGTTGTTGTTGTTTACACCACTGCGCACACACTAGCTAATTCTGTGGTTTTACCTGTCACAATTTCCTGGTGAAATGCCCACTACAACTTTTTGGGAAATTTTAGTTATATACAATGTTTTTGATTCTCATTCAGCCGGATAGATCCTTGTTCAGCCACTTACAACTGGTCCTGTTGCTGCCTGTGTGTGTCACAGCCATGAGGCATCTCTGGCTCTGCGTGCCCCTGCCCACCCTCTGGCAACTTCACCTCCCTGCCTATGGCCAGCACCCCATTTCAGCCTTCTGGGGTTCCCCACATCTGCCCATAGTACAGGACTCCAGTTCAGCCCTGGAATGGAGTCCTGCAGGCTCCTAGGCTCCCCCCAGGCATTTCCCAGCATGGTCTGTGCCTGTCCTCATCCCCAGGGAGCCAGGGGTGCCTCTGTGCCATCCTCACACCCTGCTGCTTGCTGTGGGTTAGGATGGAACAGGCTGCCAAGATCCTGCCTGGCTGCTCCTGGCCATGGCCCACAGGGCCCACACGGTGTCCTGAAAATGTGCCCATAGGTGTTGCTGAAAGACATGAGGATTTCATTTGCACATACATAAAAATTACATTAGCAGGTGTAGGAAACAGATGCCAACATTCAGACATTTTGTCATATCTCTTTCCCAGCTCTACCCTGTGAAAAGTGGAATATGTAACTCAATATTGTAATAAAGGTCTATTTTGGTAAGGAAAATCAAGTGAAGAAATGTGCAAGAGTTTAACAAATCATTGCAATCTTAACATAAATGCCTCTGACAGAGGTCAACAGAGCTTTTTTAAATGTAGGAGATAATGGAAACATAAGTTGGTGCC
This sequence comes from Geospiza fortis, assembly GCF_000277835.1. Taxonomy (NCBI): domain Eukaryota; kingdom Metazoa; phylum Chordata; class Aves; order Passeriformes; family Thraupidae; genus Geospiza; species Geospiza fortis. Next base: position 1,612,422 of record NW_005054346.1, on the reverse strand, counting down.
ATACGATACTTTAGCACAATGCATTTTTCATTTCAGATTCTGTCTTCTTCTTCATAGCCTGAAATGTTTGGTATATTTTTGACCAAATTTAAACATTTCTATAATCTGACCATATTATACCAGTCTGGGGAAAAGATAAGTTTCTAGGAACTTTCAATAAAATGGAAAAACAAGAAGGTGGGGTAACGCAAGCAGGGGACAGTGTGGGTTATGCACTGTGCTCTGTGGGTGCTGTCACCCACATCCTCAAAGCTGGGAGGGGATTTAGGGTGGGTCATGTGTTCAAAACCACCTTGATTTTAAAGGAGGTGCTAAGGAGAGCCACAAATTTTAAAAAACACATTATAAACTTGAATAAAAAAACAAACATATGAAGATGCTGTATTGTCAGGGCATCATCTTTTTTTCAATGCGGAATTCTTTTGTTGTGCCTCTCTGCATGCCATCACCACAACAGTAAGTGGTTTTCCCAAGCAGTTTTGATCATTTTTTCATGCACAAATTGCCATCTCCAGATATGCATCAGGACACTAAACACATATTACAGAGTATTTTCAGTCCTGACATTTTTCTGTGTTAATGTTCAGTTCTGAATTCTTCTGCCACAAAGGAAAATTTTTGCACAGAAAACAGTGGGGATTATGCCATGGCCTCCTTGTGGACTTTTTCTGAGACTTCTCTTCAAGAGGCATTGTTTGCTCTTCACTGTAAGCCATGGAAAGCACCTTTAATTTTTGAGGGAAGTTTTTTGGAGTCTGTATTCATCTAAGAAACCTGTGATCCTGAGTCTCAGACTATCTACTAGTAAGACCTTATGATCAGAGCTTGAGTAACCCATACTTTTGGGAAGATTCTATGAGAACAAATGCAAGTTAATTACTTATTTTTTAGGGTAGAAAAACTCTGGGAAACACATTAATCATTGTGTGGTTAACAGATCATAATGACATCTCATGAATAGTACATTTTTTGATAAATTTTAAGATATTGAAGTATAAAAATGATGTGTAAAATTTAATGCATGCAGAGCTGGTTATGATTTGACTTCTTTTTTAGGAGACTTTTCTTATAAAACTGCTTTATTGTAGTTACAAATTGTCCATCAAAATTTCTTAAATTAAATCTAGAAATAAACATATTTTGCAAATGCAATGCAATAGAAACTTTGGAAAATTGTCATCATTCACCATCTGCAGCCCTGTGTTTAGAGTTTTGCAGTCTTCCAAGAATTGAATAAGCAGTCCAAATGATATTTTAAGGAACAATTGGAACTTGTTGACAGTGTTAAAAATTGAAATTCCATATTTTAAAGCAGTATCTGTTTCACATAGTGAGACAGAGGATGTAGCATTTAAGCTGCCTTCATTTAGACTTTAAAATCAGTCATATGGGACATAAGGGGTCCCTCTGGAAAACTATTCGTTTAACTCAATAAATTACTCATTTTTGCTTGTTTATTTTAAAGGACAACATATACAGGAATGTATTCATGGCAGATGAATTAGCTCCTGTATTATGAGCATGCAGTGTGGTTAGTGTGAAACATTTACACCACCCAGCTCATCAGAACCCAGTGAGATCATTTGTTTCATTCCAACTGTGCTCTTTGCATTTACATGGGGCCTGGGTATTTCAAATCTCTCTTTTCTCATATATAAAGTTGAACTTTCTTTCCAAGCCCCAGCTGCTTTAACTTTTTTATTAAGAAGTTAGAATATTAGAATATTAGAAAATATTTTAAAATCAGGTTTTATTTCTGGTGAAGAAATGACCACTTTGAGGACTTTTCCCCATTTCAAAGGACAAGGATAAAACCTGAAATTTTGGCTAGTTCCTTTGACTGAGAAACAAAATTTAGCCTTTAGCATTTAAGAATTCTAAATAGGAGGACAAATATCAGGAATTTCTTATAAATTGTGTACAGTGATGAAATAGGTGGAACAGAAAGGCAACAGAAAGGGTCTCAGACTTGTGGGCAATGACAGACACAGATGTTGCTCCTTGATGCTACTGTATACTAAATTCTAGGATTGTCTTAAATAGTATTCTAGCTCCAGGTTGCCAATATGGGAAAGTCCTCAATAAACTAGAGTGTGTTTGGCAAATGACCATCAAGATGTTTGGGGCTGCAGTCCTTGTCCCATGTGAAAAAGTTAGAGGAGAAGGGTTGTTCAGCCTGGAGAAAGAGAAGCTTTGGGGGGGTCCAACTAGAAAGAGGTCACTGATAAGACAGAGCTTCATTCTTGGCAGTCATCCATGGCAGGAGGGCAAGGCAAGAAGGCAATGGACATAACTTGAAATATAAGACATTCAGACTGGGTCTAAAGAAAAACAAATTTCCCCCTCAGAAGAGTTAAGCAGTGGAATAGGGCCCCAGGGCATCTGGGCAGTGTCCACCCTTGGGGTTTTCAAACATTACTTGGTAAAGCCCTGAGCAGCCTGGTCTGACGTCACAGCTGAGCCTGCTAAGGACAGAGGAGTGGATTCTCTATTGGTCTGAACATTCCTGAATTGGATCATTGACACAGTTTATGAGACACCTTTCATATAAGAACAGTTTATCTACATTAGGGAAAAAAACCCCACCATCCAGTAAAGCAAACATTGATGTTTGACAATCACTGTTAAATGAGATGCCTCTTAAATTCCTTCCTACACAAAATGAAGAAAAATGCTGTGGTCCTGTTCTTTGCCTTTCTAACTCCTCTCAGTTGTCTGGGACCGACTTCCTATACATCCTAGTCCTTGACATTCCTGATCCATGCTGCATTATTCAGAAGCTTCTGCCTAATGATTACCAATTTCCATTCCCATCTTCCCTTCTCTGTCCATAATGCACAAACCAGTGTTGCCGCATAAGATTGACTGCCTGCTCCACCACTCCTAGAAAAAATAATTCAGTATGTGCTGAGCACCTGAGTAGAATCTTGGCTCATGAGCAGGCTTACAATTAATGATATATAAAGATGCACAGTTATTTATATTTATAAAAAATAAAGATGGTATAAAATCATGTCTCTTCAATGCTAAATAGAAACTTTGCTTAATAAGAACTGCATTGGAAACAAAAAAATGTTTGCCTCAACATATTCAGCTTCATCTTCCATGCTTTAAAACCTTCTCTCATCTACAGAAGCCAGTACTGTGAAATTGAAATACCTGTGTGTGTACTTGAAAGATGAAGAAAATGTTTCCCCAGGCATTTTCACTAGGAAAATGAAGGTGTATTTATATGTGCTATCCCTTCAAAATGTTTTCTGAGATAAAGTTGTTCACAGAATAATTTCAGCAAGTCATTCTTGAGTTTTTTAGATCTCAGACTGAAGAGTATTTTCAAACAGCCCTTTGAGAATGGATTTTCAGAATTCAGGTTGGAATAATTGGCATTCTTCAGACAAAAAAGCTGTATATGGTATATTCTGTCCTTGAACAGGCAAATGTGACTCCAATTTCAGGCTTTTTTGACACGAGTTTTCAGATGAAAGCCAGTATTCTGATGCTTTGTACCTTTCCGATGCTTTGGCCTTTCTTCATGTACCATTGATGCTTAGGTGTTTCCTGAAATAAAGATACCACAGATCTTAAAATATTGTTGCACCAGGAATGAAGAGCCTGCAGGAAGTTGTTTTAAGGAGCTGAGCAGTCCTGTTGAATACAAGAGACTTACTTCATTTGCACAGCAGGACATGTATCAGAGGTTAAGTCCTAGACACCTGGTTTGGCAGTAAAATCCATCAGTTGTACTCCTTGCTCATATTTGCTGCCATTCCTGTACTGAACCATTTCCACCTGATAGGACAGGACGATGTGCAGATGACTTTCTGAGTTCTCCCATGGTGGGTCAGCCACAGGTCACTCTGCAAATGTCCCTGAGCACACTCAGGTGTGTTCTTGAGTGGGGACTGTGGCACAGTGAGGTGAGGGGACTGGGAGGATTTCTGTGACAGCAGACACCAGTCCCCCATGTTCCTGGTAGCTGGAGTTCTGCATGTGTACCAGCAGAAAATGGAGCCTGAGGAACTCCAAGGGCTGATTACAAAGGAGGTTAAAAGTAAGGTTGATGGCGGGGTGGTGTTGTTCTGAGCAGTGCCTCAAGTCAATGCATCTTCCTTGACGACAAGTCTTTATGGAACAGGATATGAAGTATGGTTTGTTTTTTGGGTTTGTTTGTTTGTTTGTTTGTTTTTGTAACAGATTGTTTTGTTTGGTCTGTCTGTTTACTATTAATAGTAGGCTGGTTTCTCTATAGTACAGATTTATCAGGGAGGTGTTTATTTGAAAACACATTTCTTGGCCTGTCAAGGAGCTTTTACATGTATATCAGTGAAGGCAGAATTTATACTGTGCCAGGACTGGAAAAACCGCTTGACAAGAAGTAGCATAATAGGAGAGATCTTGCTTTAAAAGCAGAACTCAGGACCTGAGGCATTGGTGCATATCTTAGTAGCCTTATTAAATTCAGTTTGAACTTACTGAAAGTAAAACTCATTAGAATATAATGGGATTGTATAAAAAAAAATTATTAGGCTAGGAGTCCAGACCTGAAAGTGAAAGAAAAAGTCAACAATCTGTAGGGGACCTAGATGCACAAGAAGACATTTGCTGTATGTAAGCACACAAAGTGCTGGCGCTAAAAATAAATTTACTTTCTGCACTGTAATATGACACAGGAAGCTTTCAAAAAGCCCTTAGAACTGCCTGATTCCCCTGGCTATCCAGGGGATGGCACCTATCTAAAGCCCTGTGGTGTTTCTGAGTCGTCCATCCTCTGACAGTACAACTAAAAATATATTTACATTCCTCTCCTAGACACACAGGTGATGTTCCCTGTTTACCTCCATGCACTTGTGTATTCATACAGGCAATTCCTCCCCATTCAGTCCTTACATAAACTCCTCTGGTGCCCATGAGCTGCTGTTGCTCTCCCTGGGCAGTCAGCAAGGAGAGTGGCCAGAGCAGCCCTGGGTCAGGCTCAGCTTCCACTCCAGACCACCCACCCCCATGAAGGCACCACCTACCCTAACCCCTCCCTGTGACAACAGACATTTGGGGAGAAGTAAACAGGTCTAGAAAAAATAAACTTTATAAATGAAGAGTTTTCTCTCCAGAGGAGATGTGGAAAGCTATGGTCTTGCATGGTTTCTAAAGCCAGCAAACTTAAACAGGAATTTAAAGAACTGTGCAAACTGTGTTGCGGTTGTTCCCCTCTGTGATATGATCTCCCACTGCAAGACTATTTACTGAATTGTCAGTGTGTTATTGTGTAGTATATTTTCATAATGCCCCACACTGCTGAAGTGAGCAAGTGGGCCATTATGTTATTTATAGCAAAAATATGTGGGTTTAAAATGGAATTTTAAAATTACCTGGGATTCTCTCGTATACAGAATTTAGTTTTTGTATTTGAAAAATAATTGGAGTCTTTTTAGTAATTATATTACCTTCTAGCTGAAAAGCCACTTCCTTTAAAGATAAAAAAATCTGATATCAGAAGCCTGCTTGGAGCCTAGCACACATCTAATTATCTCTCTCAGTCTTAATTATTTAGCAAGTGCTAATAAACTGCACGTATCATGACACTCATGTGTAATAAGCATATAAATTTAATTTATTTTTTTCCCTCTCTTTGAAGACTAACAGACATGGAATTCAATCACAAGGCAATGGCATTATAGTCTCCAATATAACATGAGGTTTTAATAAGCCTCCTGTTTGCTGCACACATGTGCTTAAGACTGCCTGGAAACCAAATCAGTAGAAAAAAGGGATTACTTTAGATTACTTTGAAATGTGCATTGTTTGAAATGGCCTCTGGTGACCAGCTTTCATGAATGGCTGATTTTACTTGTGGGGCACATCATCTGGCTCAATTATACCAGGCTCTTTTGTATGACAAGTGCACTCCTTGGCTGTGTTGAAATATGAAATTCTAAAACAGAGTAAATCAGATGGTGAGAAATAAATTTAGGTAACTGTATATTATTAGAAGTTTGTAACTTAACAGTGGGCATTCTTCTTACTGAAAAATATGTGGGAATTTTGTTTTGAAACTTTAACATATTTGAAGTTAATATAAAAACATTAATTTTCATTTTCTTTAATGTTTTGTTCAGCTATATTAGCAGCATTTTTAAAATGAAATACACGTTTTTCTTTTCTCAAAGGTAGATCATTTCTCCTACACTTGTTTATTTTTAAAATGTTATTGGAGTTTCTTGTTTCACCCTAACAGATGAAGTGTTGGAAACTTCTACCTACTAAGAATATCCCTTAACCTATACAAAGTTATAAAAGTGGGTTAGCAAGCCTGCATTACACTTTCAAGTCACTGCAAGCTTTTGCCTTTCCTGTCGGTAGCTGTTTGCAAAATTACAATGTAAAAACGTAATATAAGGTTATGATTCTTCTTACCTGCAATTACTTTAAATTATAGTTACTTTAAATTAATCTAGCCTGAGGCACTGAGGATCCATCATTAGAATACACAGACTACATTTGAAAGGGGAGAAGATATCTGATTGATTAGTTAAGTGTGTTGGAAATCCAATAGATAGTGATTAGATTAGACCCAGATAGGAACTACATTCTTTGTGTTCACTGTAAATCCTGTACTTTACAACCTAGATTAGGGGATTAACCTTTAAGAAGAAATGGTAAATCTTGCTTTTTCCTGACTTCTGCTGTACTGTAATTGTGTTTCCCATGGCTGCAGGCTCAATATTCCCGCAGGAAACTGACCTGCAGATTTACACGGTCGTGCCTGGTAGCCTGAGATTGCAGTGTTTGCCTTTAAATATGAGATAGAAGAGTAAGATGTGAGAAGAGCTTTAACATTGCTAAACTTAAAACAGTCATCTGTCAACAGCTTTTTCCACTGAAGTGCTTCACTGTATTAGTGAAAGTGAGAGTTGCTATTGTTGTTGTAGGGTGTTACAACCCTCTAGTCATCAAGGCAATATGATTTAAGGGAGAGATTTAAGACCTCTGAACTACTAGGTTGCTGGGTGCAGCTGAACATCTTGCCTCTCTGACCTTTTATTATGTAGTTTCAATCTGTCTGCACAATCTTCATGCAATTACTAATCTTATGAAGTTGCTAATTTTGTAGAGTCTCAAACCACACGCTTGTTATGATTCACAGCATAGACCATTGAGACTTGGGGAGGTCCATCCACCCTGTGACACGAACTTCAAAGATTCACAGAAGTTGTACGTGTGTGTCTCAGCAAACCCTTTTCACCTTCTTTCACCCTGGAGTTTTCTATGTATGCAAAATGTTCTCAAATACAGCAGCAATGTCGGGTGGACTCGTCTCAATTTAAAACATACAACTTACAATGGTAGGTGTAAACTCTGCATCTGACATTTGTAGGGTCATGGATGGATGGATGAAGCCACCTCCAGTTTACATGGTGCCACTGACAGTGGTTTCTGGCAGTACAGGCAGACTGGCAGGTTTTTGAAATTATGCTGAGCAGGTGCCCAGCAACGTGACCAATCTCCAAGGTCATATCGTAAATTACAAAACACTGACAATAGCAGAATGCCAATCCTGAATTAAGAGAGTTTTTCTAGTTTTCCTTTTCCTTTATCTTTTTTTTTAATCGAAAGTCAGATTTTAAGGAAACAGAGAACACTGGAATCAAATTCCTCTAAAAAAAACTTATTAAAGCCAAAACTGTCAAGTCAGCAGTTTGGAGGTAAGATACATAGGAAGATGCTCTTCTGCTTGAGGTGAAGAAATAAAGCTCATTTTCTTGTGGTGATTTATATCCAAGGATTTGTTTCTTTGAGAGGTTTTATCTGTTTTTTATCACAGAAACCTATAAGAAAAAAAAATTCCAATATTATCGTTTGCATAAAGAAAAGAACGCAACTGAACACTTCCAATGACAAGGGCTTCTGCTTCTTTTCCATGCATTTGATGTATTTTTGTGCAGTTTCCTTGCACTTGTCAGAGAATTTTTTAAAGGTTCTAAGTTGCAAAACATTTTTTGTGGACTGTATCTTAATTACATTCAACTATATCAATTCATGGAGGCAGGGAAATCTAACTACAGAGCTCAAATCTGTAGAATGCTAGATAGTAAAGAAGAACACAACACAAATAGGTGCTGCACTAGAAGTTTATTGATTTGAGAACCCTGTGATACCTTACATTCTCAATTCACTGGACATATTTACTACTAATATCTGGGGAACAGAAGCCAGAATTCTCATTCTCATATTTGCTGATGGTACAAACCTGGGGGTAGTGACTGATACACCTGAGTGCTGTGCTGCCATGGCAGGAGGTTTGGTTTAGATGATCTCCAGAGTTCCCTTCCAACCCCAATGGATTTGATTCTGTGATTCTTAAGCTCCACAGTTACAGTCCACATCATTACTAGTATTCTTATTATTACCACTCTTTACTTTATTATCTGATCCTCTTTTGTTTCAAAGGAAAGGCCACTAGGACAGATGGCCTTAACCCATGACTTGACTTTGGATGATATAATGCCTCAATGTTCATGCTTAAAAGAAAACACTAATGCAGAGAAAACAAAGTTGTTTGCCCTTTGTTACCCCTTGGTCATGAGTTACTGATGTGGGGCATTGCATAGCCCATGGTACTGGAGAGGGACATATGTCCAGTATCATTACTCACTATCCCCACATTTGATGTCAGATGTACAGACAGGAAAGGTGTTCATATAAGCCAAGTTCCCTGTGCAGTGATGTGTGGAAGAGACATTTGTAGATTATTACATTTGAATAAGTTCATATATCTTTAAAACATATGACAGCATATTCATGTGCATACTCAGTGCCCTGTTTCATAAACAAAGTGCATGACTCTGGACAGAGTTTATTGGCCAAACACAAAATGGCATTTTAAGTGAATCAAGTGAAAATGTGGACATAAGAACAAGTGGCAAATGCTCTTTTTTGAATACTGGCTGCCTTTTGCTGTGTTCCAAACTAAGCACTTTCAGTCAATACCGTGAAAAATCTTGAACAGTTCTGGATCAAAATGAGTAACAAGTCTACAGACTTTCAAAATATACTGTTCTCCCTTTTGCTTTTCTTCTAAATCACTGAAAGATACTCTCTTACAAGACCTTGAAATAAAGTCCTCATACTTTTTTATGCCACACCACACAAAGTGGCACTGTAGCCTTTCTTTGCAGTGCTCTGCCAGTGTAATTCAAGTTTCATGGGTAATTAATTCTCCCCACCAATAAGTCCCTGAACTGCATGTTATAATACTAGCTGCATTGAAAGAACTCAAGATGCAAATCCTTTTATTTCTTGAAAGGTGATTGCAAACTATGTATTTCTGCTCCTGTGGAAAAAAAATTAATTTATTTGGATTCTTCTGGTTTCATTTATTTACTAACTGCAATTTGGTTATCATAGGTATTGTCTATAAGAAAAATATACTGTAAAATTCCCATATAGAAGTTAGATCTGCACTTGTTTATTTGACTAGGAAAAAAAAGCATTTTGCAGTACCATCTTGATTTCTTAACACAAAAAATACAGTTTGCTTCCCCATGTAACTTTGAAAAGTTATTTTTTAGAATTTCCCCTATTTTTGTCTGTTTCTTAAGATGAATTTCAGTATCTGCAGAGGCACTTATATTCTACCAGCCAGGATCCAACACAAACACTGCAGCCTTGTCTTCCCTGTTAACCATGTATTTTGACAGTTTTCTTTACTTCATTTCCTTCTAGGACAGGGAAACAGGCTGTAAAATGACTAGTTGTCAAAGATCACCTTTTAATAAAGATTTACCATATGCAAAACTGAAAGATGAGCAACAAAACATGGCATTACTGTGCTATTGTATAAGAACTATTCAATGAAACTTGGATAATTAATTTTATATGTATAAATATGTCTTGATATTTTCCTTTATCCATTAAGAATAAAAATGTTAGAGCGGGAATAGAAACTTTCAAACTCTTATTTCTAGCAAAGACCTGCCTAAGGTGCCTCAAACATGCTAGACGAAAGGGATTTTTTAAAATACTAATACAGACCAGACTGGTTGAAATGAAGAATACTTGTTAATGTCCATTTGGAATAGCATAAATTTTATTAGCACTGAAGTGTAATTGTCAGGATCTTGCAGTTTCCTATGGTGGGGGATTATTCAAACACGTTGGTGCCAATGTTTGCCCAGCACAGTCAAGATGACTGCACTTTCTGGGTCAACATTGTCTGAAAAAGTTTGCTGTACAGCTGAGGTAAGAAACTAAACACTGAGTTTCACTTCATATAGCCGTTGTGCTTTGTGATGTGAGTCAAAGTTTCGCTATTTAAAGATCAGACATCTAGAGACATTGTATTTCTGCATTTGCACCAAGAGCATGTATCTGGTGTGTGTCAGAAGAAAGCTAACTTCCCTGGTAACCCTGGTCTTTGTGGCTCTTGTCAGATTTTATGTGACTTAAGAGCATATACATGGAAATTGAACTGTTTTTAAAAGTCCATCCAGGCTAAGTACAGACTTTCAGTTACTTATCTGAATGTTGTACAACCACTGAAATAGCATTTGCTGTTCGATGGTGATCCCCTGTATTGACTTTGCAGTGCTGTAATGTTGGCGGAAGGCTGGAGTGTTGGTTAGTGCAGAGACAATGAAAGACAAGATTTCTCTGCCACAGACACTTGGGTTTTCCTTTTAAAGACGTTCACACTCTTCTGGTGTAATTACAGCCTGCCAGAGTGAGGAGCATGAAACTGTTTAGCTTGCGAAGCTTAAAATAAAAGGTGTATGTGGAAACAAGAACACGATCCTTTTTCTAGCAGTCCAGCACCAAGTCCCATCCCCTCCCTCTGCTGTGGCTTCTTCCCCTGAAATTTAGAGCATCTCCCTATTAACGCATTTTTAGGTGAGTGATTGGAGGCCCCTTTTGTCTTCTGTGTCGTTCTCATTATTTCTGTTTATTAATCTGTTTGTGGCTTGTGTTGCATGTCTGAAGTCTCAGGTGTGGGTGCAGAGATCTCGTGATTTATGCTCCAGTGTAATTATGTAAGGCGCACCCCAGTTCCCATGCGGTGTTCCCCTTGGGCAAACTTCTTGATTGTTCTTGGGCTTGGGTGGTTTTGTGAGTTTTTTTTTTTTTAATTGACCAATATCGCCGTGCTTTTATCCACAGTCTCAGAATAAAACCAGAAGAAACGTATGTGGCAGGTCAATACCCTGGAGGGGACAGGCATGACTCCGTGGTTTCTTTCCCACCCCCTTCCTTTTTGCCCCCAGATATTCCCTCCCTTCCCTTGTGTTACAGACGGGTTTTGCAGAGCTTCAGTCAGTAATGCCAAAAATGTCAAAGTGTAAGTGGCTACCCCTTCCTCTCCAGACCAATCAGTCATTTTCAGTCACTGGTTTAAATGTGCTGCAGCAAAGCCAAGCCTCTGCGCTTGCAGCAGGTCCTACAAAAGCAAGGCTGTTTGACTGACAGGCACGGAGAGGGGGCTCTGATAAGGCACTGAGACAAGTCTGGAAGCAGAGTATCAAGGACGAGGCTGTGGCAGAGCTACTGTGCATTATGGATGAGGCGCTCAGCTCTGGCGTTGATTGATTGAGGGACGGTTGTGCTCTTTCACAATGCTGGGTAAGATCATATGGACCGTCATTTAATATGAGCCTTCTTGTCAGTGGGAAGATGACTTTTCACACAGTGATCCCATGCAGATTGCAAATGACAGCCATGCTCTCCCCTCTGCTTTTTAAGGGTTTAGTCTCTCATGCAGGTGGGTTAACCTAAAACAGCATCAGTGCTTGCCAGGTGTGACATGCTGGAATTAATGCTTGTTCTCAGAATCTCACTATAAATCTGACTATAAATGTTGGAAAAGTACCTGTGTCTGATGATGTGAGATACATGTCCTTTATCCCTAGCAGCCAAGGTACCATCCAACCTCTGCATAGGTATGGTATTAAATTAAGCAGGGAAGTCATGGAGAATGCAATTTTTTTCTACTCTCTTCTTTCAGGACAGAGAAAGAAGCTGTAAGAAACAGTTCTGGAGACTTTGAAGCACAGCCACAGTACTGAGGTCTCTGACCGACAAGCCTTCTGCTTTCTCCTTCTCCCAGGGCTCCTCCTACAGATGTTCTGAACACGTCTGCATCCCGGCAATTTTTTACTGTGCCCAGGTACTGAATGTAAGGAACCAAGCTGCATAAAAAGAAGCGTGGGGTGTAGGAGAAGGGGCACTGTGAGGAATTTACCAGAAGTCATGTCTATACAAAATGCAGGCATGACTTCAAGCAAAAATTATTTGAGAGAGCATAGTTGCAGAACGACCGAGTTTATTCTTAGAAAATGACAGAATAAAGCTCTCATTCAACAATATGGCTTATAATCATGTTAAATGGTATGTGTCAGGCTTGACTTCCCTAAGTGCTGTTCTTTCAATATATGACTGGAAGTTTATTTATTACTTGAACCGAATCTCTCTTCCTCCCTACAGGTCTTGAAAACTAGGGTTCAGGAACTTCTGGATCAGTCTTTTCATTGAAATACTGGAACTACTATGAAGCCTTCTTGGTTTGCACTCATGCTGGCAGTGCTCGGTGCTGAAATGCTAACAAGTCACTGTTCCACCATCAAGTCCCCGAGGTTCAGAGGACGTGTGCAGCAGGAGCGAAAGAATATCAGACCAAATATCATCCTTGTACTCACAGATGATCAAGATGTGGAGCTAGGTGAGAAATAATTGTTGTTTGCTACTACATTTTGTCATGTGTCTTTCAGTAGTTTATGCCAAGCAGAAGGAAATTTAAATTCAGGGAAGCTGATGGTCCTGGAATAGTATCAGAATGTGGGACAAGTTTGGAAAATTAGTTAACAGTATTATTCAATGGCATTCATCACATTTAATTATAGACTTTAGGAAATATATGCTTATCACAATCCACCATGGGAAGCTTTAATCAGCACAACAAAATTATTTAATAATGCATGCGAGGACATACGTGTAAAAAACTTGCACCAAAAGCCTTTTTTCACTCTATGACTTTTTGTAGCATTCAGAAATTGGAGCCTTATGAAGCCAGCATTTCCCTCAGCACTGTATAGGTGTCTGTATCTCCACATATTTGTCACAGGGATGTATGTCGTCTGACATACTTATTCACAAAGACAAACTGGTCTAGTTTCAGGATTTAGTAATCTTAATATTTGTATGAATTACTGAAGTGTTTAAAATCCATCTGTTTTAAGAACTCTGCTGCATGTATAAAAACGTGGTAGTTTTGCTTTCACAAGTATACTAAATATCTGAGCACATACCAGTCAGTGATTTTCACATATTTTTCTTAGGGTGGAAAAAGTTAAAACACTTAGATGATGTTCCAGGAGGCCTTTGAATGTTTTCCATTAAGTAAGTTAGAAAGATATTAATGGTAGTTATGCATATAACTGATTTTTTGGTTCACTGCCCAAAATGAAAAATCAAGGAGAGAAAGAGGATCATTTCAGGTTACCCCCAAGCAAATATTTTGGGTTGTGAGATCAAAAAGGTGAAAAAATGGCAAATTAAGTTGAAATGAAATCTTGCATTCTTTGCTTTTTTTTATGAGAGACATATTTTTAATAGAAGTGTAGTGAATTTCTAGACAAAATGCCATATGACATTGAAAAATAAAAAAAAATGCTTCATTCCAGAAAACTTAATTTGTTCTAAAATCACATACTTTCAGACAGAAGATTGTAGACAAAATATGGTCTGTATCTAAAAGCAGTTCTTTGATTGCTAGCATTTTTGTATTTGCCATGATACAATATTAATTTCATAGTCCTCCAGGGTTCTGAGAAGATAATTAATAAACTATATTTCATGACTGAGGGTTGCTGCTTTTATGCAGCAGAGCTCCAAACACAGGCCTCTATATCTGAGCGATTCTTATCTTTTTTTATTTTTCACTCTTTCAAACCTCTGCTCTGTTTAGCCATGCTGCATAATGAATAGCTTTTCCCAGCTCTATTTTTGGTCTAAAATATAGCTCTTACAATGGGAGTACATTGCATCTTGGTAGAGTTGTTCTGAAAAATTTTGTTAAAAGGGTCAAGTCAAGTCTTCCTTTTTGTGGTCTGAAAGATCCTACTCTCTCCAGGGCACTCAGGGCGCTGGGGAAGGTAGGTCAGCAGACACAGATCTCTGAACACAGTATTACCAACTTGCTGTCCTCAGTCTTGTGAGAAGGTTTGCGAGTAGTGAAAAAGGAGGAAGGATGTGGCGAGTCACTTTGTTCATCCTGCGGAGCTCTTCTCTTTGAAAGCTGCTCTGGATGCTCACAGGGCACTCTGGCTCCTATTAGCAGGCAGCTGAGCAATAGCCTGGGTGTGTGTGCATTCCCACTGCCTTGAATGAACACACAGGTTTCCCCTTTTCATAGATCATTTCACAGGAAACAGCATTCAGCCCCAAGATTTACTGTACTGCATTATTCGCACTTCTGCTAATAAATCATTCTGCTTATTTGAAAAAGAAAGCCAAACTGTTTTCCATGTGTGAATTTTCCTCTTGCTCTTCATTGATTCCTGAGAAAAGTCTTAAATTTCTCAAAGGTCAGTGGGAAGTAACACTTTCTGCCACAAACAGAATAAAACTTAGGCATTGGTATCCAAAAATCACAAGACTGAAAGTCACTGAATATGGATTATTTGCAATTGTATTCCCAGCACGAACATTTCTAAAAGCTATTCTAAATGAATGCTTTAGCATAAAAGCATATAAGGTGCATTACAGACTTCAGTAAGGAAGGATTCATCTCCAGAGCTTGTATAATCATTGAACCAAAATATTCATCTGACTGAGTGCAACTGATATATAGAGGAGTCATCCAAAGTAAAATTTGCAAGAGGCAGGGAGTTTGCATTCAGTTAGTGCTCAGCTATAGGGGTATGAGCATCTTCCTATTGATCTGCACCATCCCCCTGAGTTTTGCATTTTGAGAGCAAAGAAATTCAGCAGAGTTGCTGTCTCATTCGCTTTATTAGATAAAAACAACAAATTGCCCCACAACTCCAGCCACTCCCTATCTATGCAAGGAGAAAGGATATTCTAGGTCAGCTGGTGGATTGCACCACCAGATGAAGCAGCCTGGCCCACAGCTCTTGAAGAAACTCAGCAAATACTTGGGCTCAGAAGGTATTTTACTTCTTAAATTGTGCCAAGATTTTGTTACCCTACCAAGATCCTGAGGGTAGAGGGCTTACTGCTCAATGAAGGGGCTTCTTGCTCAAGGCAAAGCATCAGCTCCCAGAACCCAGAACTTCTTCCCTCCTGCAGACAACATGCTGTAGCTCTTCAGCAGTGGCTCCAGCTCCCACAGGGGTCAGGCCCATATCCTCTTCAGTCCAACATTTTGCTTGCTTTTTGGTCTCTTCCCCTGTCCTCCCAATTCTCTGTCATTTGCACACATCAGTACCTCCAGATATGGCACCCCAATCACTTTTATAGTCCTCACTGTAAAAACTATCTTGCATAATGTCAGATAGGAGTAAAAACTAATCAGTATCTTGGTAGTTACAGTGGTTTTGACCCATTTTTACAGCATAATGCACCACCCAGTGAAATCTGTATAAACCAGCTACTGAATAGAGCACTGGCTAAAGAGATCACAGCATCATCTAAATACATCACGTCAGGCATAATTTGCCTGGTGTGCTTTCCATCTTCCCTAGAACTAGAGCACTAAAAAACATAAGCTGAAAAAATGGGGATGTGTGCTGAGATCTGAAAAAGTCCATTATTTTCCTGGGACCTTGCATATACACCCCTTATAAAGACAGGGTGGCTCCTAAATGTCCCTTTGTAGAGATGCCCACCCGTAATGAAAATCCATAACAACTTTGAAGACCTGATATCTTCATTGCCAAACATATCTCTTGAGATATGAGAATAGACTGAGAAGTGACACTGAACTTCTTGTCTGACAAAACTCACTAACTTTTGTGTCCAAAGTGGCCATTCCCAGTTATCTGGTTGCCCTCAGGTGCTCCCCAACCAGTCATGTAGAGTGTGAGTGTCCTGCTGACAGACAGTGTGCCCTGAAGACTGTGGGCCAGATGGTAAAAAACACAAGCTGTGAGGAGAGCCACAGACAGCAAAGGATTATAACTTATATCAGCAAGTTTTATCTCCTGCTTGTGTTTTGTTTTCCAAATGAGGAAGTCTCACCTGCTTTGAAGTGCCTGTTCCAGAATTTCCAGAGGGGCTTAATCTATTATCAGTGTCAGTAAGTGCATACCTGGAGGGAAAACTTAGTCATAAACAGCAGGTTTGCAAGAGCAGAGGGCTGACCAGCTGGAGGAATGAGGAAGCACTCTAACAGCTACTCATTTATAATACATGGAGGCAGAAAAGTGCAGATCAGCTCTGCTGCAGTTACTGTGCATTAGGGTACCTGAATAGCCCACTTTTATCAGAGCACCTCGAAGCACTTTACAGCTCAGTTCTCAGGAAAAAACTGTGACTTTTCAAAAAGGGAAGAGATCTGGTGCAAACAAAACAGGACAAAGCAAAACAAAACAAAAACTAAAAAGTCAGCCTGAGGTCCAAGATAAAAGCATGTAGAATGAGGATGATCTCTCATTTGTTTTTTACTTAACAATTCAGTGAAATGCTCCTACTCATGTAAATGGAGACCTTTTGTGTTCAGGGACCTCTCAGTTACTCTTCTTCTTTTCTATATCCCTAAGCACATGGGGTTCAGGAAGGCACAAATGCAGATATTCTGCATTTAGAAAATAAGGCCTATGAAAGACAAAGAGTCCAATGGTGACTTTCCTACACAGTATTAAATGTATCATTAAGGACAGAGACCCAGGCATTTTAAATGAAATGCTGAAGACCCTACTGCCCCTTCCATTTTTTTAACTTTTTTTTTTACACAAAAGTCTTCATATTCAGCACTGACTCATTGGCCTAAAACCAAAACAGATCATTCTTAACTTTAATTAAAAGATAATTTTTAAGATTTTACTGCTAATATCTAAAGTTGAGTCTCCTTGGGAGTTTTATGGTTTTACAGGCAGGTTTGCAATTGCTTTAGAACATTTTAAATTTTATTTTCAATCAACATAAACAAAACCATCAAGAAAAATTCTTGTTGTATCAGAGGAATCAACAGATTTAAATGTGCAAAAAACCAAAGGAAAAAAAAAGGAAAATAAAATTCCAGAAACCTTTTTTTACCACAAACACTGTGCAAGTACTACAATTCACAGACTTGTTTCCTAGGCACATACTGACATATCCACAGTTCACCCCCAACCTTCAATCTCTGTTGGATAACATAAAGAACAAACTTTGACAGCTGTCAGCAAATACTGACAAACTCTATCCAGGGCTGCTCAGCCTTTCTGCAATCAGAAATCTGTAAGCCCTGCCTGTCTCACCTTGCGCTTCATGAAGATGCTTTGAAGGATAAAAAAATTTGTTCTGTTCTTTAAACAGTATCAATGTGATTTCTTGAGAAAGACGCTGCATTTTTGCATACATTTTTACATGATACATTATTTTGAGCACAGTGCTTTAGTATCAGAATCAGACATGCTGATCTTGTGTCCACAGAAACTTTCCTTTAGAAAAATTGCTACTGAATTCTCTCCTTCCTTCTTCTGTCTCTCATTCCCTCCTTTACTCCCTTCCTCTCTCTATTTCTCTCTTTCTTCTGTCATCTGATAAAATGGAAAGAGTATTAACATTTTCATTGGTGATCTCAGTATTTTATGTATTTTACTAGCATATTGACTAATAATTCAGTATGTGTAGCATATTGCTTTTCTACAGCTGCGTTTGAAGGACTATTGACCTATACATTTGATACAGCTTTGACACTATTTCTAGATTAGTCCCTATTTTAACTTTGCTTTGAAGTCCAAGGAAAAAAAAATAATTCCATTATCTGGAATCCTTAAAAGTATTTTTGTTGGTATAGTAAAAATGTGGTGTTTTCTTCTAAAATTACCAAAGCTACAGAGTGAAGCACACTGGTGTTCAGAGGTAAGCTAACCACTGACACTTTACTTTTAACAGCATAATAACAGCCAATATATTCAAACTATCTTTTACAGCACAGTGGTGATCAGTGCCTCTTATTGC
Source organism: Geospiza fortis (assembly GCF_000277835.1). Classification (NCBI taxonomy): domain Eukaryota; kingdom Metazoa; phylum Chordata; class Aves; order Passeriformes; family Thraupidae; genus Geospiza; species Geospiza fortis. Next base: position 1,594,311 of record NW_005054346.1, on the reverse strand, counting down.
AGGGTCCTTGCAAGTGATGAACAAAACCAGGAGGATTATGGAGAATGGAGGGGCCTCTTTCATCAATGCCTTTGTAACTACCCCCATGTGCTGCCCATCTCGTTCCTCCATGCTGACTGGGAAGTATGTGCACAACCACAACATCTACACCAACAATGAAAACTGCTCTTCTCCCTCATGGCAGGCTACTCATGAGCCTCGCACGTTCGCTGTGTATCTCAATAACACTGGGTACAGAACAGGTAAGAGACAAAGCAAATTCTTCCTTTAAAGATGGCATATTCAACAATCACTGCCTGAAATGATTGGCTGTTCTTGGTCATGGTGGAGTTCATTTCCTGCCTAGTAGATGCTGTAGTGTCGTGTTTTGGATTTAACGTGAGAATAATCTTGGTAACACAACAAAGTTTTTAGTTGCTGCTAAGTAGCACATATACTAAGTCAAAACTTTTTAGTGTCTCATGCCCTGACAGCAAGAAAGCTGGAAGGGCACAAGAATTTGTGAGGAGACACAGCTGAAACAGCTGATCTAAACCAGCCAATGGGATATCCCATACCACAGGGCATCATGCTCAGTACACAAACTGGGGAAAGCTGGCCAGAGGACACTGCTTAGAAACTCGTTGGGTATTGGTAAATGAGGGATGAACAGTTCTATTGTATATTACTTGGAGGTTTACTGTATATTTGTACAGTATATATGTATTTGTACATATATATATGTATATAGTTTATTGTATATTACTGGGAGTTTTTTGTGGGGTTTATTTCTCTCTCTCTTTTTGTTGTTTCCCATAATTATTATCTTTTTTTAATTTTTATTTTTATTATTACTATTACATTTGATTTAAATTGCTAGACTCTTCTCAAGCCATGGATTTTACCTTCTTTCCTATTCTCCTCCCCATCCCACCGTGGCAGGGTGTGGGGAGTGAGAGAGCAACTGAGTGGTACTTAGTTGCTGACTGGGGTTAAACCGCAAGAGGAGCAACTGTTGTCCCAAACTGGCTGTGTAGAGCAGAGTTTGAAGATTATGGTGAGGGAGGGTAGTACTGCCTGTGGTTCCACATCTGCAGTAACAGCCAGGTGAAGAAACCCACTGGTAGTGAAGCAGCATATTTTCACATTTGGATGTCCCAGGTGGGAAAAAAGCTGTTGGGCAGTTACACCTACAGTGAAAGAGGTGCATTTTAGTGGCATTGTGGGTCTGAACTGGCAGTTCCAGGCGTGATTATGGTCAGTATTACGTCCTGCTTGTGGACAGCTGCTAGCAGTTATGGAAGATGTCAAGGCCAGGCTGGGAACTGGTGCCAAAGACCTCACAGGAGTGGAAAGACTGTCATGGAGAGCGAAACAAGGTGAATAGTATAATTTAAACTTTGCTGTGGGGCGATATTTCATTTGCATTTTCTGAAAAGGAGTAGAAACCTACCTTTAAAGGATTGTTCTACTGTGCACCAATAAGATTTGATAGTTTTCTTGTAAATTCCTGGTGGTTTTCTGTAGTCAGGAGATCCCTTTCCTGTCTACAAAGAGCTCTTCTTATTCCTCTCGTCTGTGCTTCAGCTTGATGTAAAACTCAATTCATTTCTGCATCACCTATCCCCAAAGATTGAAGCTGTAGACACGTTAGGCTCCAGCCTGGCTTCCCCTCCTCAAGGTACCGGAGTTGTGCGAGGTCATCAGAGTGCAATTTGTCCAGAAGTGTCGTTCAGCTACAAAGACTCCCCTTTAGAGAGCAAGGAGGCAGAGATCTCCTGCCAGCTGCCTTCCTTACAATGTAACTGGCAGCAAAGAAACTTGTTTCTATCGGCAGCTTAGGCACAAGAATGGATTGCTTTCAAAATATAGAGCTAGCAAATGTCTCCATGCTGTCTGCTAGTCCTAAATCTCTTAGAGCTGCTATATCCAATGCCTCAAGTTTATCTGCCTCTGTGCTATCTTTTGTTCACCACACAGACAGTTCACTCTTTTTTCTCCTGTCTCTCTGCATCTCTACCTCTGGAAAACTTCTTCTTCCTGTATTGAAAACAAAACCAGACATATCTTTAACTTTTTTGGGCTTGGGGCTGGCTCTGACATATGAGCTGAATAGTACTTCAGTCTCTATTAAGCTGGTCTCAATGAAGTTGCCATCTGAGTACAGCATGCTAAGCCCAGATAGGGGTCAGCATCAAGGCTTTGGAGGAGAAAAGGAAGGAAGAGTGAATTGACCATCACTGTTAGAAAAGGTGCTGAATTTGACCTAAAATATAAGTTTTATCTCATGACTTACATCTCAGAAATCCTTTCTGCTTGATGTATGGCTGCTTCATGTGGGACCTGGCTTTAGTGTTCTTAAAAAATCAGTATCCTATTGGTCTGTCATCTACACTTTGCACACCTAAATGCTTCACACATAAACAGGACAGCTCTGTCACCAGCTGTTTTTGCTCCTCTGAGGGTAAACACAGCTTTGAGCATATCTCCTGCACTGCCTTGTGTTAGGAAGACATGTGGAGATGCTTACTAAATGCAGACTTGACCCTATTACATAGAAAGGAAAAAGGGGTCAAAAGGAGAGGAACAGGAAAAAAGTACTTTTTCAAAGGCAGGCAAACAGAACATCAGTCCTAAAACTGTCAGGATAGGTGAGTTTTAACAAAGGGCAGAAAAGAGTAGAAAAGGGAAACAAATGGAAATATCTGCATGAATCTTCAATTCTGATGGAGGTACATTGTTCAATCCTACAATACTATGGCTGCAAAGATTTATCTTTTTACTCCTTGTAAGATGAGCCTACCTTCTAATTAAGCCACAATTATTTTTTGAGGTGGTAGCTTAATTAACAGCAGATCTAATAATACATTTCTCAAGGATAGTGTTGCCTTATTAAAAAGTCACCAAAAGTCTGCTAGCCAAGTAATAATCTACACTTCACAGCTAGAAAGTTTAGTAAAATTATAATGACTCAAAAATACCTGGGAGTCAAGAATAATTGGGAGTGAAAATGAGGAAACTCTGGAGAGAGGTTGCAGACGTTACAGATACTTACCCGGTGCCTTTCTACGTGTTTTGACAGTAAATCAACAACCTCTTCAATGGGAAACTGAGACACACAAAGAGAAATGAATGACTCAGGCCAGTCACAGTTTGGTGACAATCCTGATAAGGCACCTGACCAGAGAGCTCCAGTCGGGATGAGACAATGTACAATATCTCCAGCCTGGTACTCTGTAGTAATGAGAATTTATGCATTTTTTGCATAGGATCAAATTAATACATAGCAATGGCAATATAGGGGTGGGAGAGCATTTCTACAATGTCCTCACTTCTGTTTGCTCCAAACAGTTTTCGATATCTATAAAGCATCCATTGTCTAAACCTGCAGCAGCCCTTACTGAGCCCCCTCTATTGCAATTGATCACATGTGGGCAGGCTGTTATGAGGGGAGTTCTGCTGAAGCCACGAGGACTCCACACAAGCACAGCAGGCCCTTTAAAGTGAGGTCTGAAACGTGCTCTAATAAACTGCGGTTATAATTAGAGCCCAGTGGGGAAACCTGGCAGAGGACAGAATGGTTTTTTCTTTCCTTTTTCAGTTTTATTCTTCTGCTCTGATGTGACCTAAGGGCAACGTTGCATTTCATGGAAATGTCCTTTTTTGAAGATTGTATGTCAGTGCTAAATCATAGGCAGAGACTGTGCTGGACACTAGCAAGGCAGGCAGCACTCAGAAACAATACTAGGCAGTAGCAGGGCAGACAATATTCAGAAATGACACTGCCAAACAAAAACCACTTTTGCTTCTAATTATAATTTTCCAAAACTATTAAGGATGTTTCAATGTTTACAGTTTCCCTTATTCACAAGCTGTATGTTAATGAAGCAGAGAACCAACCACACAGCTTATTGATTGTCCACAAAACTGGTAATATTAAATTTGAATTTGTAGGACATAGCAGAGAAGGCACAAAGAGGTAGAAAGAGAAAACAAAGCCAGTCTGGAGAATTTCAGTGATGACATTTGTTTTAATTACATAGGATCCAGGCAGTCACACTAGAGAGGAGAAAGGGTCCCTCACTTTCAGATATTTTTGAAATTGTGAGAAATGTTTGAGAAGTTTTCTTTCATCTCATAGTTTTTAACATCAGTAGATATTCCTTCAGATATTTATATTTGGAAGTTTAATTCATAAATTTATTAACTGCAGGAGTTAGAGATTTTGCTTTGTGCTTTCCAAAGTATTGGCTGGTAATTTGCTGTTCTTTCAGTCTCATAATTTCTTTATCTTCTACTGCTCTGTCCCAGTCCTACAGCACGTAGTCTTGCCTCTCAGATGCACCCTTTGCTGTAGCTGATTCCCTTTGTCATTCACCTACACAAACACAAAGGAAAACCCCAGAAGTGCAACCTTGGCTTCATTAGTAGGAAAGAGGGATTGTGCTACATCTTAATAATTGAGCAGCAGCCAAGCATAATCTTGGTATTTTAGAAGACAAACCATCACATGAGAATAGCCAACATTCAGAAGATATAAATAAAATTAAGATTTTCTTTTTAAGTAGTGGGTCATACTTTGCATACTGCAGGATTTTACATTTTTACCAGCTGAAGTTTCATCCCTTTGCAAACATGAAAAGAAGTATAAGTTTAAAATTCTTACCCTGTCTTAACACACCTACACACTCTAAACCCTCTCTGCTTAATGTTACTTTGTAGAATTACTACTCTCTAATCCTCTCTCCTGTTAGCCCTTCACAGCCAGTGTAACTGTGCAGGAGGGAGCAGGACTCTGCCTAGGCTCAGCAGCTGCTGACAGTCTCACAGCACCATGCCAAACACAGGACCAGGCTCTCCCTTCATGGAATCCCACCTGCAAGAACAGGGACCACCAAATTAGGCAATTATTTGCTTGCACTTTCTGGAATTGTCTTTGGGAAGATGTATTTCCCAGGATTTTATTTCTTGCTCAGATGTATCTACTGATTAGAATAACATTCAAGATTCCTGCATGGGAGTGCTCTGATGTCATTTGTGGGACAAAATCAGTAACATGCAAAGTTAAGTAGCTCAAATGTTAATTCCTAAATGGCTTCATTTGTAAAACTCCAAACTCAAGAAGTGACACCAAGATGCCCCTGTCTGGCATGTTTTGACATTAGTCAGAGACTTCTGTGCAGTGATGAACAGAAATGGTCACTTGGTTGACAACTGGCTAATGTGTTCAACAGCACATGTCAGTGTGCCCATTGACATCTGTCACTTATGGGTACATTTCTTAGTGTAATGAACAAAGAACTAATAAAGCACTGAGATGACAGGAAGCTGAAAGCTAAGGAGCATTTGAACTGTGCACCATTCCCTTCTGACACACAGGGACATGTTAATCTTTCATGAAGAGAGCAAAAGCTATGCCTCCTGAAGGTGTGGGCAGACAATAAGTTTCCTCTGGAGGCAAAGCCAGTGTGTTTCCTGTTCACAGCCTTGCAGTACAAATCACTGCCAGCACTTGCTATTTTTAATCTGCATCATTTCAGTGACCTAATTTGTATCCTGCCTCATGCACCCTTTCAGAGCAGAGAGGGTGGCACAATATGATACAGGGGTGGGAATGAGTGAGCAGAGAATAAGTCTTGGTTTTCAGATTATTTCTAAAGTGAAAATAAGGAGAGAGAACTCTGAGTTTTCAGGTTCTTTCTTAATTGGTATGAAATATTCTGGGAAACATCAAACATAATTTAATCTGTAAATATTTTGAATAATTAAAAATAAGTTGACATTTTCAGAATAATTTGCACTTTCTGTCTATGAAAAAATGTATAAATGAAAGTGAAATATGCTGAATGTATGCACAAAGTCCACAGAAAGTGAAATGTAGAAGAGGAAAAAGGCCAAAAGAATAATATGCAGGATTTTCTAGTTCTATGGTATCATGTGAAGTGAAACTTTTTTAGTTTCTCTCCAGGACCTCATCAAAAACCACAGTATATCTGCCTACTTATGCTTAAAGCAGAATTCTGTGCTATTAAATATCATGCAGAAAACCATACACTAAAGGACTTTTAACAAGTTTATGCATTCAAGTGCTTAATTTAGGAAAAACTGGGTAGAACATTTCTATGCAACCACTTCATCTCTTGTTCACATGGCCAAATTATAGTCCTTGACTACATAACAACATACCACTTTATGGAGGGTGAAATTTCCTCCATTTGAAAAGACAGACTAGTTCTATCAAAGGACACAGTGCTAATATCCACATCAGCAAGGATCAGGGGGTTTCATATCCCATCTGCCTCCTTCCACTGCTCGCTTGTTGAGAAACTAAGCAAAGTGGGCTGGGCATGCTGCTGTAGGTTTCCAGATGTCTTATGAAGGGCAGGAACCAGCGAGACCCAGGAGTCCTTTCAGACGTTGCTGAGTCCTTTCAGACATTGCACAGAGTGGAGACTCTGACAAAAAGCTCTTCTGACTCCCTCCATCCTACCCCATTAGGCAGTGCAGTGTCCACTCCTCAGCTTTCTGGCCCTGCAAGTCATCACCTTGGCCTCTCCACTGAGCCCTGTCCCCTGTCTGTCCTCAAGTCATTCCCTCCCTCCCTCTCTCCCTCTTTCCCTCCCTTCTCTCTCAGGTCCAGTCAGTTCTTGACAGACATGTCCTGTTCCCACTGCTTACCATTAACGATCTCCTTTTCCAGCCTGATCAGCAAATCTGCTTCTCCCACCCTCCTTGTCAATCAGCTTCTTTCTCCTTCCTGCACTCATTGTCCCAGTTCTTGGTTGACATTGCCAGTCCTGGGGCCCCAAGCCCCCACTGCTTCTTCCCCCCCCTCAGCTCCTTTGCTGGATTTCCTGGCATTCCTCAGACTGCTTGTCCTTATCGGGTCACCTCCTGCCCTCTGCATTTCAATCAACTTTCTCCCTCCTACTGACACCACTCACAGGTGGACAGGGAATAAATATCCTGAGGTGTCCAGATCTCCAGCACATAAAAATTGCAGGGCTTAATTCAAAGGATTCTAATAGATGCCTCCTTGACAGAGAGACCATCATGCCTTTCGCAGAGCTCCTGCTCTCAGTGCAGAGCATGTAAGTGCTATCAAATGAAATCTCATATAATTTTTTTCAGATGTTAAGCCTAATTCCTTTTCCATTACTGTGGTTCTCAAAGATGGCTACTGTTTGGGCTAAAAAGTTTCAAAAAATTCAGCCTGAGGCAGACATCCAGTGTGGAAAATTTAAGTCCAAGTATAAGAGAGTTATAAGCAACTGAAAACAGGGTCTTATAATGAGAAGTGTCAGACAACATCAATATTGGAAAGTGCTACCAGCTTGGCCCATAATACAGGCTTTGTTAAAGACATCACCCAGGCTAACAATTGCTATATCAAGTTATAGGCTAATGCCTTTTGCAACTGCTGAGTTATAAAATCCTTAATGTTCTTTTTAGTTGCAATGGTAAACCTGGCAGCAACTGGGAAAGACCCACAAAACTGGAGAAAAAGTAGAAAACCTGAGGTTTTCTACCGCGTTTAAGTTACAAGACTGGGAACCGTGAAATCTGAATTATATTCTTGGCAATGCCACAGGCTTCCTGCGTGACTTGGATCTAGCTGAAGGTTAACCTCTTGGTGCCTCAGTTTCCTCACCACATTTTTTGGGACAATGCTTATTTAATTTCCTATGCAGTGCTGGCATACTGAGCTGGCTTTCCATGCTCCTGTGACATGATACGCTAATCCTCTGCAATTTTTCAAGAGAAGGGAAAAAATAAACTTCTAGGGTTTGAATCTATGGCTTGCATAATGGGAAGACAGCAAAGAGGAATTTACTGAAATGATTCGGAAGCTGAAGTTATGTTGGGTTCTGTCCACAGAACCATAGAATCGCTGTGTTTGAGTCCTGAAATGTCGTATAAACAGTGCCCTGCAACTCCAGTGAATGGTTTCCTGACTTTGTAAAAGGAAGTGGGCTGCCTGCTTAAAGCTCTTGTCTGGGTCACAGTGACTAAACCTTTCTGCAGTGTGGCTTTTTAAAGGTTTGCATTTGTTTTAACTTGGAAACGTTCCCATAAGCCTCAACAAATAACAAGGGTGTAGAACATAATATATGTCCTTTGATCCATGGAAGTGCAGAGATGTCTCACTAGTAGATGCAGCCCAGTTCACCTGTGCACTAATCCACTAACGCTGACACGAGTTAGAAGACTAACTCTATTGTGTAATACTGTAAACATTAGTCATAATTGCTTGTAAAAAGTGCTGGGAAGAGAAGTCCTGGGAATTACGAGAATTTGAATCACACTCAGCTGTAAGCATTAGAGATCCCCTGGATCAAATTATATTTGTCTTGCACCCTTTTCAACCCTCTGGATCTCTCAGTCCAGTACAGAAATCATTAGCTAATTGTAAAAGGGAAAACAAAACCTTGCCTTAAGGCATCTGTTCATGTCAGGTACCAGACATGTATATTCTGCAGCCCCTCCAGAGACACAGAGATGTCTGTAAAATTGTTCACCATGCCATGTGTTGTTGTTTGCATAAACATAATTGAACATACTAATACAGAATACAATTATTCTGGTATACAAAGCTACACTACATGTGATTAGAAAATAACAATGTGTCCTGGGAACAGTTAGCAAAACTGACAGAATGCAGATAAAAATTGTCTTATTAAAATTCAAAAGTAAGCATTTATCTTTGCTGCTATCCCTGTGGGGGCTGTTACACATAATAATGAAAAGATGTCCCTTGAAATGGCATTACTTTTTAATGAGGCTTTTACCCACTGAGTCATAATCTCCATTTTACTAATTACAAGCAGAAATGGCATCCTAAACCCTTCCTAAACCCAAACCGCTGAGTCCAAGCAGCTTCTGAAGCTGAGGCTTTCCAGTTGGTTCTCAGACTTGGGCAATTCAGCAAGTGTTGGGCTACAGCTAAGTTAAAGACAGGGGGTGACTCTACAACCCAGCAAAGATATCTGCACATCACAGTGTCAGTTCCGGGGCAGTTCTTTGACGTATTCCATAGTGCTTGACTCTTTAACAGTCCTCTGGTTGAACAAAAAGCAACTGGGACATCCATGGTGATTACTTGCTGATTGTTATTTGGTCCCATGGACACTGTGCTTTCCTTTTACTCTGGCACTTGTCTTCATTCAGAGCCTGAAGGGCCAGACACTAACTGATGGTGCTGGACCCCAGTTCTGACCGACTTGCCCTGTCCTATTCTCAGTAGTACTCAAAAGACCACATGGTGCAAGGACTGAACACTTGTATTCAGTAAAAGCCTGGCTTTTCCCTTCATCTGTCTAATTACTCATATCCTCTTGAGTTCATGACCAATAAACCATTTTTGGTTAAAGCATTTTGGCAAATATGATCCATGGTCACAGCCACTGTTTCTTCTAGTATTCAGGTCTTTGCTACACATTTGACATGGGAATTGCTTTACACAGAAACAGGGGGAAACATCTATTTCTGCAAACTGTCACTCAGGGAGCTGCTTAAAATTTGACAGCACTGAGATTATTTTTATGATAAAATACTAAATCATTGCCAACACAAAGGTGAATGGTTCAGGCTGTCAATCTGAGGTCTCATAATATGAACTGAAATATGGGGTCCAGCAGGCCAAAAGGTTTCTAACAAAACATTTTTAAAGTTAGAAAATTAAGTAATCTAAAGCAAGAAAACTCCAAGATGAATTGGCTCTCCCCAGCTCCAAGCCATCCTTTCTTTTCCAAAATCAGTTTATCTATTCTCATCCTTATGCCCCAGATCATTTCATCTCTTCATTTTATGCTGGTGGCTTTCTCTCAGGTAATGAACACCAAAAGAGAGAATCAGGAGTGAGAGAAGCTGATGGCTTTTTTTAATGCCAAAAATTAAATTCTGGGAACATTCTGAAATCCATAAAGGAACATTCCATTGTGATGCTAAAGTGAGAAGGTGGAGTAATCATCTGTGTGCTACAGTTTTTCTGAGCTTGGTCATCTTCATAGCCACCTCTGTTATTTATAAAACCTACAGACACTAGAACTTGTTATAGAAAAGTTTGACAATTATTTTTAAATGGGTGAACCCATTTCTTTTTCCCCAGTCTTTTTCTTGGAAATTACTGGACTGTTTGGCTAAAAGGTTCCATAGAGCAAAATACAGCCTGAGTCAGCATGGAAACTATCACCACTAATGATTAAAGTTTGGCAAGACTGTAAATAGCAGAGTCCAGGTCTCCAAGTGAGTCAATCTTATAATACGTGGGGCAGTCAAACCATCCTATATGATAAATTGTCATAGCTTCCATTTCACAATTTGAAAGCCTCTGATATTTGTGAGAGACAGGTTGGCAGTAGAGCCCTTTACTGGTGAGCACAGCACACAGAGGTTCTCCCAAAATCATACAGAAGCTGCTGGTAGACCTGGGATGGCATTCAGAAGGGCTGACCTCAGATTTCTCCTGTAACCACCGACTGCCCTTGGTTTTGCTCAGCTCAATGATTCTTCCTCTCCCTCAGTTACATCAGTCTCCCATATTTTCTTCACTGTTGTCTCTTTCTGACTCCTCTTACCCTTCTCCTTTTTCCTTGGTTTCCCTTCTCACAGAATTTCAGCCTTTACCCATATGCTTTCCCATGATATCTGACTGAGAGGTTAAACCAGTTTGGCTGCCTTAGATGAGAGGTATGGTTTCCATTCCAGGAGACAATAGTGCTGGGCACGTATTCCCTGCTCACTGTCACCCTCTTCACCTCACAGTTCTTGATTTCTGGTAGGCCTCAGGATAAAAAAGGAGACAAGCTGGATTGCTTTCTTGGTGGCTGTGGGAAGAAGAGCTGGAAGCCTGGTCTAGTGTCTGTAGGATTTGTTTATATGTCACATTCCACGTGGTATAGGAAAGTAACATTATATATGACTGTAATCTCTGGTTACATTTGGCATTTGGCAGTTCCCTGATTGAATTGCATCATATTTGTGTTGCCTCAGACAAGTCCTAATTACAAACATTTTGATTTTTCCACCGGTTTTCCCAAAAAGTTCACCATGCCCACATCAATCAGATCTGAGTTATTTTAGCCGTTCCACAAATGTGCTTTTTTTGGTTAGATTGAATGTGTCTAGGTTGGATGTGAGGCTTTCCAATGTGACTTCACTTCCTAGTAGAAAACAAGCACAGGGATTCAAGGTATGTCCCACTGCCCAGCTGAGGGACAGCATCTCTGGGCAGCAGCTCTTTGCAGACAGGCCTGACTGATGAGTTGGGGCTGGCAGCAAGGACAGAGACTGGGCACTGTGAGGGGTGCAGGGACAGCAGTGAAGAGCTCTGTCCCTGAAAAGGGAGAGGTCTCTGTCATTCCCTCCTCCTCAGTGGTGTCTGATTTTGTGAGCACCAGGAGTGTGAAGACTGCTGGGGACAGAAGCAGCAGAACTGCTGGCACAGGTGACACTCCAGGGGCTTGTAAACCTCAAGACAATTAAAAGGGGGAACAGTGAAGATATTGAGGCACCCCAGTAGGTCACTGGGATTGAACTGGAGATAATAAATCCCAAAAAGCCCACATGGCAGACCTGATCAGGTGTTTTGTCATTGCAGTCCCCAGGCAGTGGAAAAGCAGAATGGACCCATCCAAACTGACTATTCTGTCCAGGTCACAGACCATACATAAGCAGCTAAAGACCTCCCATACCCGTCTTTACCTAGAAGCAACTGCCTTTGCCAGGGTCCCATGCCAGCATTAATGCTCCCTTCCAAGGGCAGTTGGCTGGCTTTTGGTGTCTGTGTATCTTTGCCACAGGCAATCCACAACTCCTGGATAGATGGGAGCCTGCTGCATTGTAAGACTGCTTTGCTTCCCAGTTCCTTGCAGAGGAATTGGCAGGAGCACCTATAAACCTACAGCAGAGGCTGAAATTTTCATTCTGAGTGGGTTCTGACTTGTAATCTTGAACTAAGGGGAAAACATACGTGGAATTTGGCAGGCCAGGTAAAGGATTTTGACCTCGAAGACTTTACCCCTTTGTAAGTTTTGTCTTAGAGATGATGTGGCAGCAAAGCAGGGTGGGGATCCCTTCCTGATCTACCCGAACATGTCCTAATGGGATAGAGATCTGTGCTTCCCAGACCTTTTATCAAACCAGCAAATGCAGCCAGGATAGCAAGCCTGAACTTTCAAAAAGTCAGAAGCCAAGCTCTGAAACATCACAGGACTTGCTTAAAACCACAAGGTGTTTCTCAGATGTTTCCTCTGGGCACTGAGCTTTTATTTCATATTCAACTGGAAACCAAGAGGAACATATTTTTTCTAAAAGAAACCCTGAAAATATTTCACATGATCACTAGATTCCAAAAGATTAAGAATAAAACATAGAGTCATGAAGGCTTTCAACTCTCATAAAAGTCTGGAAATAACTTATTTTAATTTCAAAACCCTCTGAGCTATAAAAGGAAGATTTTTGGTAAAGCAACTCTGACTCATTCTAACACATTTTCTCTTCATTCATACGTTCTTTTGACTCAGACTAAAAGACTTGGATTGCAAAGCCTCATGCGTGTGTGTGTGTGTTCTTTTTTTTTTTTTACTTCACAGCTTTTTTTGGGAAATACCTCAATGAATACAATGGCAGCTACATCCCTCCTGGGTGGAGAGAGTGGGTTGGATTAGTGAAGAACTCTCGCTTCTATAATTACACCATTTCTCGCAATGGTAACAAAGAGAAGCACGGATTTGATTATGCAAAGGTATTTTCCAGACACATAAATGCCACATGATTAATCCATATAAAAATAACTTTTCAGATCATTAATTAACCAGATAATTAATTAATTAAACAACTATAACCATGAAATTGAGATGTCATTTTCTCTCCAGGGCATTTCAGATCAATTTCCACCTGAGAATATTAATCACTCAACAGAAGAATGTTCCCAAGGCTCTTCAGTGGAGCCTGGTGATGCTCCCTCCTTCCTCCCCTCCCTCCCTCTCTCTCCCTGACAGAAGGTGATGTTTTGGTGGCAGAAGCAAAGAGTAAATAAAAGCCTTTCCCAAAAAGGATTGTGTCCCTTGCACTCCTGAACTTTAAAGTTTGCTGAGTGTTGTCGGTTGTTACCCACAGAAGAGCCTTGGTTAATGTTGTTTTCCATTATAGAGTGCACACCAAAGAAAGGCTGTATGCCTGTGGTGTCAGACTCCGGATATGACTATGAGAGTAGATAAGGGCAAGAACACGGCCGTTGGAAAAGTTCAGAGCTTGTTTGTGCTCTTGACAAAGTGTGGAAAGTATGCCAAGGGGACCTGCCCACTGCCATGAAGTTTCTTGGAAAGGCTTAGGAGGGCAGATCTCAGACAGACCAGCCTGCAAACAGCAATCTGGAATTTCCTCAAATTGCAGCTCGAGGAAGATGATACAGATGTTGCAGCTGTGGTTTCTGACCCATGTAATGAGTTTTTATTGGAAACTAGTGACGCCTGTTTCTGATTTTCCCATCCATAGAAATTACATTATACTGATTATATATTTATGCAGAGTAAAACAAAAAACGAAATATAGAATACTGGTTAGTTATACATTCCTTACACTCTCTGTGTATGTAGCTAGAATAAACAGAGGAACAGGAGGGGAGTAGATGCTTTGGGAGAGCAGTCATACAGGCATTTCACTCAGGCCACAAACCCAGAAATTATCACAGCCCTGGTACCTCACACCCATTACCCATTTTGGAAACTAAAGGATCACTCACTGTCTCATGCATACGCTTGCAGGGTTTGTAGCAGGCAGGCTACTGTGCATGTTCCAAGCATGCTGCAGGAGAGGGGCAGGGGCAGGGGACAGGGAGCGGGTGAGCGAGGAGGTCACAGCTGGTTGCCTTGTCCTAGCACTGACATGGACACAGACCTTGTCCCTCAGGCTCTGCTTTTGCAGCTGTTCAGGGCCTCGAATCCACAACATAAGATTAGTCATGCCTGGAAGTGCTTGAAATTACAAACATTGTCTCAGCACTTTCTCAATGAAGCCCGAGCTAGACCTCCAGGCCAACGGTGAATACTCCAAGGTGGCAGGTGGTTTAATTTAAGTTTTCATCTTTTTTTCTTAGTTCCATTTCCTCCCTTTTCCTTGTAGGCTTCCATTTGCCACCTTAGCTGTGGGTTAAGCCAGTTTATTAGCAAGTCACAACCTTAATCTCAGCAGCTGCACTGCTTAAAGTTGCACAGTTAAATGAACAGAGCCTGCAGGAATTTAACTGCTCCCTGCATTCTCATTTGCAATTTCTTTGATTAAGAGTTTTTGCAATCTGTTGCCTGTTGTAGCTGTCTTCCACTTTGTACATATGCAAAAGTATAGTCTGAACTATAAAGGTTTATGTAAACATAAAACCAGATTAAGTTTCAATGTTATTTGGGAGCCATTACCTTGTGAGGTGTTTTATCAATGAAATTTAAGAAACATATCTTTGTCAGTACAGTCTGTGATTTTAAATGTTACTTAGCATTATATTACCAAATCTGAGAATCAAATTTACTTTATACTTTCTGTTGTATCTGATTTGCAAAATACTGTCTCATTTTATGTGGCATTGCCTGCTTAAGAAAGTAATTACTGCTCAGTCTCCCCTATGCTCCCTCAAATCATACATCTCTTTGATGGTATGCTTTTACTTCCTGATCTGAGCTTTAATGAGGACTTGAAAAATAACATAATAACATGATAGTATGTGATCTAATTAATCATGCACTTTGTAACTTTTGCTTTGTGTTAATCGTATGTTCCAGGACTACTTCACAGACCTAATCACTAATGAGAGCATTAATTACTTCAGAATGTCTAAGAGGATATATCCCCATAGGCCCATAATGATGGTCATCAGCCACGCTGCACCCCATGGCCCCGAGGATTCTGCACCGCAGTTCTCAGAGCTCTACCCCAATGCTTCACAGCACATGTAAGTGAAACTCACACACTGCCAGACCCACTCCTTGTGTCTGCTTCTGCAAGGAATTTGTTTTTGGAGACAGCTCAGGAGCAGGGAATTCAAATATAAGACACTCATGTAAGCAGAGAATGTTTGCTTGTTTCTTTTGCTGTGCTTGTTCCTTTTGCGGGGGAGAGTGACAGCTCTGACCATTATTAAAGCAGAGAGAAGCTCTTTTCCTCCTGGGAAGTTGTGGGAGATTAAAAGGTCAGTATTTGGCTTTGTAAGGGCAGCTTCTTACAATACCCTGAAAATATGTAGACACAGGTCAGGATCTGTTGGAAAGATATTACTTCCTTCGTTTCCCTCTAAGATATGTGCTTCCTGGGCTCTAACTAACTGAATGCATTGAGAGTAAAAACACCCTTTTGAAGCTTTTGAGTGCACCAGATTTGTTTATACACTAGATACTGGCAGATTCCCAAAATAGCCTATCAGACTACACTTTTAAATAACACGCTTAATCTTTTCTGGTGATTAAACTATAACAAAAACCCCCAACTCTTCATTTTGTTTCTAGAAGAAAAAGCAACCTCAGGTAAAAATCTGTGGAGGGTCCACATCTGTGGATTCCTCATCTTGCTTCCTACCTTGAAAATTCTGGGTCCTTTTCATTATAGTGAGAGGCTATGGAAGATTTCCATTGCACTTTTGTCTCCCATGGGTTTGTAGGTCAGTCTTTCCATTTGTTCTGTAACAATGTATTTGCACATCTTTAAAAAACAACACAATAACAACAACAAAATCACAAAAAACATCTTTATAAAATATTTCAGCTGGATTGTGCATTTATTTGTCCTCTCAAAATGAGGATAAATCAATTTCATTATACAATGGGAAAGCTCCTTGGTCTAAAAATTGTATTTTGGACACTCTGCAGTAGTTCACATACCAGGATGGTTTTTCAACTTACATCAAATACTTTAAAATTTCTAGGAGTAGTAGTTACTGCATGAACTGCATGGATAAACTGATCACTGGTTGGGGCCAGAAAGAGATTTGCTGTTCATGGCACATGGTTACATTTTTGTTGTTTTGCATCTTTTATCCTCTTACTGACAGCTACTTTCTAGATATGCCAGTTTCCCTGACCTTATAATCTTATATTCTCCATGATCCCACATTCCTGAGACCAGATTTTGCAAGTAACGCAAACCAGTCGGCAATATTTTGTAGTTACTTAGATATTCAACGTAGTTTCTACCCATATAGGGAACTAATAAAGTTGAGATTTTAGTTGATAAATAAGGTAGACACGAATACATGAAACCTTTTATATTGGGTGGTATGGAAGAATGTTCTCAGTCCTGAATTATGTGCTCCAGCAGAAAGTAGCAGGGAGCAATGGTGGAGCAAAGGGGAAAGTAAAACCACATATTTTTTCTGCTGTTTTTCTAGCTTCTGAAAATCATGAGTTTAGGTGAAGCATCCTGGTCAGTGTGCCCTATTCTCTTTGCATTGGTTTAATCTCTTTTTAAACTCTGGTGGCAGCCCCGTCATCCTGTGGCAACAAGTTCCACAGTGTCACTTTGTGCACTCGGGACAAAGGGCCACTTTTCATTTCCTTCTAAAACCTGGAGCTTCATTATGCCACCTGTGTCCCCTACTTCCCATTCTGTGAAGAGTAATGAATAGTCACTATATCAAATTGAAAGGATTTCTCCCATGTCTCCTTTCAATTGCCGCTTTTCACTGCAAGAGAGTTATATCTATTTGTTCTCACTCCATTCAACAGATTGTCTCCCATTTAGTGGCACAGACTGCCTGGCCTCAGGCAAGCCATCCTGCCCGCTGGGGGACTATCCATCATACAGGAGGGCAGGATCCAAACTGCTTCCGCTTAGCTGTGGGGACGGTGTCTGGGAGAAAAGCACTGAATCATTGTATCTCACCCTACCTCTCCCCAGGCCAAAGCAACTCATTTAAGGCTCCTTGCTCCCTTCTGACAAGTGCTTGTAGGAACTTGTTTTGGTTTATCATGCTCTTGACACTTTTTGCTGCTTGGTATTTTCAGCCTGCTTGTTTTCTAGCTTGTGCTGGTAGAACAAAAGGCTTTAGTTAGTCTCCAAATTTTTAACTACCTCTCCCTCTTATATACAGGTTACATGTCACCTGCAAAGATTAAGCAAAATTCTAGCTAAAATTAATTTTTATTTTTGTGGACTCTTGGGGTCTAAATACCTTGCTCTGCTAGGCTACTTGTGAGAGCACTCAGCTGTGCTTCTTTTCTTCTGGTGTTGTTGATTTCTTGGCAAGCTTCTTGCAAAGAGTTTTTTCTCCAATGACCTCAAGAGATCCTTGCTGGCTTGTTTTGTGTTTCTTATTGCACTGACTGACTGCATGTGTTAAAGTTCAGTCTGCAGACTGAGAAATGAGACAAATTGAAGATAAACTGCTAATTTGAGTTTGGGTGGCTGAAGATTCCAACTGATTTCTCTATCAAAAATAAGAGCAACGTGCTCTGAAAGATATGAGATGTTCAGTTCTCACAGAAATATTGTGTTCCCTATGAAAACAGAACAAGAACAATAAAATCCCTCCTGCCAAGGTTTGTGTAATCTGAACATTTAACCCTTAGGTTTTCTTCCTTGGTGGTCAAGCAGCATTTGAATCTCTTTCCTTCTGACCTTGGGTGACAGCCATCTGACCTTGGATTTTGTTTTTAAAAATGTAGTTGCTGTATCATGTTACTGTAACGCCTACCTCCAACAAAGAAGGGAAACCAGGTCAAAAGCTGCTTGCTGGCTTAACAAACTGAGATGGAAGGTTATACCTACAAACCAAGGATTAAGATAGCCTGTCAACCACATGTACGAAGTTTTGCTTAAGAGAACAGTAGCTGAAGCAGACTCTTAAATTACATGATGTCTCTTTGCTGGTAAATTGCCTGCTAAAGATTGAAATGTTGCCTCCATAAATTAAAACAAAGCAAAACAAAATCAACATCAAAAAACAGCCCAAAAGTTTGTTTAGAAGAAGTTTTCCACTGGCACATATAAAGAAGGGAGTGGCCACGGCAGGAAATACTCCAGGGAGAGCTCTGCCCTCAAGTGTGGGCGTCTATTGGTATCATTTCCTTGCTTATCAACATGGGAAGAATTAAATCAAATGAATGCAGCAGAAAAGTCCTTGAGATTTATGAAAAATACATCAAAGGCAAAAAGAAAATTAAGAATTACATGCCATCATTATGTTACAGTCCTGTCCTCCTCAGCACAAACAGGCTCTAGAGTGGCATGGAAAGTCTTACAAAGACAAGAACAGTAATAATGTGTACATTGTTTGCTTATTAAGTGATTTCTGTTAACTCTTATTAACTCCAGTTCAAAATCAAACACAAACTATGGGAAGCAGCAGACTCTTCATTGTTTTAAGCATCCATTTTCCCCTCCCATTCTCCTACTTCTCTCCATAATGTATGTCCTATTTCTGACATCTAAAAATATTTCTGAAGGTTTATCCTGGCTGCTATCACCATAATAATTGAAATATTTTCTGAAAATAAATCATACTAATGCATGTACTCTAACTATCCCCAGACATTATTTCTGTGAAAGAAAATGGGACTAGAGAAGATGTACTAGATGAAAGCAATACATAGATTTTTGCTGTGGTAATGAACATCATCTGTTAGGGAGTAGGGTTGTTAGACCTTTGGAAACATTGTTGTTAAATATGAAGTTATGTTACAGGACAATCTTGTTTCATCAGACAGCTGAGCTGGAAAGCTTTGACTCAAAGGATGCTCTGATGAAAGCCTGAATTATCTGTTATGCTCAGGGCCTCTGGCACTTTTAACTTCCCTTTACCTTCCAGTGTGAGCCAGTCTTAGGGGAACTGTGAATCAGACCTAGGCTGTTTATAAGCTGTGAAGTAAACGAACATTAGAAGCAAAAATCTGCAGGAGGCAGGTTTACTGAAGAATGTAAAAAATGGAAATCTGAACCACTGCTGGCTGTACTGAGTTGAAATACTTGGGATGGCAGGAGGACTCACAGCCAGATTTTATGACTACCTGGAAACAATCCTATTGCCAAGCTAGAAACATTAGGAGTAGCAGATAGAAATGGAATCTGATCTATCTTGGACTAGATGAGAAAACTTCGCAAGCTAAGAAAAGGTAGGTGATATGAAAGGCAGAAGTTTATATTTCCATTTAAAATCATATGAAGGATGCTGATATACCAGGTGTGTAGGTCTGCAGTAGTGAAGCATCAAAAGAAATGTTGCAGCTCTGGATCCCCAGAGCAGCCTTCAGTGTAAGTTTGGGGTGTGAGGTGGCTGCATCTGGAACCACTGAGGCCGAGTCTCAAACATCTGTCAGTAACAATGGCTCTTGTTGTAATGTGGACGTGGGGCCATTAGAGTGGGATCATGCATTTGCATCAGTAATGAATCTTGACATGTCAGTGTGCAGTGTCACTCCTGGCCCGAGGCCTGCTTGGACTCCTGACTTAGAGATAAGTGATCACAATTATCACACACGTCATTGTGAGTGTGAGTTTAAAGACAAGACAAGAAGAAATGCTGTGAAATAAGATATGTAAGTAATATTCTAGTTGCACAATTAACTTCTGCAGGAGCAACAAATGATGTTTCCTAAATGAAAAAGGTGTTATATTTAACAGGCAACAGCTGTTTCATTTCTTTATTCTAAAATATAGCAGTTGTGTTACACTTGGGGAGCGAAACTTTCATACCCCACATACACAGCTCTATAAATATCACTGGGTTTAAAAGATTCCCATTTTAAAAGGCAGAAAAAGCAGACCCAGAGTGGTGAAATTCAACTTCACATTAATAATGACCATGGCCACTGGTTGTGGGTTTGTTTTGTTGTTTTTTTATACTTTTAATTTTGCCCAGAACCTAGGCTTCCTGCTTTCCAAGAACAGTGTCTAAACCTGGAAGTCTGCTTTCCCTGGAAACAAAGAATTTGCTTCCTTTGTTTATTTTCACTTGAAGAAACATGACCACTTACGCCATGTTTGCTAATCATATTTCAAAGAATAATAGAAGTGCTAATTCTGTACAGAAACTATTCATTTTTTTTTCTCAATCACTTTTACCAAAGGTATTACTTTAAAATGTTGTTGACTTTTATTTTTATGAAATGAAAATGTTCTTTTGGTATCTATGTACTGTATTATTTTCATTAACTGGAGGACTCACAATCCAAACAGAAGATTAGCCAAAGCCTTTAAACTAAACCTCCTGAGAACTTTAGGGAATTATTCAAACCCAACATTTTTAGGCAGTATTTTTGTGAACATAATTTCTTCTGTTGAATAGAAACAGGAGGGAATTATGAGGTTGCAAATAGGGGAAAACACAGATTTTTACTATGAGCAATTGAACAAATATTTGGAAACATACTTGTTTCTCTCCACATTATCCCATCTGTTAGAGACATATATATTTAGATTAATTTTTTAGAAAGCAAATGTTAATTTAAAGTTGTACTAAATTCTCGAAGCTCTTTAGACATTCTGTACTCTCCAAATCCTTTCTTAAGTGTAAAATATCTTTTTGTAATAATGCAAAATGGCTGTATTCAATTTATTTCATTAAATATGACAATTCAGTTCAATTACTAGCAGAAGCTAGTGAAATTTGTTTCTGAATTATTTGGTTGGGGACCCCATTTTAATAGATTCTCAAATACAAGCATCCATTTTTTTTGGATTGTTGGTTATTTTTATTGTTTCTTGCCTAAATTAAAGTTATTGTGGTACCTTAAAAGCCAAATAAGATGCATTCTTAATTTAGAAGTTCAAATTTAAATGTATTAATATAGTAAATATGTTGTCAGAGAGAGTTACTGAGGCCTTTTGATTACAGAAGCAACTGCTAATATTGCTCCTTTTCTCTCAACATAAGTATCTACTTGAACTGATGTTTACAGACAAATTATAGATTTTGTGGATAATCTTTTTTTTAAATGCACTAATGCTCATGAATTTTTATTTCTTCCATAGTCTATAGATCACTTGATTATCACTGCAAATTTCTCTCTAAACTTATTCACATAGGTGACTGATCACTAAAATCTCAGGGTGAAATGTTCTCATTATGTATATGATTTTATGGAAATGTGCCTATGCTCAGCATTTGTTATTGTTACATAATGGTTGGATTTTTTTTGTTAGTTTAACTGAGGGTATCAATTCAAAATTTTACAAATCTAATGTCTTCCAGTGCCAGAACAGATCTCTTAGGGAGTGCCAAGTGGTCTCTGTGTATTAAGTTCCTCACAGTGTGTGCTGGACAAATAAAAGTGAGCAACAGACCAATCTAGATTTGCCCAAGTTAGTATATTCTACAAGAATGACAAGTACTACAGTAGCAGCTTGCCAGAACTATAACTTGAAATAATGGGCTAACTGGCACTGTCTGCTGATCCTGGATCATTTAATGCATTCCACACCAGATGGACTCCAGAACTGAGAGGAGGCCATGGAAGACATGGCACACATCTTCAATTTCACTCTTCCAGTGCAAAGAGGGATCAAGGAAATGTAGATGTCAGTGATACTTTATAGCACTACTTGTAAATACAGACAAGTATTGGCAAAATTGGACGAATAGAAGCAGTGACACACCATGCCATAATGACTTTCAAGGACTTATAACAACTTATAACATTTAACTGATATCTCCAACTGCTTCAAGAAAAAATGTTACAATAAAAAATTATCACTGACCAGGAAGAGCTCTGTCTACATGGAAAAGTTTTCAGAAGTCAGCAGTATTCTCCCTAAGATTTATGTCTGCAGTGTTTGGTTGGTTGGTTGGTTGGTTGGTTGGTTGGTTGGTTGGTTAAATTTATACCAAAAAAAAAAAGGTAGATAAATTTGAGGGCAATGTCAGATCTTGTGCCTGGTAACCAGTGCCATTCTGGTGGATTTCTGAAAGGCTCAACAAACAGGGGTACACAGGGAACGTGTACAAGGTGAGGGGTTTTGGAATTGCTTTCCATCTCTTCCTTAGTACTCTTTCTCCAACATTATGAACCCCTGATTCACATTTATCCATCAGCCAGTGACATTGGATATTTCACAGAAGGTTCCTGTTCCTTGAATTGCCTGGGAGGAAAATTCTGCTCTGTCTCTGCCTGCTGCATTCTCACCCAGAAAATTCAAAATGCATTTGGAAAGTGTCTGTGAAAGGTTTTAACTGCCCTGCTAAACCCTTGAGTGCTGCTTTTTAAAACTATCCATTATGTGGAGGAGGCTGCTCACAATAGCCTGGGAACACAAGACCTGAGCCTGCTTCAGCAGCTGGCTCTCCTTCCTGGCACAGCAGCAGGCTGTCACCGCGCTGCCGGCGGAGCACAGCTCTCAGCCACCTCATCCCTCTGGGCCTGGGGCACTCGGGACCCCACTGGAAAAAAAACAGGGTTTTACTAGGAGATGCTGATTAATCAAAAATGAACCCTTTCATGGGAAAACATCTTGTCTGACAAACTTCCAAGGAAACTGAGAAAAATTTGCACTGAAAGTATCCTTCTTTTCTGTCAGATAACTGATAAATGGTAGGTGACAAAATTCCTAAGGCTTGCTTCTTCAAGGGTCTCCCTCTGCTAGGACTGCTGGCTAGCCAGCAGCACAGAGAGCTGTGCTCCTGACATAAATCTTATTAATAATATGACAGGATTCATTTTAAAAATCAGACTTCAACCATGGGAAATTAAAAAAATTATGACTTTTCAATGTGAAACAAAAGATTTTTCAACAGAAAAGGAATTCTAGTTTATGCTTGTCTTTGCTCAGTAGGGAGCTAACCTTTTTCATACTTCTTAATCTCTATCAAAGTCCCATGATACTGTTGCATCACTTCTCTTTTCCCTTGAGATTAATGATTAAGTAGGTTAGTCAAAACTTTGCTGTGTGTACTAAAGGCATACTTCTCAAATTCTACCTAACTTCTCAAATAATGCTCTCCAGTTAGAATGTGGGCTCCACAAATTTATTGAAGTTGACTATCAGTTTACTGTGTTATCCTTCCAGCTGATTTTTGTCCTCAGAATATGCAGTTAGAGGTTATACATATGATATCTGATATAAAAATCAATTGCTTCCACCATCCTGGGATCACATACAACCATGTAAAGAAAAATAAGACCTAAGGGAAGGACTGGTCTATGACTCTAAGTTATACAGTATTCTGATATTGTTCATTTTAAAAAAGGACAAATACACATACATATTTCGGTGGGAAAAATGTACCTTTTTTTAACACAAATGTTATAATTTTCAGTACCTAAACAGCAAATTAATATTGAATTTCTTTTTTTCTTGTAAACTGAAAAGAGAATAAAAATAATCAAATTAATCACCCAACAGTATTTTTTTCACTATCTCTTTATGTTTAATTTTCAAATGTAATGCTGCTGTTCATGTATTATGTACTGCAGTGTACTAGAAACAAGGGAGAAATAAAACCTGAAGAACTTAATGAAAATGACAAAGACTATATTCCTTCTTTCTAGAGAAGGGAACTGTTCATATGTAGGTGAAACCATTTAGGGAAATGGATATTGCTTGGTTTCTCTTCACCTTGTAGCTGTCATGTATGCTAGGCATAAAAACAAGAATGATGGAGAGCTTTTGCAACATGTTTCTCTGTAGAGAAAATTTACTTGACACTTTTTTTTGCCACACATTTTCTCCCAAGGTGATATCTCTGGGAAAATATTCTTGTTTCTTATAGGATATCTTTCAAAAATGCACAGGCTGTGAATAGAACACCACTCTTAAATATTTCTTTTGATGTTTGTACAAACTCCTAAAGCATCATTCTTTGTTTTACATAGGACTCTGTGCCATACTTCTTCTTAGTGCTAGTATCAGTAATGGTGTTACCTCAGTTTTGTTGTCATGGTTCATTTTATGCTTGTAATGCACTGTGCTTTGCACTCACATTGAAAATAACACTTCAGCAGTATTTAGTGCAGAACTAACTGTAACACTGGTGGTGTTCTTTATACTGACTAATAAATTTCTTTATCCCACTGGAAAATACCTTTCTTTGACTTTTATTTAAAGGTAATTTCTCTACTGGAAGTACCAGGGAAATATACCTTAATATTAAGTAAGCAGTCCTTTTTCATCTCTAACTTCCTTAATTTTTCCTTTCTGTATGAGATGCACCATTCAGATAAGCCTTTTTAAAGATTGCAGATTTGTTTGAGAAATAGATTTTGGCAAATCCCAAATATTAATGTGGAACTTGTAGTGGTCTTTGAGTCTGGCAGAAAGCTTGGAAAGCAAGTGGTTAAAATATTTTGAGGAGGTGATACATGACCCAATGAATCTGGAAAGCCACTGAAGTGATGTTTGTAGATATTTGTCAGATACACATGGAATTTGTGATTTAACTGTTTGTTGGCTATTTCTGTGTTGGAGGAGTTGCCACCTCCCTCTGATGCCCACCATGCTGCACAGCTTTTGAGATCTGTTCTTTTCCTCCAGCACTCCCAGCTATAACTATGCACCAAACATGGATAAGCACTGGATTATGCAGTACACAGGGCCCATGCTGCCAATCCACATGGAGTTTACCAACGTCCTGCAGCGCAAAAGACTTCAAACCCTGATGTCAGTTGACGACTCTATGGAAAGAGTGTGGAATTGAATTCTAGTTCTCTGCAACATGAAGCCAAGCTCCTGGCTTTCTTCTTTCAATTACTGGGTCAAAAAAACAGTGGGCTTTTTTAAAGGGAAAAGTCACTGTGCCTAGTATAAAGGCTGGTGTTAACAGAAGATGCATCACCTGTGTGTACACATGGATAGACAGAGGTGCACACATGACAACTTCTATTCATTTCACACACTCCATTCACAGTTTGTCCTTCAGTCGAAATCTGGGAACTGGCAAATCACAGCAACTCAGGTGTCAGTCTACAAGTGTTTGCAGAAGTTAGGCAATGCAGTGCACTGCTAATTATAGGTAACATGATACATGAACTATTAGGTTTACTTTGTATGACTTTTTGTTCCAAAATCAAGCACCATGACCAAAGATCTTCCCCTAGAGAGATTTCTTTAAACTTTAATAAAAATTTACAGCTTTCTCCCAAGCCCACAACTGTAAGGAATGGGAAAGTTGTAGACTAGCACAGTAAATCAAATCTTAGTACCTTTTCCCCTAAAGCTGTAGCAGACTTTTTTCACAAGCTGTGTTTGAGTACACAATGACTTTTGAACATACTAAGGCAACTACCCCATCATTACCATATTTTCTCTATTCTAATTTTCTGGAGCAGTTTAATTGTCCCCTCTGTCAAGTGTGAAATTGAACTGGTAGGTCGATTTTTTCACAGCACAGTAAAGGCAAGACATACAAATGCCAGACCCCAGAATCTGTGTCAGCTATGTCATTGATGCCCTGTTTGGTCCTGTGTACTTAAGGGTTATAAATGATGATTATACACAACTCTGCACAAAACGTGTTTTGCTACACTTAACTCAAGAGTTCTTTCTGTGCTGGGTTGCAGTTACACCAAATGCTTGCAGAGATGGGAGAACTGGAGAATACCTACATTATTTACACTGCTGACCATGGATACCATATTGGGCAGTTCGGACTGGTCAAGGGGAAGTCAATGCCGTATGACTTTGATATTCGAGTTCCCTTCTTTATTCGTGGTCCAAGTGTGGAGCCGGGATCAGTGTACGTTCCCTTATGTCTCTAGCACAGCTGTTGAGCCTATGTAAAATGTAAAATGTTTCTGAGAACATCTAATTATCACTTTGTCTTGTTTCATTTCATAAAGGATGCCCTATTATTGCAGAGCAATGAGTCTCATAAACAGGCAGTTTTTTCACTTTGTAGATTATGAATAAGTTATAATTCAGATGAGAAAACTGTAATGCATAGTCCTGTAGGGTTCAGCTTGGGTTTTGCTTTTAAAAATAATGTGCTCATCTTTACTGCTCACTCTGTCATTTAGCATCATGCCCTCATTGTCAGTCAGATAAGAGCAGTGTTGCTGCTGCGCCTCCTTGTTTAATCGTGCTTAACTTTTTCTTCGTGATGTCAGTCTGCAGTACTGGCCTATCATTCTGAGTTGTAGACTTCAAAGGGGGTTTTCTAAACTTAGCACTTCTGTAGAGCTTTACATCTTCAAAGCCCTGATAAGCATTAATTATCATTCTATTTCCAAGAGAATGTGAAGACTTATACATTGAACACATGGCAACTATGACCTTTCCTGTTGATTTGCAGTGTGCCTCAGATAGTTCTGAACATTGATCTTGCTCCAACAATTCTGGATATAGCAGGCCTTGACACACCTCCAGATATGGATGGCAAATCTGTCCTAAAGCTTCTGGACTTGGAGAGACCAGGAAACAGGTGGGTCCCATGATCCTTTTTTAGCCAGTTCAGAAGCAAACACCTAAGTAAATCAACAGCTGAGTGGAAAAACAGATTCTGTGAAAATGAGTTGTGTCATGGCAACGACCACAGCTTTCCCATTTCAAGAGTCTCTTAAGTAGTAGATCTATAAAATTGCGTGTATATATAAGTGGAGAGTTGTTTTTTTCCAAAAATAATTTGTTAACACTTACACGGTGGTGTACTTCAGTGCCAGCAGTAAATGTCATTATTTTACTTTCAGGTTTCGAACAAACAAGAAGACCAAAATTTGGCGTGACACATTTCTAGTGGAAAGAGGGTAATTATTAGGGGTGAGAGAGTTTTGGGAGAGCCTGCCTGCTGGGAGTACTCCCTTGTACATGCTTTACTTTCTTCTTCCTCCTCTTCCTTTTTATGGTCAGAGAAGCAGTAAATTCTGCAAGCAAACTGACAGGCATGACTTTTTTCCTACTTTCCCACCACTGCCTTTGCAATCTACTGTGCTCCCAAATCCCTTTCTCTGAAGAAATTTGAAAGCATGCTTTTCTGGTGATTCTGCTAGCCTCTTTCACTAACACTGTGCTTGTGCCCACTTTTGTCATTATCCAAATCATTTTCTTCCCAAATCTTGGTTTCAAATCCAGCTGTGTAGAATCCTCTTATCATCTGATTTTGTATTTTCCATAATGCATTAGAAGCATTCTTCATATTTGTTCTATCTAAGACTTATGTGTAATTGAGATTGATGATAATAACCGCTCCTCTCTTTCCTGATAACTCCTTATACCCTCTTACCTTGCCACTTGTTGCTGTGAAATTTTTCTCTGGGTAAAAACTTCACAGCAATTTCCTTTTGGTACTTTATGACTTTACAGATTATGAAAACCTTGTCTGATGTATTTCAAAGCAGTGCATGAAAGACACGTCATAATATGTAAGATACAGCCGAGCTTGTGCTGAGTATAAAAGTCCTGTTGTGTCTTCAGCTCTGTTTTCCAGCCAAGAAAGTATTGCTTCAAAGAGTTTTGCTTTTTGTAAAAACCTATATTTATGTATGAATGGTGTTGAACTGTACCACTTAGACATATTTTAGCAGCACTTATTTATCTTCTGGCAATTTTCAGCCAGTCACCTGAGGCTTTTTTTCAGTATGTGACCTACATCGAAAGTCAAACAGAAATGTGGGGATTTTTTTCCCTGAGAAGACATTAAACCTTCAATTAGCTTCACTGTTCAAGTTACATTCATCCTTAGGGCTTAGAACAATGTATCTAAAACACTCCAATTTATTTTTTTATAAGCAAATTTCTGCGCAAGAAGGAGGAACCCAACAAAAACACTCAGCAGTCTAATCAACTACCAAAGTACGAGAGAGTCAAAGAATTATGCCAACAAGCAAGATACCAGACAGCCTGTGAACAACCAGGACAGGTAAGCCACAAGTAACTGCAGTTTTCTAGGTGTCACAGGGAAATACGCATTTTACACTATGGGTCAAAAGAATTTGAAGAATATGGCTTTTGGAAGGTAACTAAAAGATCACTGTCGTTAATATCTTCAGAGCCAAAGAAAACCAGACAAATTTCTCTAAGCAGTGGTCAAATTCAAGGTGCTGAAGACCTGGTCCTACATTTGCTGTCTTAGTACAGAGCTTATCGTAAAACTCTCATGCTCAACAATAACATGAAACGACTACTCTTTCTTTGATCATGTGCATTGATAAATATGCAAGATAGTTCAGTAATAATTGTTAATAAGGGAGAGAATCTTTCTGAGCTGTGAAAGCTTGTACTAACTGGGCTAGGTCAGAATTACCAAAGCAAGCTGGTTAGTTCTAAGGTTACACATTAATTCATTTGCTGGGATGAGCAACTGAACAGCACGCTTACTAATCATCATCCTTTAATATTTATTGAAACACTTTAACTAGAAGGGTCCCCTTGCCCAGAAACACTCTCTATTTCAGGTCACTGTAAGGATTCAGGCAGTGATACGCAAGCATTACCTTTTCTTTTTTCAGCTTTAGTGATTTCAGTATAACACCTGACTCTGATACAAAGGTCTAATTGCCTGCTCATAAAACCAGAAATTACTGCACCCCTGACTACTATGTTTACACCTGCATTTCTGCAGTACATGCACAGGAATAGAACTAAATTAAGAAAAGTGATTCTGACTGCAAATTCTCTTCAGTCCATCCTGAATTAATGCAATACCTATGGTTACATACGAAGACGGATTTACTGGGGAGATGTGCATCCTTCTCATTACCCCACCTCCAACCACGCTGGGGCACACGCTGGGGGCCCCAGGCAGCGGCTTGTGCCTGCCTTGCCGTCCCTGCAGTCCATCCCCGTCCGCACACACCTCCCCGCAGAAGTGTGAGGTGATTTCTCCCAGGCAGGCGCTTGCGCTTTCCCCTCAGATGTTTGCTCGGAGCGCTGCCGGCAGCCGTGGGCCTGGCTGAGCTCTGGGCCGGCTCTGCGGAGCGGAACGAGGGCACAAAGGCCTCTCTGTGCCGGGCCGGGCCGCTCGCTCCGCGCCACCCAGGGCGCCTGGCCCCGGGCAGGCCGAGCTCAGGCCAGCCCGAGAGCCCGCCTGGGGAAAGGCTCCGGCCCTGCCTTGCCCCTTCGCCTCCTGTGGAGTGTAGGGTTACAGCAATTCTCGGTTAATCACAGAGTGGACTGGATTAATGTTTCGGCTGTCACATCCTTGGTCGGGTCCTCTGTCACAGCTCTTACCTCACACATGCTCCTTAAATGCAGCCACTTTCGAAGGGATATACACAATATTGCAGTCTCACCCAAGGGCAAAGTTTTCAGGAGTTCAAGCACTGCTGTTGTAAACAGATTAAATTTGAAAATCTGAATGCTTCATTAAAACTAAAGGAGATCAAGTAGGAGATGAAGTAATTTAGACTGTTCGACGCTGTTTCATTTTAAAGTAACAAAATATTTTCTTTGCAATTATTCCTTATATTTTTGCCTCTTATGCCAAAATCCAGGTTTGGAATAACTACTTTTCCACATATGAATAGAAAAGGTTAAGTGTCCTGACCAGATACCACACCTGAAGCAGTAGGAAACCCTGCTCACAGGCCTGTCCTCACCCCAGGGCAGTAGACCCTATTGGTGAATCCCATATTGGTGAATCCAGTTTGATCAAAGGGTGAAGGAAGAAGGGCAGCAAGGAGGCTACAAGAGCAATAGTGTTTGATTGTGGGTCTCCCACCTACAAACTCTCATCGAGGTCTTTTCGATGTTGAAGATGTGTTGTCTGCACAGAGCCCAGCAGCCATCCTTCACAGCTGGATGAAAGACAGGGCTGAACTGATCTCTTTGAGAACGATTTTCAGACACAGCCATTGGTTTGTACACATTATTTTCTTTAAAAAATAGACCAAGGCTGTTCCTGTTAATTCCAACATCCTGAAGGCTTCCTACAGGGGTGCTGAAGTTAAATATGCCTATGGAAAACTTCTGTTGGGCAGAGCATCATGAGAGGTGGAGCATCCTCTGGGCTCATTCAGCCCGAGGGGCACAGACCCATTCCTTCCACTCCATCTGCCCTCATGCAGCCCTGGGAAACAAGGCCAGTTTCTCTCTCAAGGACAGACTAGCTGTGGTGCTCACAGGAAAGCCAGCATACAATAGGTAAAGTGTGAATTTAAAGACCAGCATCGGACTAATATGAACTTCAGTGAGGCATTGCAATGTGAAATAAGAATCTGCAAGATTTTTTTCTGTGTAGAGAAATTCTTAAAATGAAAAAAGTTAGCAGTTAATAAATGTACCTTAGTCCAAGCATGTTCCAATGTGCACTTCTGAGCCATCATAGTTTAATATAAGGTTCCTGCAGCAGATTTGCTCTAGTCATTTTGCACCTCTTAGAAAAGAGAAAATATTGCTGTGCATGAATTAACTTTGTTTTATCTTTTGAGATCTGTTGATTTCAATTACATAGGTGCATATATAGAAATAAAATCTTCATTTAAATTATGGTCGTTTATAATACTTCCTACATTTACTCTAATCAGTTTCAGTTAATATCAGTTAAATTAAAATTACTTTCACAGAATGAATGATTGCTGACAGATTCCAAAATAGTGAAATTACTGGTCTGTGGGAAGCTGCTGCTAAATGTCTGAAACTAAGAGTAAGCATTTGGGGAATTAATACACCACTAAAAGTTTTCTCTTAATTTAAATCTACTCTAGTCAATGCACAGTTTATTTGAAAAGGAGAACACAAGGAAACTGAAAAAGAAAAAAATATTTTTCCTGTATTAAAATGAGGTGAGATCCTGAGATCTGCTAGTTTCAAAGTCTCCAAGGCTGTGGTACTCAGGATAATACTTGCTTCAACTTATTTTCTCTTTAAAAGAAAGGAAAATAAAAGAACCTAGCGTAATAACTTTTTAATCAAAAGTTTCAAAATTCTTAATTTTTTAAGCCAAATGTGTATCTGAAAATAGATAAACCTAAAAAAGGGGGGGGTGTTGAAGAGAAAATACTAAACATCTGTAGAATATAAATATAAAATACTTTCACTGTTAGTTTTTAATGTATTTAAATTTTCTAGCACCATTGACATGTTGCATCACTTCCATTGTAGATCACATTGTAGATGACTGTCCCCTTGCTGGTTTTGCATAATCCCTTTATGGGAGGACAGTTTCCAAGCGCTCACCCACCTCCTTGGGAACATCTCAGAAGTGAGATGTGCACGGGATGTGTTCACTCCTGAGCTGTGTTCCAGCAGTCACTGACGTGGGTCAGTAGTGAGCCCATGCCAAGGAGAGGAGCTCCTGCTGAGCTGCATTAGCAGGAGCACTGCTAACAGGTCGTGGGAAGTGAGCACTCGCCTCTCCCTGGTGCCTGTGGGCTGCACCTGGAATGCTGCATCCGGGTTGGGATCTCCAGCAGCAGCAGGACTTTGGTGCACTGGAGCAAGTCCAGGGGAGGACCCCAGAGATAGGGTGGAGGTACTGAGAAGGGGCAGAGGTTTGTTTAGCCAGGGAAGAGAAGGCAAAGGAAGAAACTAATTGTTTCCTTTGATTAATCAATGGCTAGTTAGAGAGAGGACAGACCCAGGTATGTCTTGGAGGTGCACAGCAAAAGGGCTATCAGCTGCAGCTAGGGAAATTCTAAAGAGATGCATGGAAAAAAGTGTTACCATAAATATGATTAAGAACTGGAGCCCAAAGAGGCTGTGGAAACTCCACTCCAGGATACATCCAAACCTAATAATGTTGCTGCTTTGAGGAGGAGGACGAACTAAATGACTCCAGATGTTCCTTCAGTGCATGCTCTTAATTTTTGCTTGCTTAGTACCTGGCCTTGAGGATTTCATGTTTTCTTCTTCCGCCTCAACTTCATAACTTGGGAAGTGCTGTTAATGTTATGAACTTGTAAGTGAGTTATGGGTCACCTGCTCGTGTCATATTTTGGTATAGACCAGATTTCAGCCCCTGCCCTGCCCCAGCTGTTGATCTGTGCTCACCCAAAGCACAGACAGTCCTGTCACATCAGCCAGATTCACTCCCCTGGAAAAGGGAGCAGGAGCTGGTGGGCTCCCTCCTCTGCTTGGGGCTTGGAGAAGGGTAGACATTTCCTTTGTGTTCCCTCCACATCTCCACATGAGAGAATGCTCAAGAAATTATGATGGGAACAGGAGGTTTCTTTCATAGTTTTTATGCCAAATTTGTCACCGGTTTACATGGTGTAACTTACTGAGGTCACCTGATTGAGCCCACTTGGTTTAGCAGTGGATGCTGATGGGTTTTAACACTTAAATGGTTTGCAGGGTATTTTTATATTTCATTGATATATATTTACCTTCTCAGTAATAAGCTACACCATACAGAAATATTGATTCATCTGCAGTGTTCATCTGCAGTGTTCATCTGCAGCATAACCCTGCTTTTGTTTTAAAATGGGAAACAGTTGGTGTCAACTTGTAATAAAGCTTTGTTAATTTTCCAACAGAGCAGAAAAAATAACATGTGAACAAATGTTTCTCTGGATTAATACAACCTTATCATGACACAAATCTCTTCTCAGCTTTCCACTGGAATAACCTGAGACAAGAATATATGTTAGTTCAGGAGGTTTAGAGGCAAGCTGCTCTTAAATCCTCCAGCAGGTTATTTTTCTTGAACTCATTCCATCTTCTCACTCATGAAATTCTTCTGGATACTTAGCAAATGTCAAATAAAACCATGTTAACTCTGTTTTCATTTATACTTTTTCTTTTTCTCTTCCCTTACCTAAACGTGTAATTAAGGAGTTGAGTTAATTCATAAGTATTTATTCTTTTTCTCTCCAGTCTGAGTCATAGGAATTTTCCTAAGGCATAATTTTGACTTCTGGGACCTAACACTCTTTCCCAGATCACAGTTACCTTATGAGGTCTGGTGACTGATAGGCTGGATGTCTCCAGTGTACTGCTCAATCCATTATTTATAATCAGTATCAAATCCATAGCCAAATATGCATTTTCATCCTCTCAGAAAAATTACACAAACCACAATCTTTTTTTTACATTTTCCCAATAGGATAAAAAAAAAAAAGAAAAGAACCACCCTCCCAAAATTAGGACTATGAAGCACTGGGTTTAAAATTTCAGCTTTTAGATTGGATGACTCAGCAGTGAAACCCAGACATGGGTCTGTTTATTTTATGGGCATACATCTCCTACCATCTGCTCGACACTACCTGCCAGTTTGTGAACAGCAAAGGTCTGAAACTTGTAAAGATCCATGGCCTTCTGCCAGCTCCAATGAGCACTGACAGTGGGCAGAGCAGGAAAATGCATCGTGCTGCCCGTGTTGGTATGGCACGCACGCACGCACATGAGCTCACACTGTGCTAGACAGGTACAACGTTGTAGCTGCACCTTCCCCGTGCCCTCTTTTCATGCATCTCAGCTTTAGAGATGCATAATATTGAGTTTCCTCCTGAGGAACTCTATCCCAAAACTACCCTGAGGAAATAATGTTTCATTTGGAGAAAATGCCTGAAGACTGTACAGTGAGATTTTAGTTAGATTAGGTTTCAGTGTATTTTACAGTGATCTGAGGTTTTACAGGTAGTCACGGGAGACATGTTGCTGAATCCAAAAATCAGCTTTGTGGTAAATGTGCAAGATTCTTCTGGCTCTGATCCAAAAGGCATGTTTTGTAGCCTGTGCTCCTATTTCTCACATATTTTTCACCCTCTAAAAACCTAGCATAAAAATTTAATTTTATTATTGATATCCATATTTATCAAATTATCATATCAGCATTCAGTCAAAAGAATATCTATTTGCCATATTGAAAGAACACTTGCCATCAATCAGCTCACAGATAATATTGTAAAGGAAATTAGAATGGGGCTTATTAGGTGTAGTCTGGTTTGGCTCGAGTATCTATGTTCTCATAAAATAAATATCACAGGCCATACATTTGTATAGGTCAGCTTTATGACCAGCTGCAGAGTATGAATAAAAACACATACATTAGTAAGAGCTGGCCAGAAGTGTCAGATGGCTGGCAAGCCACTGACAGCCAGAGCCTGAGCACCCACTGAAATCCAACTAAAATTATGCTATGGCAGGATAACATCACTCATGGATTCTCCAGATTCCATAACAACCTCCTGATACTTCCAGGAGTCAAAAAGCACTTGGTGATCAACCTGTTTTACCAGAGCATTGATTCAAAGCTGGCTCTTCTTTGCCATCTCCCCACTGATACCATCTTTTCTTAGTAATAATTCAGTGGAGTATCTATGCACAGGCTTAACTGGAAGCACATGTGTTTGGGACCAGTTATGTGCCTAAAACTAAGTGCATACTTCATACACTTAGTGAACAGCCCTTGTAGCTATTCCTCACTTTAGACCATGGAGAGTCATCCCTCACAGCTGACAGAAACATGCCTGCAATTTAGTTGCTCAAGAATTCATAGGAATTGCCAGAAATTATGATGCCTCTAGTTAAAATACCACTCTGTTTATGAGTTGAAACCAAATGTGAAGATAAGTTCCTTTATCTGTAAAAATAATCTTTCAAGGCATGGTATTTCATATTTCAGCCTAAATAGTTCACATTTCAGCCTAAATATTTAAGTTTTTATCAAACAGAGAGCAGCTCTTCCCAGATTTGACAATTCTTTAAATTCAAGCATTTCTTAATTGGACGTATGAAATATGTTCTGTATAAAATCCAGAGATATTTCAGGAAGATTACTGGATTCACTGGTTTCATCTCTTTCAATGCACAACTGTGTTCAACATTTTCACTATCATCTTACTGGTGTTCTCTAACAGAAGGAATTTTTTGGTATAGTGGCACAGTTTTTAACAAAGCAAATTCTTTAAACCTTTATTAAAGTAACTCTCTGTACCAAAAATGTCTAGACAGAAAACACAGTTTATGCAAGAATTATTTTTAACACTTGCTGTAGTACTCCTTTGAGGTTATCTTTTTGCAGAGTTTCCATTTTAAAGTATCCAGTGAAATGGAATATTAGCTAAGTCCTCTGCAAGTTAAATGTATATGACACAATAGTAACAGATTATTATTGGTATTACTATTTATAGCTAAAGGATTAAACTTATCCTTTTCATTAGCTCCTATTTGTTTGCACCTGATAGTGGATGTTTATTGGATAACAACAAAAGTCTCTCGATGTTGAGCTGTAACTACAGGCAAGTTAATAGATTTGGTAGAGAATGCTGCACAGGAGAAATATTTGCTGTCTTGACCTAGGTGCCTACATTTCTAGAGCTGACAATGCAGTTCATGCATATTTTATAACTAGATAACTGCTATAACTG
This sequence comes from Geospiza fortis, assembly GCF_000277835.1. Taxonomy (NCBI): domain Eukaryota; kingdom Metazoa; phylum Chordata; class Aves; order Passeriformes; family Thraupidae; genus Geospiza; species Geospiza fortis. The sequence goes on along the minus strand of NW_005054346.1, from coordinate 1,559,176 downwards.
TGGCACTTAAAATCAATCTTGCCCATACAGCAAGAATGCAAAATTTTGTAGTCTGTAAAATTACTAGGCAATTTTCTCTTTCTTTTCATAAGCTTGTGATGTAGCTCAAAATTGCTAATTTTTATATAGCTATTTCTGTTATCTAGTGATTAATTCCTTCTTTCCTTTTTTCCTCCAGTTTCATCCCTGTGTCTGTATCTGAAAGTATTTCTAAAGCCTGTCATACATTTCAGCCCATCAGTTCTTGTAGGACAAACTTCTTCCCTATCTGTTGAACCACGACCATTGCGTTTTTTAGGAACACTTCTCAGGGGCTAAGTCTGTATGTAAATAACTGCCTTTGAATATATTCTTGTTGTCAGACTCTGGAGCATGATCCAACAGAAAGTGGTTCATTTATGAGAGAGTGGTGCAAAACTTGGGATCTACCATTACAGGCTGCATCTACTCAGCTCTAAAATGGAGGAGGAGATTTTTTTTTCCACAAAAATGCAGCAATTCCAAATTTCCTGAGTGAACCTGGCAAACCATCCTTGTTAAACAGCTGCACTCATGTGCAATGCTGAAGTACTGCTGAGATGAAACAACACAGATTAGTATTTCCAGGGGCATTTAGGAGCCTTGGTCAGGACCAGGGTTCAGTTCTGCTCTGTGAGAATGCACAGAGGACATGACCTTAACCAGCAAACATTTCTCAGTATTCAGGTCCAGTTCAGCAGAAATGAACTGCTGCTGCTCTGTACTGTTTACCATAGACAACTAATTACAGGGCACTTTTCAATATGTTGTGTGACACAGCCTCTAATGGCCCAGAGAAAGCAAAAGCAAGACAGCTCTGATTGCAGTAGCACAGCTCTGAACCAGACTCCTTTTCCAGCATTATCACATCAAGTCCCCTGGCACTCCCCCAGGTCTGGTTGCTGCTAATGAAGGAAAATGATGCACACATATTCAGCCTGTGACAGTATTTCCATCTATACTCTTTTCAAATTTAGAGAGTACTTTTCGAAAGAGGAAAAAAGGGAAATGAGATCTTGAGGACATGTTTAAATTCATGAAGTCTTCATTTTTCAGGCCTTATCTTAACATTCCCTAGGCTGAGCAATAATACTCAAAGTCAGTCATACATTACAAAAATGAAAAAGCACCTGTAAAAATATTGCTGCTATGTTATATTTCTGGTTGCATGTTTTTCAGGGTTTCATAACTTTGTGATAAAATCTGACAAGGTATTTAACACTGACGTGTCTACTGCAAATACTAGGTGTTTACATTTCATAGAAACCTTTAGCTTGCCTACTGTTGGGACATTTTTCATGGCTTGTTTAATTCATTTCCCCTCTATATAAGGGAGCAGCAACTGTCTCAAATCCATCACAGTCTATTAACTGCACAAAGCTGATTGGAAGTCCTGCCTAAGTAGCTATTTACAGTGGAGCACATCACAATGATTCATTCTGAATGTATAGTTTTATGTCTTAATTATAATCAGTAATGAAATAGACTTAATTTTAAGGCTGTGGCACAACTGATTAATACCAGGAAATTGAGACCCCAGGTAGTTATGAAGTCAATTGGTGTTGTCTTCCTTATGTAGCTGCAAGTCACAACTGGAGCTATGCCAGGTAGCAAGGCAAAGCAAAGCCATCAAGGACAAACCATCCCTTTTAACGAGCCCATGTTCTACCCTTTGTCTTTGAAATGTCATTATGAGAACAAACCTCTATCCCCAGAAGAAAATGCATCATGCTAGTGCCATTATCCAAGGAAAAGCTCTTGCTGCAGCACGATTGCCTTTCTTGCCTCAACATGAGGAACAGGCACAGGTACTTACATGTTTAAACTTCAGGTTTGGCAGAGATTAAAGCAGCTCAACTTCTGAAGGATAGGATAGGCTAGGATAGGGTAAGGTAGGGGAGGGGTGGGGA
>NW_005054346.1:1555964-1557238 GCF_000277835.1 Geospiza fortis | reverse complement strand
AGGATAGGATAGGATAGGATAGGATAGGATACGAGTAGTGGTTTAACGCCAGACAGCAACTAAGCCCACACAGCCACTCACTGTCTCCCTCATCAGTGGGATTGAAGAGAGAATTGGAAAAGCAAAAGCTGGAAAACTCGTGGGTTGAGATAAAGTTTGATATGAAAAGGAAAAGCAGCGTACACAAGCAAAACAAGAGGGAATTCATTCACCCCTTCCCAGGGACAGGCAGTTTTCCAGCCATCTCTGGGAGAGCAGAACTCCATCACATGTAACAATGACTTGGGAAGACAAAGTCATGACTCCAAATGTTCCCTTCTGCCCTAACTTTATATACTGAGTATGATGTCCTATGGTCTGGAATATCCCTTTTGTCAGTTGGGGTTGCCTGTCCCAGCTGTGTCTCCCCCCACCCCCCCCAGCCACACCCAGGCTCCTCACCAGTGTGGCAGCAGAAAAAGCAGGAAGGCCTGGGCTCTGTGTAAGCCCTGCTCAGCAATAACAGGAACATCTCTATATTATCAACCCGGTGTTCAGCACAAATCCAAACCAGCCCCATACCAGCCACTGTGAAGAAAATTAGCTCTACCTCAGCCTAAATCAGCACAATAGGATAGAACAGAACTATTTCTGTTGGAAGGGATCTAACATGATCATTGAGCCCAACTGCCTGGCCACTTCCATTGTGTGTCATTAACAGTACTTTCCAAATGGCTTTTGAACATTGACAGGCTTGGAGCAACAACCCCATCTCCAGGAAGCCTGTACAGTGTTTGACCACTCTCTTGGTAAAGAAATGCATCCTAATGTGCAATCCAAACCTCCCCTGGCACAACTTTGAACCATTCCCACATGTCCTATCACTGAATCCACATCACCCTGCCGGCTTTCCCTCCTCAGAGAGCTGTGAAGAGAAATTACATTGCCCCTCGGGCTGTTTCTTTCAAACAAGACAAATCCAAAGTCCTTAGCTGCTCAGTCCTTTGACACTTTTATCTCCCCTAAGCTCCTCTGCAATTTGCTGACGGGGCAGGGAAGGCACTGGGAAGGGCTGGCAGCCAGCGCACACAAACCCAGCCAAGGCTCCAAGTGCATATGCAGAACAAACCCTGCTTGGTTCAGGGTGGCTGTAAACTAGCAAAGCTCCTCCCAGTGGGCTAAGTTCCATCAGCTTTCAGGTGCGGGGTGTCAGGGCTCCACTGGTGTGGAAGCATTAATGATCCTTTTTCACCTTTGCTTTCCTTCTGAACCTAAATTGGGGAGGAATGTGAACT
>NW_005054346.1:1501281-1555932 GCF_000277835.1 Geospiza fortis | reverse complement strand
TAGGTGATGAAATGAGATGAAAGAAGGAAAAGATGAGTCAATGACAAGGAAAAAGGCTGACACAGATGAAGTTTCACAGCATGACTGAAACAATATAACAGCTTGTTGCAGCCAAATGTCAGGAGCTTGTTTTTTTCTCTACCATTGGTCTAGAGTTTTAATTCTGAGTTAGTTCTCTTTTCTCCTACCAAGGTGAAAATAAATCAGTGCAAGGGTCCCTAAATCAACAGGCAGCCAGAAGCAAGGACTATCCTATATTCCTATGGCAACAGTGAATTGTTAGATTGTCTAAGGTGTCTTGTGAAATATCACTGTAAGAAAGACAATAAACATGGGGAAAATAAGAAAACATATACAAATTAAAATTTTATGAAGCCATATTTAGCTTGTGTTAGCTAATGGGGTTATTTAATTGATGGAGAAATAGTGATCCAGAAACCAAAATTAATAGTCCTGAACTTCAAAGAATAGTTTGTTATTCAAACTGGGAAAGAAGGTAGAAAACAGGGGATATGGCAATGCATTCAGTCAGAATCTTCCTTTATGTGCATTAATGCATTTTATAGATCTAAAGATGAGCAGAAGGACCATTATGATTTAACTGCATAAGGCATGCTCAGTGTCTGATTATGCCGGCATGGGCAGGGATTCAGGAAAGTTAGACTGAAAATTCCATCTTAGAACTCCAAAGCATCTTTATAATGACACTTTTTTAAAAGTAAAATTTTAAAAAGGAAAATAAAAGAGGAAATGAATCACATTTAATCCCTGTTTTAAATAGGGAACTATTATTGGCTTGTACTAGACACAGAGCGGGTTGTTTCAGTGTTAGTCATAATACTGTTAAAAATGATCTAAAAGGTTATTGAAGCCACTCCTACAACCTCTTGCTATGATTAATGCAAAGAGACAAAGAGAATACTTATTCTACTTTAAAATGCTGCTTTTGAGACTCTTTAAAAGCTAGTGCTCAATGTTTATAAATGTAACACATACCCAATAAAGACAGGAAATATAGTGGTGCAGTCAACTCTTATCCTGTAACAATCATCTCTCAGAAGGAAGAGAGCACATGCTATGGGAGAGTAAAATCAGCAAAGCTTTACAGCTCTTGGACACCTTTTCTTGTAGAAAGTTACATTGTCACTTATAGATGTACCTTCACACTGAAAGTCTGGGCACAAGTGTAATTTCTGTGCCAGTTATTGGACTTGTTCAAATTAAGGTCCTTTTACACATGGCTTACTGTTCTGAGATCAGAGTCCTGCCAATCCACAGGAGGATCTCAGCATGGAATCCATCTTTAATTCAGCCCACATGTTAGGCCAGAGAGTGCACTCATGGTGCTGTGGTTCAGACTCACATCAGCTCATTCCTCAGGTTATCAGGCCAGAAAATCTACCTGAGGCTTGGTTTTCTTCTCCATTCATCAGTCAGCGTGACAGCATCCCAAAAACAGTCCAGAGCAGCCATTAGTTAATGGAGCTTACCAAAATGTGCATGCTCTGATATTAGTGTCCATTTCAAAAATTAGGTTGGCAACTCCATTAGGACCAGCATTCATCTGTCTTGTTATTATTAATGAGGCAAGAGAAAGCTACTTATGCTATTCAGTCATGGGAACCAAAAAAGGGCACAGTACAGAGAAACTTTACTGAAACTGCAGCTAAAAGGTTCCAGTTACCAATAACATTACTGAGTTTTGCTCTTTGCAATATCCAACCAAGCTTAGTGCTTTGTATGCAAGATCTGTTCATTGCGGCTTAAGATGAAAAAGTGAACAAAACTCACTGAGTAATAGTAATTTGTGCTTGCATTAAAATTATAAATAAACAGAGCTATTTCTAGTTCTACCTATTGTCATTCAGAGTACCGCTGACTTAAAATCTTCACAGACTTCTTCTTTTGTGTGTTGTATTTTGAGTGCCATGTATGGCAAGCTTTGGGTATGGGCAAAGGAGCTCTGATCTCTTTTGTTTTTAAATAACATTTAGGTTTTTTAAAACAGTATGATGTGGAAAGGAAATTAAAGTCCCAGTTGTTTTTTAATTTGAAATGTGAAGGTGATGGGATCCACTGGAAAAATCCACCTGGAATCTTCCATCTGGTTCAGTGATGTTGATAATTAAGTCAGACAGATATTGTGCAGACAAACTGGAAAAAAAATCTGTTTCCTTTCATTCTCCCACACTTGCTCTGATATTCAGCACACACACAATGCTTTTTACAGGTACTCCTTCCAGAGCTTTTCCTCCCAAGTCTCATACAAATCTTATGGCTTATAACTCCAAAGAGGTTTATCCAAGCTAATTTCTTGTTTACTGTCCCTAAGGTTCTTCCCCTTACTTGCACCTGCTGGCTGTAGGGGATGGTTTATGTATTTTTCTATAGATTACATCCACAATTTGTTCTTTTCTTTCCAAAACACTCTACAACTGAGCCAGTTCTTCCTCATCCATGGATTGGGGATTTTTTTTATTTTTCCCTGAATCATGCTAGAAAATCCAAGTCACAGAACAAAGTACTTTTTTTTTTCAAAGAAGACAAAGGGTAGATGAAAACTGCCTTGCCAATACTCCTTGACTCAGTAAATAAAGACTTTTTACTTGCTCTTTTCAGGGATGTGTGTAGTCTAAATAGTCTTGATTTATATATATGTGTGTTTGGGTTTTGTTGGTTTTTTCATCTGGGTTGTATATTTTATGCAGATTTGAGGTGATTTCATTCAAGTTTATGTTTTCCTAGCATGAGAAAGATGTTCTGGAGAATGTGCCTGAATTTTTGCCCTAAGTATTTGCCTTCTCAGTTTGCTATTTAAGGGACTGCTTAAATTTAAAAATAAATGTACCTGTCTCCTTCTACTGTCTACCTGAAAGCAGCAGGAGTTTGGAAGGCTGCTGGGAAATCACCTTCATGTCTCTCTCTTGCAGAAGTGGCAGTGCACAGAGGATGCTTCTGGCAAACTTCGAATCCACAAGTGCAAGGTGTCGAGCGACATCCTGGCCATCAGAAAGAGAACGCGCAGCCTCCACTCCCGGGGCTACAGCAGCAAAGACAAGGACTGCAACTGTGGAGACACTGATTACCAGAACAGCAGGACCCAAAGGAAAAATCAAAGACAGTTCCTGAGAAACCCTAATGTGCAAAGTAAGTGTTACTTGATCTCTTGGACTCTGAGGCAGAGAGCAGGAGGAAATGGCTAGCAGAGCATTTTCCTACCAGTGTGCTCTTGCTTTCACTTTCGTGTCTAATGAAAATGTCCAGAATTGGTTCTGCATAATTGGTCCAGTCAGGTTCTGCATAATTGCCTCTGTAATAAGTACTTAAAGTGGGCCTAAAGCTGGAGGGGGACTTTTGACAAGGGCATTTAATGATAAGACAAGGGAAAATCGCTTTAAACTTGGACAGAGAAGATTTGGGTTAAATATTAGGAAGAAATTCAGTACTGTGAGGGTTGTCCAGAGAAGTTGTGGATGCCCCATCTCTGGCTGTGTTCAAGGCCAGGTTGGGCAGAGCTTTGAGCAACCTGTTCTAGGGGCAAGTGTTCCTTTCCACGGGTGCTGGAACTGGGTATTCTTTTAAGTTCTTTCCAACGCAAACCGTTCTGTGATTCTAACAGCAGCAAGAAGAACGACATTTATCCCTTGGATCAGGGCGAGGAGCAGCCTTTAGGCTGCGGTGCGGCGCTGGTGGCGGTGATGCTCTGGTGCCACCTCTCGCGCAGCTCACACACGACAGCCCCGCCCGGGTTCATTGTTTTATTGCATGACTAAGGCTGAATTCACTCGCAGTTTGGTGATGCCCCGCACACATCTGCTCCCCGAGGCGCGGCGGGGCTGCTCTCGGACCCAAACTCTGCCCTGCTCTCGCTTCCCCTGCCCCTGCCCTGCGCGTCCATAGCGGGATCCCCGCAGGGACACCAGCGAGATCACAGTGTCCTCTAGTGGAGCGTGGGCTGAAGGGATTGTACAAGCGGGTTTTAGGACTGTAGCGCTTGGGTTTCTTCCTGCTAATGATTTCTACAAAAGAAGCCTATTTGAAGAGGCTGTTATTTTAAATGGAGCATGATTTTTCTTGTCTCTGCCCAGCAATGCAAGTGAATTTCTGTAGCTGAAGCAATAGAAGCAGATTTTAAAATGTGTTGAAGAGCAGGCTGTGTTCTCTTGCTCTTCAACAGGAGGGTACAAGGCTGGGGAATAATATAAAGATTGGTCTTCAAAGCAAGATGTTACTGAAGTTGTATGAAAAACAAAAAAGTTAGGAGGTGCTGCACAGATGTCTATGAACTAAGAAAATAATGTCAGCATCATTCAAAATATTTCCTGATTTAAAGCCCCCCGCACTGTGGATGTGAACAAGAATCCCTGGTATTTCTTGGTACATTCAACCACAATATTGTCTGTCTTAACTTGTGTCATTGTTTGGCCTAAATACTGTCTTGATCTAATTTCTTCCATTTGTTTAGTATGACCAGAGGAACCTCACAGTGTGTACAGGCAGAGCTCTGCTGAAAAGTGTACATGCCACAGGCTGCCAGGGTGATTCTCAAACTGGGGGATGTTCCCTCAAGTGATATTTTTGTGGAGAGATACATTCTGTGTACCTTGGAAAGAGGTGTGCCAAGTCACCAACAAGGGCTGAAAGGGGATTTTGACTGGAGCAAGTTACTTGGGGAGAGGAAGTAGGGGAAGGATGGAAAACATCTGAAGGAAGCACTGGAAAAAGTTGCTTTGTTATGCTTTAATTCTTTACAATGCTCTTACATCTCTTCCCTTCTCTGCCTCCTCCAAACCAGCCTTAACACTCCTCTGAGTAGAGCAGAGAAAGACTCATAATGATGAAATATTTTGAAGGAAATTACTAATTCAGGCTTGTCTTCAGACGGCACATGCATGAGATGCCTATACATTCCACCCTTTCAGCCACTTGTTTACTAAGCAGTATCATCAGAGGCTGTCAAATGCAAGAAATTGTCCCATTTGACCCTATGAATCTTTTACATAATTTTATTAAAGAGTAATATGGTTACAGACCAGAAAGATGCTTTGAAACTAGTTTTGCTGTTGATGAAGATGAATGTCTTCATTGCCTTGACTGAGACTTTTTTCCATCTGACAGCAGGTGATCGCTGAAAACATTTAGACCAGGGTGGTTTGAATGAAAAGTTCAATGAAGCTCACTATCTTCTCCTTTAAAAGATTCTTGCAGGAAAGATTCAGCCTGAATCTCTCAAAGACACTAACATAAAAACTTCACTAGAACTGATGCTGCCTGCCAAAGGCAGTACTTTCTTACAGCTGCTGCTTTCTGCTGAATAAATTATTGTTAGGTGACATGGTTGTGCTCAGCATAGATGCAACAAATGGAAATGCCCTACAACTGACTTTTTACAAGCTTAATTTTGTATGTCTAGAGCTCTGTGTGTGTGGCTTTGCAAGGCACCATTGCTAGGCAGAACATGCTTTGGTGTGGTACTTTTGACTGTCAGTTTTATCATCTTGGTTTGGGTCAAGTGCATTTAGCAAAAGAAATAAAAAGTGGAAGGTCTTTCAGACTGAGACCAAACAGAGGTTCTCTTGTACATGACATTAAAGACTCCTCAAAAGAGTTAATTGTCTTTGTTAATCTTACTCATATACACAGTAACTAGAAGAGCTGTAACCCTACTAAGCTCAGAGCTTTCAAGGGGTAAAAGTGGCATAATTAATCTCACTGTAGCGCTGCAATGCAGCAATTCTTTGGTGGTCTATGGCTTGCACACATAAATACAGATGACATATATTTTGAAGTTTAGGTACATAGAGGTACTGATACCTGATGGATTCTTACCCTCTAAATTCTTACCTTTAAGAAGGAAAAGGTGTTAACCTTTTAAAAATGAATTTTTTACTCTAAAGTCTACATTAGTATGTGACATGCCAATTTACAAGTGGTGGCCTTGTTTCACAGTACTGAATTATTTCATTTTCTAAAGTGGTTTCTAATCCTGTGTTCTCTGATTTTTTTAGTGTCTCTTTCTAGATATCTGATTTCAGAGATACTGTTTTTTATTTGAAGATTTAGATGCTAACTGTGGCATAAGGTCAGACTAACATGAAATGCAAACCTCAAAGCAACCAAAATTTCATGCTACTCATGGAAGTGTGGGGCACAATCTATCAAAAAACCATTAAATAAGTTTCTGTAAAGTCACAGAAAAAATCAACTGGTTTTATTGAACTGCATTCTTCTCCTTGGAATATGTTTTGTGTTCATGGCACGGATCATGTTTATACACATGTACCTACATATATACATATACATATACATATACATATACATATACATATACATATACATATACATATACATATACATATACATATATTTGACTGTGAATGTTTCTTCTGGTTCAGAATACAAACCTCGATTTGTTCACACTCGCCAAACCCGGTCCTTGTCTGTGGAATTCGAAGGTGAGATATATGACATAAATCTGGAAGAAGAAGAGCTGCAGGTGTTGAAGACCAGAAGTATCACCAAGCGTCACAATGCTGGAAATGAGGAGGAAGCAGAGGAAACTGCTCGTGCTGCTCGTGACACAATGCTCGCTGATAGCACTGATGCTTTGGGTCAACCCAGCTCTGTCAGAGTGACACACAAGTATGATTGCTTTCTCTGCATGGTATTTCTGTTTCTTAAAACCAAATCTTCATTTTCTAGCTGTATTCTTTCTCCCTCTGTACAATATTTAGGAACTTGAAACTGACATCATAGATTTTAGATACACCTGAGTTGTATTTTTTAGGAAGTGGAATAATTTATATTTAGTATGTGTATTTTAAATGGAAGCCTCTGGTTTAGGTTTTATTTCTAGGGAGGAGCAGGCATCTCCAGAGGGAAATGCATCCCTTGTATCAAAATATGCATCTTATGATGAATTAATCACCCTATTAAGCTGATGCTTCTGCTGTTTATTATAAAGTCTAGACTACGGTTTAGCATAGAGGCCTAAATCTGAGATGACTGAAGTTCCACTCTACATGGGGACAGATTAGATCAGCTACATCATGTTTCTTAATGCTTAGTTGTTTGCAGCTGTTAGCACAAGCTAAGATACATTGGATCTGTTTATTCAAGATACACTAAATCTGAATGAAAAAGCAAACATCTCAAAATAATTTTTAATTTTAAAAAGTTACTATGATTTCTTTCAAAATTCAGAAATATGTAGGCAAAAAAACCCCAACTTTATTGAATCTCTTTTATTATATATAAAATGTGAATAGAGTTGAATCTCTTATTTTATGTAAAATGTAAATAGAGTTGAATCTCTTTTATTATATATAAAATGTAAATAGAGTTCATCTCTTTTGTTCTTTTTTTTTTTTTAGGAGAACACAAAGGTTAGTTTTGAATAGTAGAAATTATCCTTTCTTACACTCATAATTTCCAACCATGGAATTATTAAAGCTTTAAATAGTTTTCCAGAAAAAATATGATTTCTCCATAAAGTGTTTTGACCTTTACAGAACAGCATTGCTTTCAGAATTCTTTGAGTGAAGAAAAAAACAGAATAGGATAACATTGGAAGAGATAAGCATCTACATCTTTTTTCTGTTATTTTTCTCAAAAATTAAAAGAATGGTTATGATGAAGGAGAACCCAAAGAAAAGTTCTGTCTGTAAAATTATATTTCTCTAACTAAGGAATTTCTGTTTGTCAGCATGGTGACTTTGAAAGCCCAGCCTGCACTCTGCTGGATTTTCTGTCTCAGTCCACTGCCTCGATCTTTCTTGCGCTTTTTTTTTCCTCTTGGTAGAGCTGTTTTTTCAAACACAGTTGTGAATATTTTTGTCATTGCGCTGTTTTTTTGACTCAAGTGCTCTGTCGACTTTTTGGTTAAAGACATTTTGAACTCTTTCCTCTAACTGTGGTTCTTCTTGGTGTTTATTGATTATATTGATCCTCAGCCCTCTGACTATATGTTCTCTTCTTGAGTGTTTTGCATGCTGGGAAGATGAGCCACATTCATGTGGCAAGAAGAACGTATTTCTCAGCAGCTGGTGGTTAAATAAACAATGGCACATTTGATTAACAAGGGGCTTTAAATTCTGAGCAGATTTTTACTTCAGCTTCAATTTCATTTCTGATTGAATAAGAATGCATTGCATTTTTTGCTTAGCAGGCACAGCCCATCTGTTGTGGATGACAAGTTTTCCAGAGAAAACAGATAAAAGCAATTATTACTATTAAGTCATCAGAGGAAGACCTTGTAGAGTTTTTACCTGTTTACTAACAATATAAAAAAATTGTTAGGAATGTTGGAAGAAAGAGAAAAAATGGGTGGGTAACTGGGAAACAAGTGACCTTCATTTTCCTATTTCTTAAACTCACATCTACAGATGTTTCATTCTTCCAAATGACACTATTCACTGTGAGAGGGAGCTGTACCAGTCTGCCAGAGCCTGGAAGGATCACAAGGCTTACATTGATAAGGAGGTAAGAGGTATTTTAAAATCTCAGTGAAGTCTTTACACTGATAGCTTTTCAAAGAATAAGTCTGACTCAGAAATATTCTCTTTGCAGATTGAAGCTCTCCAAGACAAAATTAAGAATTTGAGGGAAGTTAGAGGACACCTAAAAAGAAGAAAACCAGATGAATGTGATTGTAGTAAACAGAGGTAAGAGAGGTGGCACTAAATACTGAATGCTATTCTGATTTCTAAGGCTTATACATTTTCCAGGGATTTTCAGATTGAAAATAAAAGACCAAAGCTTTATTGATATTTATAACCATTGTAGGTTATAATCTTTTTTAGTTAGATATGAGTAGAAGCTACTGTGAACCACAAGAAGATAAACTTTAACATTTTAAGATTACATATGTTTGTATTCTACTAACATGTTTGAATCCAGCTGTAGTTCTGCTATAACCTAGCATAGGATCACACAGGTAGAACTTCCTTAAATTAAGTGAAAATTTTAAGTCTGTATAGTTCCTTAAGAAAATGTCAACCATAGTATATTTCTGTTTTGGTTTTGTGTTGAAAACAGTTTAATTACTTAATAATTTCTAATTTTTTTCCCTGCAGCTATTACAACAAAGAAAAGGGGGTAAAGGCCCAAGACAAACTCAAGAGCCATCTTCATCCCTTCAAGTAAGGCTGTTATTAACCTCTCACTCTCACAGCTGACTTTTTGGTGACTGGATAAATGTAGTTTTGGGCATTTGGGTAGTTTTTTTGGTTTGGGTTTTGTTGTGGTTTTTTGTGGAGAGAAGTGAAGGGAAGAAAAGGTCACATGTAGCAAGCTATCACAAGAAACAGTAGTTTTGGGCCAACTTGTGAAAATTTATGGATAATATTTCTTCAACCTATTGATAGAAAAAGGATGAAAATAGTATTATCAGAAACTGATCAATATTTTTTTAAGATCCAGTAAAACCTAAATGCAGCAGTGCATCCTTTCTCATGCATGCTGAAGGGAGCACCTTATCTTAACAGCTGGGGAAGCTGAGCTAGAAGGTCCTGTTCTCATCCTTTCACCTTTATAAAATCCAGAAAGATGTAAAAACTGCTAGTGCTGTTGTTAACCAAACAGAGACTGTTCTTAGTCAGCCATGCCCAACTTCCTCCCTGAACAGAGAAGCAGCACAGGAGGTGGATGGCAAACTGCAGCTGTTCAAAGAGAACCGGAGAAGGAAGAAGGAGCGGAAGGGGAAAAGGCGCCAGAAGAAGGGAGATGAGTGTAGCCTTCCCGGGCTGACATGTTTCACCCATGACAACAACCACTGGCAAACAGCACCATTCTGGAACTGTGAGTCTTATGTCAAAATGCAGATGTGACCTAGGTTATCCTCTGCTGTATCACTGGTTTTCCACTTCATGCAATCAGAGCATTATTCTGACCTTTAATGTTGTCAAAAAACTTCAGCACATGAAAGGTCTACTTTAACATTTTTATTTCAAAGTATATAATAAACAGCATATCATGAACAAAATGCAGATACTATCCCTCATGACTTCTTCCCATTATTCCACTTTTTATACGCTAAAATATTTTCAAAATCACAACTGCATTGCACTTGTGTATATGAACAAAATCTTAGAGGTAAAGGATATTTTAAGTCTCTTTAAACTTCAAGGTATATAGATTATTATCCCATTGAAACATACTTAAACTTTTCTCAAGATTCAGCATTAAAAACCAGTATTTTTCTCACTTGTGATGATGGAGAAAGAAAAGTGACTGAAAACTTTATTTGCAGAAATTTCAAGATCAGGTGGTGATTAAGTTACAATGTATTTGACCCCAAGCTGAAAATTTGCTAAGAACAAATTTTCGTTTGGAGAAAGAAATTGTCCTCTAGAGATAATCAGTTTTGATTGTACTAGGACTTCTGCTATGTACTTTACATTTTAAAATATTCCTAAAGTAGTCATATGCATGATTTTTGTTTTAAAGACAACAATTACATTAGTTAATTTCTTTTTAACTGTGGAGCAACAAAACATTATGAAAAGAGTTCTCATATTGCTGTGCATTCTGGCAATGCTTCAGCAAGAGTCATGGGGTAAAAAAATGTCCTTTTGACAAAGTTCACAATTTAAAGAGGGGTTACTGTATTGTAATACCATTACTATTTTTATTAAGTCTGTTCACAGCTAGTCACAAAATCTAGTCACCCAAATCTAAATAAATCTAAATAAAAACCTAAGGCAAAGCTAGTATTTTATTACTGTGATTAAAGGTACTAGTAGAAGAAACAAGCATATTATTTTGACTGGAAGCTAATAACTTGTTTGTATAATTACAGTGGGCTCTTTCTGTGCTTGCACAAGCTCCAACAACAACACTTACTGGTGTTTGCGAACAGTTAATGACACCCACAATTTTCTGTTTTGTGAGTTTGCAACTGGCTTCTTGGAATATTTTGATATGAACACTGATCCCTATCAGGTAAACCCCTTTCCCTGTTGAAAATATCATTCACCAGACTCCTCCAGGGTTTCCTTAATTTTTGTTAACAAGCATAATTTCCCTCGGTTCCTCTCTTTCTCAGCTGACCAATACAGTTCACACAGTGGAAAGAGGCATTTTGAATCAATTACATGTCCAGCTTATGGAACTGAGAAGTTGTCAAGGTTACAAGCAGTGCAATCCAAGGCCAAAGGGACTTGAAACAGGTACAAGATAAATATTAGTGTTTATTTCCATTTTATTAAAATTGTTTTCATCTATTTAAGTTCTAATTTTATCCATGAAGTGTCACTCTCCTAAGTGTTGCTCTGAACAATTTGGAATTATCCATATACACCAATCATGCACATCTGCATGACCAGGAGGCTTCTTTGCAAGTCTGCACAAGATATAGATGGCAAAACCCATCACTTGACAGAAATGCTGCAGAAGGGATATCATTATTGGAGCTAATCAATAACAGCTGCATGCAGATCTTCACAGCCATAACTCTTTTCTCTCTTGCAGGGTTTATTTCATTAGTTTTTGCCTCCCAGTATCAGGTGAGGCATTAAATCCTGTGTTTATTTCAAATGCTGTTTGCCTATGTCAACAACTTCATGTTCCTTACCACAACTGAGACTTAACGTTGCAAACTTGTAATCACCAGTAACCTCCTTCATTTTTGAAGAAAGCAACATTTCTTTACAAGAGTCTCTGAGCAAAACAAAGCTATTTTTACTTCAAGTCTTTGGAATTCATTGCACTTAACTTTGGTTGATTGAACATTGTGATTTATTATTTTTTTGCAGGAATTCTCCATTCTACATAATTTGTGGTATTGCCTCTTTGTATCTCTTTCTATATCTACCAATGTTTCTCTTTTTTTTCTAATTGTTTTGGGGTTTTATTATTTTTGAAAACCTGTGGGTTTTCAGTTCTTTTATGTAAAACTTCCAGGAAATCTTTGTTGGACTGCAGCTCTGTCTTTATTTAACACAGTACATTTCTTTTTAGGAATTAGATGCTGTGCATGGAAAACTACATTTTGAATGGTTTTACAAGTTCTAAACACTAACAAAAGTTACTCTTGTATTTTCCTATATCAGGAAATAAAGATGGAGGAAGCTATGATCCACACAGGTATCCACACTTTTTTATTCTCCTCAGCAGCTTCTTTCCAAATAATTGCATGACTCCAGTCCATTTCAACTAATGTCTGTATCCTGCCATGTTGCACACAGCGTAGCTTTCGATGCATGCATTTTCTAACTACCCTACACTGAACTTGGCCATTGTTTTTTAGATCTGCCATTCTGCATTTAACGTAGCTCATTGTCATAGCAAGACTTCATACAGCTCATATTTCATGCCTGTACTCCTTAGATGTTTGCCCAAGGAAAATTACACTGGAAGAATCACCTCTTTTGGGTTGTTTTGTGTTATCGTGTTGATTTTGGATGGGTTGGAGGTGTTTTTCTGGTTTTATTTAGTAGGTCTTCACAGCTGCTTTTTAAATGTAAACTAAGTATGCTTAAAAGGCTTTCTGAAGTACAAAGAACCTAGTCAAACCTATGGAAGCAAAGCAAAATCTTCTCACTGGCTTTTGGAAATGTTGGCAGATACCACTTTGAGCAAAAGCAGTGCTCAATATGAGCAGCCTGTGCTCAGAAGCCAGCAGCAGAGTGTTCAATTTAAGTGTGGCAGAAAGATGAAGCTCCTTTGGGCTGGGACCAGATCAGACTAGCACGAAATGAAATTTCCTTAAAAGGTTGTATTATTTGAACTGAGGAAAGGCACCAGGTGAGGTTTTTTAAACCTAACATTTGAACCTGAGGAATACATGACAGACATCTCTTTGAAGGTATATTTTTCTGTTTAAAAGTATACTTATTATACCTACATGTTTATCATTCAGAGCTCTGTGTCTCCTGGTGGAGAAACCAGACAAACATAAAACAAAAACTTAAAGAGGCTGAAAAAACTGTAGGTCTTAAGAGTACTGCACTTGCTGTTCACTGAGCAGTACTTGTTCTCAGGGTGAAAAACAGATTAACATCTGTGGAGTTTCATATTTAGACTGGACTCCTTTTCACAGTTTATCAGTTTTATACATTTTCTCCTCTATACACTTTGGAGGAGTAGCTCCTGATACACATTGCTTACCTGATCCAGGTCCAGGGGGTGTACAAGTCTACATAAAACCTTTTTTGCAGAATCTTCTGAAAAGAACCTTTTCATTAGTTTCCAGGAGTCAGAGAACAATTAAGCTAATATATTTCAATGTATAGCTCTTATTTTAAGCAGCTATATTTGATCTCAAACAATTTAGGCAGCTACATTTTCTTTTGCAGCCAATTTTGTATTTCCTAGTTTTGAGATCTAGGAAAATTATTAGCTTTTGTTCGGTTTGTATCCCACTGTTTGCATTGCTCATTACAGCCTGGTGGGAACTGGTTGCTACAATGATAGAAAGCAATCCCTGTAATTATGCTTTTAAGTCTTTCATTAGAAGGAGTCCTTGTAAGTGAGCATTCCTCCTTTTAACTGCAGGTCTAATAGAAATGGCATTTTTGAATTGTAGGATTATATGAAATAGTAGAGCACACAGGATTAATCTTTAAATTATATCTTCCTATACTGTTTAGCAACAAAAACGTTTTAACTTCTGATACCAAAGAACATGCAATAAACATTTTGCTACTGTGACAAGCAGCAGTATAATGTAACATAAGCAATATTGTTCTGTGTCGTGACACTGCAGACACCCAGTCTTTCAATTTACACATTCAGCATTTTGGTTCAAGCCTCATCTTGGTGGAATGTTTTTCTTTTCTTAAACAAAACAAAACCAACCAACCAAAACAAAACAAAAATTAACAAATCCCATTTATCAGGAGTCATTACAATGATCCACTAGAGGATAATTTTGTCGTTGCCTGGAGAGAACAGATGGAATAACAATGGAAAGTCATCTAAACTGCTCCTTAGGCTTCCTTCAGATCATGTAGCTTCTCACTCAGACCTGTTTCCAGTTCAAAATGCCCTGAGTTAGTAAAGCACTGCCTGTGCTGCAGTAAGGCACTGGGCCAACAGGCCCACGTGGAAATAGCCAGAATAATAGCCAAAATGTCCCTTTGCACAAAGGAACAGAGAGCTTCAGCAGGGAAAGACTGGTGCCACCTCTGCCCTGTGATGGACAGAGTGTGGCTCTGCAGACAAGGTTGATAACAGGATGTGTGAACTACACATTCCTCTCTCCTCTCCTACTTGTCTGAATTTTTTCAAAGGCACCAAGGATATGATTTTACCCACCTGTCTCTAGTCTCAAAGGAGACATATTCAAATCTCTTATTAGTTTTGAGGTAAAACAGGCACAGATGGCATTATAGATGATGCCAGGGTAGGATAGATGGAGAGTAAAGCTTAACTAAAGCTTGTTCTACAGATGAACAAATAAAGAAACAATAAAACAACAAAAAAATGAGCAAGTTTTACTTTGAACACTAGCAACAATTTTTTTCTCTTTTGGATCTATGTCATAGCTGAGAAATTCCAAAATGTTGGTCAAGGAAACTACTGCCATGCTGATTCTCAAATGCAACTCATCTGCACTTTCCCATTTCATACTTATTTGTAACAAAATTTCTTACAGGGGAAAAACCTCTTCTTTCCTCTCCTCTTCCCTCTGTTTGCTTTAATTTCAGTGGGAGACTTTTCATGCTTACTGCAAGTTGTGGAATTAAACTGTGAAGTAATTTGCTCATTCAACCAAAATAGCTCTAGGACCTTAAGACTTTGCTTCCCTGTTTGTTTAACATATATGAATATAAATTATCTCTGTCTTCAAACAAGCCATTTTTCTATGTGTGACACAAAGATCATGGAACAATTCCCAGTGCCTTCCCAGCTGTGAAAATTCTCTGAGACTGCAGAAACAGTGCCACATTTAGAGAGCAAAAAATAGATCCAGAGTGAAGGACCATGTAGCTCTGACTCAGACTTTCAGCTATTTTGTAGGAACGCTGCAAATTCTTTGCTGATCTTACTCCTGTGCAGCACAGCCCCATTGCCCTGCTGCTGAGCCTCCTCAGAAAGCCTGTTCCCCTTCACTGGTCCCCAGACTCCCCCACTGCTCAACCTGCCACCCAGCTCAAGCCTCTGTTCCCCTGCTGGGGATGGGCAGCAGAGGCTCTCCTGGGCCCAAATGCACCTTTATGGCTCCTGCTTGACCCCCAGTCCCCTGCTCTGTCCCCAAACCTGTTACCAGTCAAACAGCATCACTCCTGTTCCAGTTCCTGCCATAACATAACAACCCACGTGACTGTTCCTACAACAGTTTGTTTTCCTATACAGGCTCTGACTTAGCAAAGGAAAAAAAAACCAAAACCTTACCACTAAAAATAATAACAGAAAATTTTAAATATTGTTGCATCTGCAGTGTGGTTAATATCTTCAAGGGTTTAGTGACTAAATTCCTTGCAAAAGCAGCCCCCTGCCATGATGCTTTCTAGAGCCTTTTATGCCTCTAAGCACCAGAAGAGTAAATCTTCTTTCTTGAAATCTCTGTGGTATTTAATTATCTTTTGTTCCAGGAAACAAATTATCCATAATGTGACTTACAAAGATGGCTCTCACGTGGCCATGCCATGGTTTCATTTCTCTTGTCTGCTTCAGGAAAGAAAGAAGATGTTCTGTCATAGCTGTTCTACCAAATCCAAAAAGCTTTTGTTTCTTCCTGAATCAGGAAGACTGTCAAATGTTTGCAAAAAAAAAAAATCTATAATTTGATATTTAAAAACTAAAATATTTAAATTTTAGGTTGCAAAATATTTCCAATTAAGAGTAAAGACTCAGGTGTTTTCAAATAAGGAAAGTGGTCTCCTTGGTGGGAGCAGAGTAAGGCCCTACATTGTAAGAAAATATCAAGGGTTTTTTCTAACCATAATGGTATTTTTCTGACTTTCCTTATGATGGGCGAAATATTGGAGAAATTCTTTTACTGTGAAATCCCAAGCTAGTAAGAAGCAAAGAATGTAATCTATGAGAGACAAAAGTTGTATCTTCTGTTCTACTTAAATAAAGAGAATGGGCAACTTCAAATACAAACATATTAATGGAGATGCCAAGACCCATCTTTGGGGATGCAGGGCTCAGTGTAGATGAGGATTTGAGCTTAATTCACATGGTTGGAAAGTAGCCACTTGAACTTCTAAAGCAATTGCTACTAGCCTACCTGCCTGTACAATTTTCATGAAGAGAATAAATCATTATCAGTGAGTTAATTACTAAAGACTGCCTGCAATATCATTTTTAAGGGCAAAATCGTCACTTTCCCTGACAAATGTTTGCATTGCTTGATTTGACTTTCCTTGTAGACCACCTTGTTGATAAAATCTTTCCAATTAATTCAGTCTGCCCAGTAAATTAAATAAATTGGTGCTGTTCAGTGTCACTTTTCAGTATAAAATGGGCTTCATAGTCTGAGTCACTATAGTTATTGTAGCAAAATTTTAAAATATATCGGAAATGGGTTTCTTTTGTGTCTTTGCATTTTCTGGCTGTGATCAATAAAAAAATGCAGCTCAGTTGTTACTTACAGACCCATATCTATACCCTTTATTCAGACTTATTATTTGAAAAGGCTGCTAGATATTTTCTTTGACAATTTTTTTAAAAAAAACCAAAATCTTAAGATTCTCTGTTTATGTTTTAACACTATTTTACAAAGTGGTGCAGTCCTCTAAATTAATTCACACCAATTTTTTACAGCTTTCATTGGCCCTAATTGCTCCATGTAAACTAAAATGAATGCCTATGAAATAGATTAAAACCCCCTTTGGCTATCATTTACTAAAACAAATCTGTCTGGTTAGTTTGTAGACCATATTTTTAAGCTATCTAGAAACAGAATTCATGTGGACATTGAAGTTCAGGTCACCAATGGCTTTCAGAGTTAGTTCCCTCTTTTATAAGTTGTTTGGGTATTGCATGATTTGCTGGAGTGCTCAAGAAAGGCAAATGGATTTTTTTGTGTATTGAAACATTTTTCCTGCCTTGAAATATCAAGGAAGGACTTATCTCTGAATGTCATCACAAAGCCCCATTAGACCAGATTTTGTTCCTTTTTTACTCAGCCCAGGGATGAGCAGGAGACAGGGAGTTCTTGCTGTGTGTTTAGCAGGGGCTGTGAACATAGCCAAGGCCAGAACATTCCTCTGCTGACAGAAGAGATGGGGTGTCTCACACTTTGAGCTACCTGCTTTATGAACAGGGCTGCTTTCAAGCCAATTGAAGTAGAAACACACATGGAAGCTTTGCTTGCACCTTTAATAGTATTCACCAGTAGGCTTTATTCTTTCTTTCAACAGAGGACAATTATGGGATGGATGGGAAGGCTAAGCTGCCCATTTTCACTGGCGACGTTGACTGGCAAGGACTGGAAGACTTGTACAGTGTGAATGAAAGTGTATATGAATACAGACACAACTTTAGACTTAGTCTGGCTGACTGGACTAATTACTTGAAGGATGTAGATAGAATGTTTGCACTGCTGAACAGTTACTACCAGCAAAATAAACCAGACAAGGATAACATTGGTCAAAGCAACGGGGACGAATCATCCACGCCATTCACCTTGGTGGAAATGCCTTCTGCTGAGGAGTCCAGCGGCCTGACTGCAGAAGAGTTGCAGCTTATTGTGCCAACAGACTTTGCAGCCCTTGCTTTGAGCACAGTGAATTTAAGTCAGGAGAGGAAACTTGAATTAAACAATGATATTCCTGAGAAAAGTAGTTTGAATGACGCACACTGGAGAAATAGTCATCCAGCTGAAAAATGGATGGAGGATAAAGAATCGGACCATTTTGATATGGATTTCAGTGGAAACGGTTTGATAGAGTTGGAGTCCCGGCATAGCTTCATGCTACAGCCCATCAGCATTCCTCAAAAAGACACTCATCAGGATAGTGACACTGTGGAAGATATATTTGAAGACCAAATGTATCTTCCCATGAGGTCTGATGAACCCTTTGTTCGTCAGACCGTAAACATATCCGTTAGGGATTCACCTGTCAGTACCCAGGAAGAGGGAACATTCTTTAAAAAAGCCAAACAGAGTCTTGCAGGAGAAAGTTCACAAATCCTAAATGCAGAAGGCAGTGCCTCAGCTCCACTCTCCTTGGATTAGATCAAGTTGTAAACCATTAAATAAGTTCTCCTTTTTCTTATTAGCAAACTAATAAAGGTAATCAAGAAAACTGACATTCCATGTTTATTGTAGATACATTTTGCAGCTAAATTGAGCCCAGTTCAGTATTTGTCTCTGTGCATTTTTTTTTTATTCATATGCACATGCTTTCAGTTCTCCACACTGGGAAGCAAGATTTCCAGTTTTCAGTTAAAGGAAACAGTGTTAAGTTTCAAATGCAGTAGCACATTCTCTGAAAGCTGAAAATTATTTCTTCGAAAAGGATGTCCAAGTCACTTTCTCTATTTCCAAATGATCCCACCATGACTGAGTGTTTCAGTTCACCCAGTATGCCTGCATAATGTCTTTTTTATCAATTATTTTAACCACTGGCAATTCTTAATGCCATGCTTTCAAGTAAAATGCACTTTTAAACTCTGTATGCCATACCATTTATGCATCTAATACCTTACAGGTTCTTAGCTTGCTCGTTGTCTTATGAAATTGTGAAACCAATAAACAGACTGACCTGAAAGAGGTAAACACCGTGGATTGTGGAAACAGACTCTTCAAATATTATCTTAGCAAAAATATTGCATGTTTTTGTTGCTTTATTAAATTTACTCTCAGAAAGGTATGGCTAATGATTGTGAACTGTAGAAGGATTTGTTTAAATTGGATTGTTTCCCTATATGTTGATATTGTCAGTATTAAAATTCCATTAATTTTTCTGACCTTTTTTTTTTTGCTGATACTGGTAGAAAGGTTTACATCAGTACATAAATGTTTTTGTTGCCCCACCTGATTTTTATTATTCTGAGCAATATCTTGAAAGCATTATTATCATTTTGAGTCTTAAATTCTTTTTCTGTTTTGAACAGGCATTAAAGGGAATGATAAAATCATGTTAGGTTTCCATTATTTTAGACACAAAAGGCACATGAGAGTAAAAAATAGTAGTTTAGTAATAATTTTTGTTGTTGTATTCTAAATTTTTTCTTGACTTTTACCAAACATTAAATTGTATGAAGTATAATACAAAAATGACTTTGAAAATCTGTATTAGTCAAAACTTAATATTTTCCCTTGCTTTTTTATAAATTTCCAAATAATTATCACAACAGCAGCAAAAGAGAATTACCTCAAACAGACGTAATTCCACAGTGTCCAACTCACGGGTGTGTTTCCTACCTGTTACATGTTATTTAGTGTAGTGAATATTTTTTGGCTATTGCAAGCACTGCAGGTTAAACTTACATTCATTACATTGTATTTTAAGTTGAAACTTTTTTAAAAAGGAGATTCTTTTAGCAGGATTTTAATAATTTTAAGAAGCAGTCTTTTTGATGGACTCTGTAAATATGTTAAAATTACTAGTTCTTTATCTGATGTATGTGTCATGGGCTGATTGATAGAAACATATTTATGGTCATGAATGATGCTATTTGTACATAGGTTTTAAGTTACTAGGATACAAACTGTGTTTTTAAATCTTGTATAATATTTCTGTGATACTTTTATAGTACAATTCTGGCTTCGGGAAAGTCTAGAAGCAATATTTCTTGAAATAAAAAGTGTTTTACTTTACCTGCTTCAGAGAAGTCCACATGATCCAGTTTTCCTCCTGAATAAGTTTTGTTTCAAAAATATGTTGACAGTTTCAGTTTTAAGCATCCATCCACATTAAAAGTGACAGGTAACAAAATAATACACATTTTTTTAGGTATAAATTATTCCTGGAGATGTGAGTAATGTATATATGTTTTTGTTTAAGACATGTGATTTTAATTTTTTTTAATTCCAAATTCATCCGGTCCTTTCTTCCTTGAGCTCTATGCACTGAGCAGCGCAACCAGCAGCTCCCAGAAGTAATGAAATGTTTCAAGGAGTCATGTCTTGCTTTGCTGCTTTCTCTCCTCCCTGCACAGCTCTCCCTGTGACAGCACAGCCCTGCAGACCAGACATGCAGTGCTTACCAAGAGTGAACCACTAGTCAGGACTTGTACAAGAGTCAGCACAAAAAGGAACTTAGCTTTCAAGGTAAACTCTCTCTTACGCGAACTCTATGTTTGTTTGTTGGCCTGTGAATAAGAGTACTTTCATACTTAAACTCAGGCTCTGAATCTGTGCTTCTTGAGCTCTTCTTTCTTTCACATAGTCCTGGGATTCTGATGCTCCTGCAGACATGAAGTTACAGGTGATGTTTGCAGGGATCAGGAAAGTGGATGAATCCAAGTGTTCAAAAAGCAGTCACTGCAATGTCAGATAGGGCCCTGGGAGAAGTCTGCCCTGAAACCACAGCAGCAAGCACAGGGTGTATCTCAAAGAAGGATGCAGAGCAGGTTGAGCCAGTAAGTTTGGGAGGACGTGAAGGACAAAGGCAAATTGAAGCAAGGTCCCCTACAACAACCTCTTGTACCTTTGTGCAGGGAATTATCCAGCACCAACAATGTGCCTTATGTTCTTTGAAAGTACAGTTCTTTGAAAGAACCAAGCAAGATGCTTTCTCTCTTAATGCTGGGGCAGAGATAGAGAAGGGAATGGTGCAACAGAGTGAACCATGGATTCATCCCACTTGCCCTTCCTCCTTACCTGAGAGCTTAAAGTACTCATTGAGGAAATGGCAGAAAGAGCATCTTATTAGTTTGAAAGCTGTCTCCCTTCTTTCTTCTAGGACAGTACCCAATCATCTAAACTATCAGCTAAACAGTCCCCTACCTTTTAAACCAGGTGGGAGCCTTTTTTACAGGTCTCTTACAGGAGTGTGGAGGAAAGAGAAACAGACAGCAATGAGCTGTAGGTAAGAGAAACAGACAGCAATGAGCTCTGATCCTTGCTGTCTTGGAAACATGCACCACATATAAAGCTAAACCAGGTTAAAGAGGCCAAAATCTGTCATATCTCTAAGTATGCAGCCTAAGCAGTGTGTTGCTGTCCCAATTTGTTTTGTATTTCTTTCTGCATAGTACTTCTTGTCCCACAGCTGAGGCAGTCAAGTCCATGAGCACCACAGGGTGTGACTGTCAGGAAGCTTTTACGGGCAGTTGCAGGCTCAGGAATGAAGTAAGTGCCTAAATCTGGCACTGCTCCTCATATGGAGAAGGTCCAAGAGGATGACCTCCCTAGCTTTTTGTGATCTGCAGAGCAGTAGAGATGTGTCTATTGAGAAAGGCAGTACATAGTTCATGACTTCTTGAAGGGCTCCTGGAGATGGACAGAAGAACTGGCACATCTTTGGGAGGTAGCAATGTTATGCAAAAAGTTCCCTCTGGAATTTAAGATAAGGCAGCCAGTATTGCCCTCACATCCTTGGACAGTGTGAGGCACTTTCTGAGACCCCCTAGCAACTGGGAGCACTGCAGAAGAGCAAAGATGTGTAGTGCTTCTGTTCCAGAACTAGACATAGAATCACAGAGTGGCTTGGGTCAGAAGCAGCCTTAAAAATCATCTGGTTCTCACCCCCACCATGGGCAAGGACTGACTTGGAGCTGTTATCAGTAGGTGAATCCTGGTGTTACTGAGGTAAATGCACACAAACACTTTTGCAAAAAACCAAGAAACAAACAAACATTTGGATCAGAGCATTATTCTGGAGTTCAGCCACCTGTAGGTTTTTGTGACAGTTGAGGGAAGGTATTTAAGAGTGCAGGCCTGAGCACTGATCACCTCTTCTCTCTCGGCCAAAATCCTTTGAGATGCCTACAGCTGTCTACACTGAACTCACACAGGCACAGTCAGAGGGGATCTGTGTAAAACAGTCAGGGCTGAGAACCAGAGGTGAAACAGCCTTGTCCAAGGAAGATCTGCCCAGGACTAGACATGAGCCCTGAGCAGCCATGGCTGCCTGGCTACGTGTGATGTTGTAAAAACTTCTCCCTTCAGTGTCGGCAAAACCCAATCCTGTTTGTGTGCTCTGACATCATTTTTCAGTGAGAACCGATGTGCAGTAAATAGGGTACAAGCCAGAGAGTAATTCCAGAAATGATGTGTCCCACCTGAGGGGATGCAGTGCCAGCCTGAAGTGCCGGGAGTGTGTCCCAGCCACTGGGGCAGCAGGTGTCAGTGCAGAGCCACGCCACGAACGCCTCCATCTCCTGGAGCCTGCGCCCCCCGTGCTGCCGGCACGGTCCGTCCTCCATCGGCAACAGTACCTGGGATGAGCTACAAACCTAATTTCATCCACTTTTTGTGTGGTTATATGTATTGGAAATGAAAACATGCAAGTCTTACTTGGAAATCAGAGAGGATCTGGACCCAATCAACAAACATGATATGTTATTTTTTATTTCCAAGTATCAAGTATTCAAGAGTTTGTTTTGTAAACACATGTTTACAACAGATGCTGACAGTAGGTTTCATTAAATCATGGGTTATATAACTTTAAAATTACTCTAAGCTCTGATGAGAAATAAATATAAATTTAAAAAAAAAAACATACAGGAGCCTAAAGTATGCAAAAATACCCAGCATAAACCAATTCTCTTTTTACCACAGCACAGCACCCACACACTCATACCATCACACATACTCTACAAATTTCCTTAATACTCTACACATTTGCTTAATAATGAGTTTTTTAAAAACTAAACAGTTACAGGCAGTGTGCCCACTCCATGCTCCTACAATACTACCCAGACTGTTGCTGTTCTGCACAAATCATTTGGTAGAGGTATGCACTGCAGCCAGGGGCCAAACTCCCGTGTGCTCAGCTGGTGAAAAGAGCAGGTCTTCCAGAAAAGCCTCCACTCAACTGTGGATCTCACTGACACAAAATTTTCTTCTTTTTTTACTATAATTCAGCTTTGGATCATTTTGTACATATTTTTTTTTGCTTTGTTTGGAAATTTCTCTCCAGATTTTCAAATATGGAGTTTGCTACAGAGGCAAATTTTCTGGCCTGTCGGTCAGAAGTGTGATTAGTGCTATTAGTGCTTTCAGTGCTATTTGGAATACAGACACCTGCCCTGCATGAGCAGATCAGGCACAGTAAGACAAAAAAATTATGGTTCAGAATTCAAAATGGAAATTTTGTCTTCAAGATTTTAAAACCAAACCCCCATTTTGTAAATCATAGCTCACTTTAAAGTCAACCAGATTCGGCCTTTTTCCATTCTTAGAGATAGAATTTGCTCTTATTCTACTCCTCTCTTTCTGGTATTCCATGAAAGAACATTCATATTTCAGATTTCAATCCTCATTTTAATTCAAATGCTTGCTAATATTGCTCAGTTAAGTGGTTCCAGAATTTAGCCCAGTGTTTCTTATCATTACTACAGAATTTATTTTTAGCCCCTGCTTAAGCAAAGCAACTAAATAAAGTAACATGCTACAGCAGGCTGAATACATTCTACATGAGACTTCTGTGCTCTGTGTAGCTTTTACTTTACCTAGTAATGCTGGGCCAAATCCTACACAGACTCCTGAAATTGCTTACCCACAGAAGAGCCAGGTAGGAATTGGCCCACCAGGAATTACAAACACTGTCTTTGTTGGAGCAGTCCAGACTTGAGGAACAAAACACACACAGTTGCATCATTGACATGCCTTGAGTATGTCATTTAAGTCATAGTGAATACATCATAAAATAATTCAGTACCTATTAGCACCACAGTGTTGTTTAGTCTTTTGTCCAGAGATTATTAAGCTGTCTCACCCTTCCTCAAGGTGAACATTTTGGATGCTTTTTGTAGCCCTTCATGAATTCCACAGCTTTTCACCTATTCTATATAATGAACAAAACACTGTTACAGGATAACATTGTGACAACTGGTTCAAGATTGGAAAAATAAAAAAATACAATACACACAATGGATAATGCAATAATTAGAAGAGTAGAATGGAACCTCGATAAATAAGCATCTATTCTGTAACACTTGAAGTCAAGAAAACTTTGGAGCTACTCTGAAATTGCAGAGCTACATCTGTGTTTTTAACAGGCTGTATTAACAAAAATGATAGCTGAGCTGAAGGACTGGAGGAGTGACTGCTGAAATTATTAACTGCAGTTATTAACTGCAGTTTAATGCAATGAATATGGCCACAGGACATGGGTAGTGTTAACCTTCCTCCTTAATTTCTGCAATAAATTATGAGGAAAATATAGGAAAAATGTCCTTCCTGAGGATCAGGTAGGCTTTCAAACCTTTGGCCACAAAGTAACATGCATTAGTGATATGCAGTGTAAAGGAGACAAACCCCATGAATCCAGCCATATCCTGTCCTCACACTGAAGGCCCCACATCTCTACTCTGTGACAATGTTCACATGCAATCTTTTTGAATTGTTATTTGTCAAACAACGTATTAAAAGAAAAAAAGAAGAAAGCCCTAATTCCCTACAAAATAATAAATCTACCACCATGATGTTGACTGTCCATTTTGTAAACACTCTGAAGTGATGAAAATGGCCAAAGAATCAAGCCCAATATGTGAAGAACCTGAAATGTGTTGATTACAGGTGCAATCTGTAAGTAGCAAACACTCTGTCCAAAGCAATGATGATGCAGGTTGCAGTCCTGGTAAATCTCTGTTACCAGGTGGTTTAAGCCCCTGGAAAGCAACCACAGCTGGATGGCTTCAGCTGGGGGAACCCAGATTCTGAAGCATGCAGCATGGCATCTCCTAAGCCATTGTAAAAGACACATTACTGAGAAAACAGAAAAATATAAACTTGTTTAGGAAGTTTTTTGTCTTTGATCTCCAAAAATAGTAGTAATAACCAGTGTATAGAGTAAAAAAGCCAAACAAGCTTGATATTCCCTACTTCACACACACTTGCTAAAGCACCAGCTTGTTAACTTCCAATACAAGGTATGGCCTAGCTCTTCAGCCTCAACACTGGACTGGTGAGGCCAAGAATCTGGTTCCAAAATAGCAGTAAGACACTTTGGACTTATTTATCATCAGTTTTATGCCAATAAAACACCATGAAGAGCTGTGGTATCACATGCACAGAAAAATGTAGTAAGGCAGCAATTAGTCAGGCATTTTGGGGGGAAAACCTGCAAGAACAGTGCAGAAGGTGCTGACCCCTGTCCCAGAAATGCTCTCTGAAGTTCCCTTGAGCAGGCAGCGCTCTGCTCCCCCGTTTGTGCGGGATACTGACAATTTGTCATCTGAACCTCTAGCTCCAAATTCCGTGAAAGGGCACAATTCGAGTCTGCAGCATTACCTGAGCAATTTCATTGGCTCTAAGGTCAGAAGGATGCCTTTATTTAATCCATCTCCCCAGGTAACACACAGGTTTTCAGTCAGAAATTCATAAAATAAGTGAATGGCAGGAAGAGTGAGAATGAATCTTAGATCATTCCCACAAAATATTTTGAATTTTAATTCTATTTGAAAATGACAGCCTTCCTCCATTGCTGCATATGTAAGCAGTCACACCTGAATGCCACAGGAGAGTGCTCAAGTGCTACTTTGTGCTATTCTGCTTACAGTTATAAATTTATCCATGGGGGAAACAGCATAGAAACACTCTTTGGATAAATTAATTTCTTTTTGAATACAGGCAGGATTCAGTCCCATACTTACATATGTGCATTATTTTCAAGTGCATTACTTAAATATATAAATTTACCCACTATTAAGTGGGTAAATTTCTGCTGGATCAGGGCCATAATGAATGAATAGCTAATACTACAAATTAATAAGCAATACTAAAAAACCCACATTTTTGAAAACAGTATATTAATTTAGGACCTTTCAAATGTACATTACTAATACTTAGTAGGAGATTTGTGCCTCCACTTACACAACAGTAAGTTCTGAAGAACTGCATGTTACTACATGCGCTTTTAAAGATATATAGGCTGGCCAAAGAACTGAAAGTTTCTGAATAAATACAAATTGCACCACAATGTTCAAAGGTTCTTGCAGCTGCTTACACTGTACTGAAAGGCGATAAAATGTCCTTGGTTCCAAATTATACTGTATTTTATCCAGTATGCTCAAGGAGGACCAAAAGGGCTTTTGACTAATACTGGAAACATGGACAGTCCCACTCTCCAGATTACTCCAGCCCGGCAAAGATCTACAATTTATCTCCTGAGGGTGCTGCATTCATAAGCACCTAAGGCTATGGCTGCATCCATTGTGAAGTTTTCTCCTTTTTGAGGAAACAAGGATGAATGGGAGGCTAAGCAGGGACAATTAACCTGTTCATGTATTTGGGTACTCCTCCTCTCATGTTCCTCACCGTAAATCAGGACAAAGTGGTGGAAGAGGGATTTAGTCTGTCCCTATGAGGGCATGGTGGCACTTTGGCCATCACCAGATGTTGCTCCATATTATCACTGGCTGGTAAGCTGCAGGCAGGTGAACTGGGTTTGCTACCAATAGCAGCCTGTGGGTGAGCAGGACACCTGCTTCACCTTTCCTTGGATTCACTGCCAGCAAACCTTTTGTGTTCAGGGACAGAGAGGGAAGGTGGCAAAAATTACAACTTAATTCCTCTCACCATGGAATTTTATGTTCCATGGTGAGAGGATCTCACAGGAGGAAGACAGCATGGGCCCCTTCAACAGCTGACAGGCAAAGTTCTTTTTTAGTTCCTGTGAAGTTGGTTTAGCACCATGTGTCAAACACAGCCACTGCTAGGGGTGCACTCAGTGTCTGGAGATGCTGCTTCCTCCAGCAGTGGCAGCCTCAGAACACAGTGTTTGGTCAGCAGGTCTCAGTCCATACACCAGTCAATGGCAATGCTGGAATTGACACTTCTAGGAAGGGAATGTGTTTCCCCTGCATACCCTTATTGGCTTAGTTTAGACTGTTACAGATTACTCACAAGAAACCCTCTTTCAGGAATCAATCAAAAACTGGCCAGTGTTTGAGTTTTCTTTCTTTCAGAGGATGCTGACTTAATTGATTTTATAGAAATTTATTTGCATTGCCAAAATTATCTTTATCCAAAACCAGGAAAAAAAAATGTTTGAAAAGTAAGGAAATTACATTTTGTTTTGCATGAAATACTTTAAGAAAAATTAAAATTTCTTTTCCAATTAAAAATTAAAACTGAAAGTATGTAAAGAAGGCTTTCTCAGTATTTCCAAAGTTAACATCTTTCTTTCTACATTCCACTTTTTCAACCATTCAGGAAATATGAATGTTTTTGGTAGCTGAAGGGTCAGGATATCCTACAAAATAGATGGTTTCCATTGCAACAAGCTCTGAAATCCTTTGAAAGCTCAGAAACAGCAGCAGCTGCAGAAGTGTGACTTTTATCACTCTCATTCTTTGGCATCAGTGCCATTACTTCCTGACAGTCCTAATCTGCTCTTCCTTGGTTTTTATGGAACCGAAGCACACAAGGCATGAAATATAAGAGATCAGGACAGATGATTAATCCTCAGTCTTTTACAATTCCCTAAATGCTCTGTTCCTGAGGTATTTGAAAAGATTGTCACTCTTCACTTCTCCCTGTGATGATTACAATGGGGAAGTGATAAAAATGAATGGGGGCTGAGCTGCAATTACACTTTGTCATACTACTTTGCCAATTTTTGCCGTGGTATAAAATTCTTGGTGCAACAAGCATTGGAGACTGAAGCAAAAGGAAACATTTTTATTGTCTATTCTGATCTCCTATAGCAAATATATATATATACATATACATATACATATATATATATATATATATATATCTCAAACACCTTGGAGCCAAGGAAATTTATTTCTCAGGACAAGAAGTGTAGAAGCCAATTATCTCAGGAAGTGGGTACTAACTGAGGACATGTTATATCCAGTGGCTGCATAAAAGGAAAACACATTCTCAGGCTTAACCCAAAAAAGGCTGTTAATGTGGACAGAATAGTAGGAAGAGGTCAAAACAATATTCCTCTATGTTTGGGGTAGAAGAATTGGAGTTTTCAGACAGGAAGAGTAAGAATTGTTACAAACTACATAAATGGACTGACACATTCTGAAATAAGCAGCCCCATGGCTAGTCCCATGTGCTGGTCAAGAAGATCCAGATGATGACAAAAGGCAGTTGGCAAAGGCAGAGAGGGAAATCCACTCTTCCCAGGACAACTCAATGGATGCCAAGGAGAGTACTGCCTCTAGGACTTGGTTCCATGTAATGTTTGATCAATATACATGTTCTAAATTGAAAAATTAAATCAGGAATAACTGTTCAAAAATATGAGGAAGCTCTGCTCTTTCCTATTTATTTTCACACAAGTTCTCTACTCAGCAAATTGCAAACCAGACTATCACTGAGTCCTCTTAAAAGACTGCTTTTTCATTTCCTACAATTCTAAGACTTCCACTGCAGGGCACAATGCAGCCTTGACTTCCCAGTGTCCAACTGACATAATTTTCTGTCCTTTGAGACATCATTAGTACCTCACGAGCAAAGCCTCCAGAGCAAGACATGAAATGCCAAGCACATTTGATTAGAAAGTTTCAGCATCTCCCAGGGAGGGAACACACTACAGTAATTTGGAATAAATAAAGGCCACATCACGTCCTGTGAGTCCACACTTGCTGATAATTTCTATTCTTAGCTCTTCACCCCGAGTGCCAAAGGAGAGACAAACTCACCCTGCGCCTTCACAGGAGCTTTCAGTGAAGCTGAGAAAAAGAAAGGCAGACATGTGTGGAACACACCACGCAAGCAGGACCTGTCCCACCAGCCCACCCAGCACTGGGCAGCTGGAGAGGCAGAAGTGTGGCAGAAACCAGAGGGTCTGAGCCAGCCTCCCTTCCCAGCTGCCCTGGGCACCAGGAGTGCAGGGAGAGCCTCCCAGCTGGCACCACGGAGGGCAGGCTGCTGGCAGCCCCCTGGAGGGGCTCCTCCGCTCACTCCTGCAGCCTGAACTCTGCTGTCACCGGCTGCGAGGGACCTGCCAGGTCCCAGACACCAGACGGGACCACCAGCTCTCCCTTGGGACTTTCCCACTGAAGCTGAACTAGACTGGCATGCAGATCTGAAGGACAGCCAAACTTCCTATCAAGCTATAACCAGATGTTTTCTTCTTCAGGATTTGGTGCTAGTAACAGCCACCCAAATAACATTGCAGAAATATGCACATATCTGCTCTGGTATGCGTGTATGATTCCTAGATGTTAATGTTACTACAAACCAATACTGAAGTTTTTTACTTCAAGCATTACAGTATCCTATATACTTTGTGAAGAATGACTACATCCCATCAGGTGAAAATTAATGCACATTTTGAGAGGATAAAGATGTTACAACTCAACATTTGCAAACATTACCTGATGCATAACTCTTGTATGGCTTGACATGTTATTAACAGTACTTTAAACCTTAAGTTATTTTTTAATTTAATGATTATGCCTGAAAATAGCCCCTTTCAAATTCAGTTGCAGTAATGTCTTTAAAAGCAAGCTTTAAACTTAATTTGCTGCACATACAATTATCCAAATAAGTTGCATAGTTTAAATAAGTTCAGTTGTGCTTTGTAGCAGAACTCACAGTAATTACTCATCTCTTAAAAATACAATTTGCAGATATGAAGTTGACAATACATTTAAGCATTTTTGTGAGTCTACACATCAACAATATGAGTTTTTGTCACTCTTCCACTGACTTCTGCTGTTCGTAACACCTCAACTTTACAATGATATTAGATCAGAGCATGGACATTTAATGGACACATCTGAAATAATTACAAACACAATTTTTAAAACTCCATTGTCAGGAGGGGAGAAATAAGAACTCGGGTTGGTTTGAGGTATCCAGCCCTCAGGAACATATTATGGTTGTTTGCATCAAGCTTTGTTGGTTTTATCACATGTTACATTTAGATTAAAAATAGAAGGCACAGGTGTTTTACAAGGCGCCGTAACTAAGTCAACCAACAAAACTAAATATTACATTACCAAGCCAGGGGTCTATATCTCAACAGTGACTTCTTCCAATGCATTTTCACTTGAGGAATTTATTGCTTCTGAAAAAGGGCCGGGGTAGGTCTGTGCTAAGCAGTTCATTCCTTGTGCCACACTCACGTCTCCTTGGGAACTGAAGGTAGGGCAGGATCTAGTCCGTGCATAGTTTTGTTGGGGTCTAGCTTGTCCAACCATCTCACTCACAGTGTTCACCGGTGAAGCCCTCCAACTCTGTCTCAGCAGTTGTTCTTCTTTACACTTCAGGGAATACCAGGCCAGGAAAATAAAAAAGAATCCCACGAACTTGAGAGCAGCTGCCAACCCAAAGTAGACAAAACGAAACGAGGTGACATCGTATTCCCAACAAGATCCTTGTACGCCGCAATCCTGCTGCCAAAGCATGCACGTGGTGTCAATAACAGCCCCAAAATAAATTGGAGTGGGAATGTAAGCTGAAACAAAAATAGCAAGAGAAATAATATGTGTTAGCATATTGTGGAAAACTTCTAAAGAAACTATATGCCCCAGACAAAGAGTGTAGGTTGAACATTTTTGAGATTTCTACACTGCTGTTCTAACAAGAAATGTAAAACATGGAAAACTGGCCAGCCAATCTTCCCACCAATACTATTTACCCCACATATGAAACCTACCACAAATGGGAGAGAATTGAAAGAAGCCAATGCAGCAGCACCTTACAACATGTACTTCAATCTGCTGTCCCCAGACAGCTCTTCTTGAACTACATGTCCCCCCCAAAAAAAATCTAATTTTGTTCTCAGGTGGATAGAAGGTGAAATACATTATCTCCATAGCATTACTTGCTGAACATCTTTTGCCCATGAGCTGGGAAAGGTGCTGTTTTTAGATTAAGATGAAAAAGCACTGAAGATCACAAAATGTTTCTGAAGATAGATGTAAGGGGTAGGATTATAAATTTCCTTTTAAACAGATCTTCCCAAGAAACAGACTTTAACTTCTAAGGCAGCTAAAAATGCAGCCAGACCAATGAATGTTCCTGCTTTCTCCAGAAATACAACATCTTTAAGATGAGATTTAAACATCCTTCCTCAAACAAAATTTGAAGATGCAGCTTTATGGGCTTCTCTTGTTCTCTTAGAATAGACCTTGTTTGCTCTAGTCATGTATCATAGCAGCTGAACACTTGAGTGTGTTCTTTATGGGCAAGATTTTAGAAATTCAAGAGCTTGAAAGAGAATGCTTTGAAAAATAAAGACTTTTAACATCTATCCATTTTTGCTTTGAAACACTTGAAAGACATTAAATAATATTAGAAGACATTAAGACATTCAGTAACAAATGCTTATTTTAAAAATTAGAAAAACTATTGTTATTGCTGAAAGCAACATAATTCTGATTTTGAAAGCTAAAAAATCCTTATAGAATAATTTTTAGTAACTATTAATTTTTAAATACAATTTGAAACAGTAAAAATTTATCTTTTTGTGAAACTATGTTGTTCTAGAAAGTCAGTAACCAAAAAAAGTAAATTAACCACATTTTCAGATGCAATTTTTTCAGAAGTTATTAATTTTAGGTTCCTAATACAGTTAGCCAAGCAATTAGTTGCAGATTTATGGCATTTTAATACTTTTATGGTGCATTTAAGCTGAACATGGCCTTTATGGAAATGCTGAGCTACTGCTGGACTTACCAAGAGTTCTTAATAAAACAAACTGCATTCCTAGTGCAAAGGGCCGCTCTCCATCTTCCACAGACCTAGCAGGTGAACAGAAAACTCCAGTGAAGGAACAGTCATAACCCATCATCATCCTGCTATGTTCTGGCTCCACCTCATGGCTTTTTTCTCAGCTACAGAAAATCTTTGTCTAAATTTCTTGTCTTTAGCTTCTACTATCGTTAACTCCTACTGCTAGGAAAAAAAACAGCCAGCCAGCCCCTCCTGGACCTGTTTAATCAAAATCTCAGTCATGCCTTTTGACCTTTTTTTACCTGTATAAGGCCTGAAGAATTTGATCCAAACACATTAAGGAATTTCAGAGAATCCATACAAAATGTTTATGGCTTGTCATGATAACTTTCTATTACTTCATTAATCTTAATTTATTTTTCTTAATATTTTTGAGGTAAATTAGAATTAATAGAAAACTAAATTGTTGAAGGCTGGACTCAGTTTCTGAATTTAACAAATCTTTGTGTAGCATAAGTACTTGGGAGTTACTTTAAAAAAAGGATCAGTACAAACATACAAACAGTCTCTTTAAATACCTTTTCAATTCAAGTAATACAAGATTCCTTCCAGTGGTTTCAAAGGAAAAATGTCAAGCTTACAAAGACTAAATACAAAGTAACAAAATTCTACACTGCAACTACAATTTTAGTAAACCACAAATTACCTACTGATTTTGAAATATTTTTACATCTTAATCTAAAAGTCTTAAGATTGACAGCTTCTAATGACATTGAAATACACCATAAAACACACAAAAAGTCTGCAGTCAAAGGGATGCAGCTATGAAACAGTTTTGAAGTCAAGAAACTGAGAAATTGGAGAACCAACTTGTGTCACATGGACAAAGCACAGTATGTGGTTTGGGACAGCAGGTGTCACTGTCCATGTGTGTGGGCCCCCATTTTTTGTACTGAGCATTACAAAATCCTGTTGGAGATGTCCCTTATGTACCTCACTACTGTGAAGTTCGCTGCAATACTGATCTTCATTTGCCTTTGCTAATTGCAATGCAAGGGCAATATATTTTTTTATTACTATTATTTTACATGTGGGAAATCCAGAGACAGAAGGAATTAAGTCAGAAGTCTCTGAATCATAATGGTGCTGTGCACACAATAGTTGAGGTAAGGCTGAGCAGCTGGAATTCTGATGTGCCCAGTCCTGGGTGCCTAGCTTCAATGTCCCAACAGTGACCCTTACAACCATTCTGTGGATTCTTTGAAAGGCAAACTGGAAGGCAAAATTCCTCAATGTCAGAAAAGGATAATTTTAAATACTAACTTTTTTCATTTGCATTTGAAAATCCAAACCATTGGCCTAAAAAGGTTAAAAATTTTCCAGGAGTTAAAAATTTTCCATTTTCTTCACAATGTTTTGCTTGTTTTCTCTTTATAGCACCTTCACCACACACTTCATGTTTCCTAAAGCAGATTATCATATTACATATTCTAGACACAAACAGATTTCACCCTATCCCTGTCATCACTTCACTCTTTAAGGATACACAAGGATTCTATTAACTTTTTAAGGACACACAAGCTTCACAGGCACTGGTGATAGCGGGCATGTCAAAAATACTTAGGAAACATCTCCGAGTTCTCACCTGAGCGTCACTATGACTGCTGATGGCTGGGCACACGCTGTTATAAGGGTTACAATGAAGAGGAATATGAGGAATGGGATGAGCGTGTTGCAGGTTCGGTCGCACTTCCCAGACACAGCGTAGCCGTTCTCATTCAGGTAGGTTTTGACAATCACCAGCCGGAGCTGACTGCGCTGGCCCACTGTGGGCGGAGTGATCACCTGGCGGCTCTGCACACAGGCACATTCTGTGTAATTTCTGACCTGAGAGAGCAAAAAGGAACATTTCCATGTGAAAAATATATGTAAGAAAGACATTGCAAAGAGAAATTGTACAACAGTCCTGTGATACTTCTCAGCTGAGAATCTTCTGCCTCGAGCATCATTACCCCAAGCACAACCAAAGTTACATCTCCAAGTAATTTTAAAGCTGGCCAGGACTCTCTGTGATGAGGTTGCTTTTCCATTGCTTTATTTCTCTGAGTTTATTTTTAAAAATCTGGAACATATTTGGGAAATATTGACAAAACAATTCAATCACTTCTGACAGGGAAGCTGGAGAAAAATATTGTTTCTATTGTACAACAAAAAATGTGAGGAAACGCTCTTCAAGCAGCAGTGAAAATGCCATATTCTGAAATTCAGCAAGCTGCTGACTTTCATATTCAGACAGTGTCTTCTGCCACATTAACGGAAGGCTCCCCAGATCTAGCCAAAGAGCAACAAGCTGCACTTTATGCTTGAAGCTCGAGTCCTTCCACCTGGATGTGGGCATAGATCAGGCCAGGAGCAAAAACAGAGAATAAAGGGAAGGCAGAGACTAAAAGAGTGAGACTGGAGGACTCACTGAGAGAATGGACAAAGAGAATGAAATTAAGATGAAGAGACTGAATAAAGAAGTAGCATTTCACAGGCAAACAGGACTGTGATTTGAACAAAGGGAGGAAGAGCTAGATCAGAAATCCTTCTTTCACCTTTATGCCACTTCTGTTTTCATCTGATGATGTATGGCAAAGGGGTTTGCAGCAGATCAGTATATTCCAGTGCTACAGAAGAAACTGGTCAGGACATATGTGAAGGTACAGGAACGAGCTTTCTGTTTCAATTTTTGCATTCATCAAACCTTGGACTACACAGGCAAGAAGTTACAAAATTGTCTTAAGATAGTGAATTTGAGCACTTAGACACCAAGACATGTCCAAATCATGGCAGTTTGTAATTTTTAACGTATACCTTTATGTGCATCCATGCCATCATGTAGCCTCATACTTTTTTTCCTTATGGGATTTAGCTGAACATCTTAATAATGTATCTATTTATCCAATATTTCACCTCCTATTTTCAAAATGTGACTTCAGGGTTTTTTTTTCCTCAGACTAAGAATATTCCACAACAAAGACGGAAGGACTCATATTTCATTTGGATTTTCGGCAACTATTATAGCTTAACTCTTTCAAAAAGGAGTCATTTATCTTCAAAACAGTTATGAAGTATTGATGTTATCTCTATTTTGTAATTAAGTAACTGAAAGGGATCAAAGATTTCACAAACATGGGTGACTAATCTGAAACAACTGGAATCCTTTTTTTCAGAACATTTTCCATTATACCAAACTAAATATATCCTAAATGCAACTTTTAACATCTTCAAATACAGATTTAGGCAGCCCATCTACAAGTAACACTTCTGTTTGTTGCTCATGTTCATCATCCAGAACAAGAAGAATACAAGAATAATGACCAACGAGGAGAAGTTCTGTTTAACTGACCTGCCCAACATCACTTGGAAACAAAGCCAATGACAGATTCTGAATCTCCACTCTAACATCACGTGAGTACCTGATTTCTTTCTGCAGTACCTCACCCTAAACTCTTTATTGCTTCCAAATGCAAACGCCAAATAGGAATCCTACAGAAATTAGACCTCTTTACTACACAATCTTTATTCATCACCAGCAAAACTAAGTCTGGGTATTAAATGAGAGAGACATAGCATGACAGAAGTTTTAAGAGTATAGGAATAGATATATGCATAAATATATATATATATATATGTGTGTATATATATATATATAACAGGTATGAACTGTACACTGGTATCCTTTCCTCTTAGTTTGAACTTTTAAATGGTTAATTTTGAAAACACTCTATGTTATAAACCTAAATCCAAATATTATATGTCAGCAACATTTTGTGTGTTATACAGTGGCAATGAATTACATTTTTTTTTGTTTTCAAAAGCACCATACAAAAAGAATTATTTAATCCAAAAAAGTTCCTTTTCCAAGCAATGTCAGCTCTATTCTATTCACCATTAGCTACCGAGTTAAAACTTCAGACCATGAAGCATCTTTTCTTAAATCATAAGATGCAGTAGCATGTTTCATAATCTGTAGAGCACACACTCCCAGAGTATTTCCCTACTAAATAAATAAATAGTGCTGGTTCAATATCAGATGAAATACAACAAGGACCAAGCCTGTCTCAGCCCAGGAAAACACAAATTAGATTATATAGACACTGAAATTTAACCACACTGTTAAATTAGGCTCACACTGCAGGCTTTTCCAATTGATCAAAACAATTTTCTACTAAAAACCAGCAAGATAATCTAAATAAGGAAAAAAAATTAAGGGAAACTAGTCTGTTCTCAGTAGCACCTATGCATGAACATGCTTTTTCAGACCATTATCCAGGTGACCTGAGAAAACACAGTGCTAAACCTAACATCCTCCTGCTTCACAGGCTGGCTCACAACTGCAAACTGAGAGACTGATACTTTTTAAGTAAGCTTTCTGGAAAGCACAATCAAGCCCTAAGAAAACCAATGTTTATATTACTTCTTGTCTTTCTTAATTATACTTTTCTAAAGGACAGACTGTAACAGAAGAATTTAAGAGTTCATTTTTAAGGAAACTAATATGACCATAATGCTCTGTTGATACTTAAGTCACATTCTACTTTTCAACTGTCTTCTTGTACCAAGTCTTGGAAACTGCCAAATTTCCACAGTTTGGTTTTACCAGTAGGATGTCCTTCTCCAGTTCAGCATAACTAGAATGCTGGGCTGTAACAAGCAATGTATTTCCAAGAAAGAAAGTGGATTATTAACATCTTTTAAGTTCTTTTTACTTGAGTTTGATGACAACCTTCATTTAGCCTGGAAGAGGTTTAGAAAAAGGCCATGGAACTAGCAGAACTGTTTTACAAGAGCAGAATACATGGGCAGTCTTTACCTAGCCAGGCAAACCACAGACCTATCAGTGCACTGGTGCAGGCGTAAGAGCTACTTGGGCAAAACGATGAGGCTGACACAAACACCAATGACTTCAAACAAATCCTAACTAAATTTAAACACCAGTTTAAAACACTTCGAACTACCTGAAGGGTTAAGTTCTTCCTTCAGTTCAGAGAGGGAGTAACAAAAAGCCCCAAAGAGCTCTAAAATGTAAGACTGAGCTTGAAGAAAGACAGTTTCACATGGCTGCTGAGTTAGATGACACTGACCCAAGGTACCCTCTCCAAGCCCTGCAGGAACAGCAGGCATGCAGGTCACTGCCACCAAGGTCTTTGGGGTCTGTACAGCAAACACCAGCCCTTCCTATCCCACAGCGTTTGCACTCACTCAGCTGGAGGATTCACTTAGTACAAATGAACTTGTGCCTCAAATTGGTGTATAACTAAAGGAACTGGGTTGGCACCATGCAAGAACAGCACTGCCAGTCTTTCAAATCATGGAAAGGCTCAGAGATGGACAAGGCACCTGCACAGAACTTCTCTGAAGCTCAGAGGAGGAATGCTTGAGCCAGGAACAGAGAAGTCTTCGAACTGCACAGGTCCCAAGGGGCTACTCAGCAGTTGTGTGTGGGTGGTGGGTGAAGCACTTACCCCTGTGCTGTGGTTTCCACCACTGATGCAGCCAGCTAGGCAAGGACTAAAATATGTTATTCCATCTGATCCACAGACAGGCTCGTACTCATGAATCTTACATCCACAGTTAACATTACAGCTTCCAGTCAGATTCCTGTGGGCCATGGCAAGAGTGGGACTGAAGAAAGGAAAAAGAACATGCTAGTAGAGCACACACAGATATCCATATTCTCCTGTACAGAGGGAGCAAACATCCTACTCATTAACTCTGGAACTGAGAGCTGATTATTAGATAAAGACTGTGTTAACTCTAGGTTATATATATGACTTAAACAATATAGAAGAACACCCAGGTCATCCTTGCCATCAACTAAAAACACAATAAAAGAAATAATACCAAAATTTAAAATTTGTATCATATTTGGCTAGGTGTGGTTTTCCCGTTTTTTTTTTCTTCTATGAAGTAAGACACCCCTATTTTATATGTCTATTCTAAGCTGTAGTAATTTCTCGTTGATTACTAATGAAAGATTCAGTGATTCCCGGTGAGGATTCTGTGAACTAATGTGAACTAATAGGCATCTTTTCCTACATAGCAACAGCTGTTCAGAAAACAATGCTTGTATGACTTATGTATTACAAATATGTGAAATTTACAGGAAGTTCTCCAGATCTGGAAGACTGCTGTGCTTTTACTAAATGTCTGTAAAGGAATCACCACTCTGCTTCCCTAGACCATTCCCCAAAATGTGGCCAAAGCCTAAATCCCTTATGGATTTGGACATATTTCAAATGCTTCTTTCCCATCCTTGAGTGAAGACAGCTTAAACACCTGCACCTACATGGTTCCCTAAAACTACATAAATCTATGCTTCAGCTTTGAGAGCTCTGGCCAAAATGCAAACAGTAGCTTACTTCAATTCAGTAGTCCTTGAGAACTGGTAACCATACTAATGCCTGAGAATTACACTGGAATGCATAACCACTCCATGCTGGGCACTACAGAATTAACTGTTCTGTCTTGTTTGTTCTGTCTCTCTCTCAGAACTGCTCAATGGTCAGTGCTGTTTAAAACTACCTCAAGGACCTCTGCTCTTGAGCAGATCAGCAGATATCCAGGGAATTTCAGCACCTCCTCAGCCAGGCAGGAGCTGAACGGAATCTGGATTGGGTTTGAGGCTGCATCCTCAAGATCCTGTACACATGCTCACAGACTGCCATGGCTGCCCTCACAAGGGCTGCTGTTGGCTTGTCCTCATGTCTGTGATGCATGGGCAAGGCCAGAGCAAAGATAAACAACTTGCAGCTGACTTACTGCATCCCAGCTACTCCAGGGACCACAAGGAATGTCCTTCTGTTCCCATCTTCTACCCCTGACTAGCCCAGAGGCTTGGCTCAGGGGCCATTCTGCACACAGTGACTGTCACCCATGCTGTGGGTCACCTCACCTCCTGTCATTAGTGGCACTCAGTAGCATGACTGTGCTCAGAGCATTCCACTTGACTGGTTTTCTTGTATTTATACACCACTATTTGCTTTTGCTGAATCTGCTTGTCTTCCCAGCTGTGCACTTCTGCAGACAATTAAATATTACTAAGTAGCTTTCAAATATTTATTGACTGTCTACTGATCACACAAATCAGGTTCACAAATTTAGCTCCTGGAGCTACTTTACACTTTATGGTCTAGCTGGATGCTAACCAAAGGCTTTCTGAGTGTTTTGTTTCTTGCTCTATAAACAAACAAGGTACACTTTTAGAAACAAGTTGCAGCTTGAGCAGAAAGTCAAATATGCAGGACTGGTAGTGGTTCTGTCACCTTCTCAGCTATCAGCTGAAAATTGTCATATTATATCCTGCTGGATTTCAGCAAGCAGTATGCAGCAACACATCATATAGCAACGGGCAGATTTTTCCAGTAATGTCTCAACAGAACTTTTTCTCCAATGGAAAAAAACACCAAATCATCAAAACAT
This sequence comes from Geospiza fortis, assembly GCF_000277835.1. NCBI lineage: Eukaryota > Metazoa > Chordata > Aves > Passeriformes > Thraupidae > Geospiza > Geospiza fortis. The sequence continues at coordinate 1,516,811 of NW_005054346.1, read as the reverse complement.
TCCTCAGGAACATACAAATTTCAGCAGCACAGTGACAAAAGTTTTTCACACCAACAGAAGAGGCAGCATTTTTGGAGTTTCATGAAATCCTAGTCAGCTTTCTGAGCTGGATGCCCCAGCTGCCTGAATACTCGGCATAAGAAGAGACTCCACAACCTGCCTGGGGGACCCTTGTACCGTGCTCCTGTTGACAACAGGGCATTGCCACACTGCACAGGACCAGGTCCAGGGACAGCCCAGACTGCCAGGGACGGGACAGCCCTTGTTCCACCTCCAACCTCTCTCACCCTGCACCACAAATTCTTCTCATCTCTTATCCTTCTACCACCTAAAACCCTTCTCAGGAGCAGATGGGTAGGGTTGTTCCACAGGCAGGAGAACAGACTCCCCATCTTGCTCTGCTTACATAGCTAACTCACTTCAGCTGCACTTCTGAACATTACCATGACACAGAGGTTAGGAAATCAGCTTTAAAAAAAAATGGTGAAAGAAATCAGGCATGCAAGAAATGAGAAGCATGAAACTGGAAACTGAACTGAGACCACTGTGATAATTTAATCTCAGGCGCATTTTTTGTTCATCCTGAAGACGACTTAAATTTACAGATACACAAAACAAATATGCTCAAATTAATAAGAAGTTACTGCAAGCTCTGTCTCTCCAGCTTTCACCACCTTTTGTCCTCTGCACATCACTGTAAGGCTTATTTGGGGAATTTATTTTTGTTGCTTTGAGCAAATACCTTGCAGAGAGGTTTGTACACAAAATCATCTATTAACTGCATTCCCAAAAGTTCATTATCACACAGTTGTAAGAGGCTCATGCTTTCACCTTCATTACTTTCACTCTTCACTCATTGTTCACTCCTCTTTCAGTGGTGGGAAACAAATGAAGGAGTTTCAGTGCTGGGGACATGAAATCTCTACTAACATGTGTCTGTGTAACCCCATTTTCATCATATGGGATCAACCATACAGCACATACTACAACAGATTTCTTGAACACTTCTTTCAGGAAGGAATCACTTTTTCTTGAAGGTATGCATTTTTCTGGAAGTAAGCTGAACCAAAGCACTCTACTAATCCTGCCTTCTGGCCCTGCAAGGCTGCCTACTCTCCGCAAGGGAAAACAAAGCATTTATCCCTGAATTACAGCACAGCACATCACACATTTACCTGCATCAGCCATTAACAGCAGTTTCTTAGGGAAATTGCACCAAAGCTAGTACATCCTGCTCATGAGCTGATCTGTGGGAAAAGCTGCCTAGTCTCAATGCAGTAGCTGCTGTAGAAACATGGGATGTCTGAGAAAGAGCTGCTCTGCTTGTTTCAGCAGCGCAGATACTGCCAACTTGCAACACTGCTGCACCTGAGCTGCCAAGGACACCAGTCACACAAACAGAAACCAGCCCCAAATGACAGCACTTCCTGAACTATTCTTTCAATTACAAAAATGCTGCTCCTTCCATTAATAAGATTCAACTGCAAGTTTGCTAAACATGTGCTGGGACAAAACCCAGAACTCCATGTGCCAAATTGCATTTGTTCACTTCTCAGGGAGACTGTTCTGTGTCTCCACGACACAATGCTAGTAGTGCTGATAAAGAGAAGACCTTTATTAGATGTGACTAACAATGTAAAGGACTCTAGTTCCTAACATTTTTTTTCTAAGTCATGTTTTTCTCTCCAACTATTACTCCAGGGAAGGTTTGTGATATTAAAGTGAGAAAAGGGAAAATATAAAATGAGATTTATTGCCTGAGTTTTTTGAGCTGTGACCTGTTATTTCACATTCTCAGGCTTGGACAGAAACATCACTGTACTGGCAGTCAGTGAACACATATATTGGGTAAAAAAAAAGTGGACCCTCTTCCCACAAGGTTACAATTTAAATGAAATGCAGTTTAAAAACAAAAGAAAAACTATATTTGGTAACATCTAAACAAATAGCCAAAGTTGCACATGGTTTTACTGATATCACTGTAGTAACCTGGCTTTACTGATGCCACTGTAGTAACAGGACCAAGGAAATACAAAGGGAAGGGGATAACCTCACCACCTAGTTTCTATAATCTTAATATTTGACTATAGGATAAAAAGGATTATCTTAATTTGATAGCAGTATTTTTGGTTTGGTATTGAAGGACTTTCTGGATGGCAGAGATCTGCAGTCTCCTTGTTGGCAAGCAGCTGGAATTGCAGCAATGATGCAATTTTTGTGTAGCTGTCAAACAAGGGACCCTCTCACTGTGTTAGCTGGATTCCTTCTTTGTTGTTATTGTTCTGATCCAATTAGTCACTGCTTTCAAGTTAAGGGATTGGACTGGCTGATTGGACTGAAATAGATACAAGAATAACAGAAACACACACTGTTGATACAAGAGGAAGGCTGTAAGTATTTTTATGTGAAATACCTCAGCAAGCCAATTGCACACTTTAACTAAACTTTTCTTGCACCAAAACAACACAAAGCAATCAAAAAGAGTCTATGTTGATTCATTACATATCAGAAATGTGAAAGGTAGAACTGAACTAATCCAAGAATCTGTCACTGTGAGTAAGCTCACCATGGACGTTGTTTTAGCTGCCTTATACGACAACACATGCAAGAGACAGATCTGAAAAACCCAAATCAGCTGATCTCTGCTATTTCCTTTTTGTTCAGTACTGGTGAGGCCATACCTGCAGTGCTGGGCTCAGTTCTGGGCTCCTCAGTAAAAGACAGACATAGATGTACCAGAGAGAGACCAGTGAAAGTCCACTAAGATGATGAAAGGACTGGAGCAACTCTCTTCTGAGGAAAAGCTGAGAGAGATGAGACTGTTCAGCCTGGAAAAGGCTCACGGGGATTTCATCAATGCCTGTAAATATGTGAAGGGAGGATGCAAAGGAGACAGAGCCAGGCTCTTTTCAGTGGTGCCCAGTGCCAGGATCAGAGGCAATGGGCACACAGTGAAATACAGGAGGTTCCCTATAAACACCAGCAAACAGTTTTCACTGTGAAGGTGACTGGATGGTGACCCAGGTTGCCCAGGGAGCCTGTGGAGCTCCCCTCCTTAGAAATACTTAAAAGCCATCTGGACTCTTGTCCAGACCATTCACTCATTCAGGACTTCCCACCTGGATGCTGTTACGGAGCTAAAGAAGGGATGCCATATTGTGGTTTGACATAAGGCTCCTTATACTGCAATTCAGACATCAAACACACCCTCAGAACAAGGCTGGGGCACGGAGCAATAGGTTCTAAAATGCTGAGATGTATATAATACAGAGGTGCCCTTGATCTTCCTGAGAACAGAAATGCTGATGACACACCAGCAACAGCAAAACTGCTTGTGCCCAACATAAAACAGCAGAAAATCCTTTCTAATATATTCTAATCTGTGCATGCCTGCAGGTCCCATCCACTTCTTTGCAGCTGGTACTGTTAGAAAAATACTGAGTTACGAAACATATTGAATTATGAAATGTCACTGCCTACTTTTCTGAGTACTGGCATGCACATAACTTCTATGTTAACTGAAACCTAGTTCACCCCTCTCCTTTGTGGTGGTTTAGGGCTCAGTTCACCAAAGAAAAAAACTGTATGCTTAAATGTATAAAAAACCAACAGTAGAAATGATCATATTTGTCCAGAAATCATCCTGCAGGGTATGTCTACACTGCCAATGCATCTGAGATCTCTGGGTTGGTCCCAGCGCAGATAGGTCACATATAAGACCTTGCCATGTTAAGAGTAGAGCATCATTCAATATATTTATCCCAAATCAGGCACTCTGCTGCTTTCCCTATCCAGTCTTGCCCATTGAACTGACTTTGATATCCCTACGTTGCACTACAGTCAAAGTAGAGCATGAAGTATGTGTTTTATTAAATTCACAATGAAAGCATGCTTTTTTAATTCCATGGCCAACAACATTCTTTGATGGCTGAGTTAAAGAGTTGCATTCTAAGTAAGTAATATGAAACTATCAAATTATTGATCATGAGAGTTAAGAGAATGCTTACATTTCATATATTCAAGACTAATTTATGTGTAGTGCTGCCTTTTTACTATCATTTTGATAATAAATGTGGACTTTATCTCTGTGTTTAAAAATCTGAACCATGCTTTGTGACATACTGGTAATTCTAAATTTCTGATGATATTACACTCAATATGATTTTTATACTGATTTCAAAGAGTTTATATATATCAATAAGTTGTGAGAATTTGGCAATTACTATTTCTCACCTCTTTTCTCAATAAGAACAATTACATGAATGTGGAAGGAAGTAATGTACTGCAGATTTGCACAACAGCTGTGAATTGATACTTATTTCAATTGATGCTATGTATTTACTGCAAATGTTATTACTTAGTAAAAAAAATTAGATAATCTAACAAATCCGGCATGAAGGCTATGAGTTACATGACAATAGTACACCTTGTCTTCAGTTTAGAAACAGATTTAAATTAAATGGGACTTCTCCAAACACAAAGGTACAGGCTTCTCATTAGTCAGGCAGGTACATTCTGACTTGCCACACAGATCAATTAATTCCCATCTGAAATTTATATTTTCATTCCTATTAATTTTCATCATCTACACCCACAAGCTGTCACAAACATTAACAGCAAGTGGGCAATCAAAGCATTCCACCCCCTTCCCATCCCTCTTCTCTCCTTCTTCAGCCCACTAAGCTCAGATGAGGGTGTATCACCATGCCACTTCCTCCTCCTGACAGCCCCTCAGCAGCAAGCTTTAACTCTAGGTCTTAGGAATACAAAGGAATAACAGCTTTTCATCAGCTCTTGACTTTCAGCTGCTGGTTTTCTTTGCTCTAGCATTAAGGTTTGACAGCAGTGCAGTAACACCCAGCAACAAGCAATGCAAAACATTCTCTGTGTAAACAGAGCCTATTTTCTTCCTCCCTTGCTTCCCATTTTACCTCTTTGTTTTTCACTTGCTATCCCTCTGCCCCACTGTATTTTTTCTGTATTTCATTATCTCTTTTCCTGCTCCACACTCTACATTCTCTTCAATGCTAAAAGCAAATACACAAATGGATCTGATGCACAGCACCTGGTCATAATTAAAAGGCAGACATGCCTCAGATGTAAAAGCAAAGGGAAAAAACATTGCTTCAGATAGGTTCACACTCTCCGAACATTTACTCTGTTCCTGTGTTTAACCTACATGAAGAACACAATTTTGAGGAAAATCTCATGTAAAAAGTAAGAAAGAAAATAAAAGCTTGTGATCAGGCTTCTACAGAATCCCATTCCAGTGAGTTTTACCATATTGCCTTGCCTCAAATATCCTTTTTCTTTTCTTCATGCCCTTCCATGCATTTCTTAATTCCACAGCCCAAATACCTTACTCCCAAGTCCTTCCTACATCCACACCTTCTTGCTCATTGCAGTCCTCTTCACTCTGTCTATAACTTTAGGGAATATGGTCTAGTTGCTATCTTGATGATGATCCAGCAAGCACCAGAGGGCATTCACACAACTAGTAAGGGGTTCAGAACCAGTGCACACCACTAATGTCAACAGCACATGCCCAAGTGATTCCTCTCAAATAGGGACTGTAAACCTAAAATACTATTAAGGTGATAATTAATAAACCCATTCAGAAATAATCTTCACAATCCACTTAGTTTTTTCACAATTTTTCATGAGCAGAAAACATTTTGAAACACTTAAGTAAATTCTAAGTAATCTACAGAGGACACTATTCTTTTTTTTCTTTCACTGAAGGCCATTCTAATGCATTTTCTCACTCCTCAAGAAGCTAAGTTACTACATAAACTGCATTTTAAATCATATGTAAGAAAACAACAGCCACACACTAGCAGTATGTGCTTATATCACAATACTCAATTCTCATTCGAACTGAAATGGCTTCTTCAGTACATCAGCTATCATCATTTTTTACATTTCTAGATCAAGCTTATTGGAAAAATTTGGTTTTGCCAGAGATAATCACCCAAGATACTTACCCAGTTGTGTAAGGTATATTTATTCCCCCTAGATTAATGCTTTCACATCCAACAATGAAGAGTGTTGAAAAGCACAGCAGAGACACACCACTGCAGATCATAGCCAACTTTGCAGACTCTCTTGCACCAAGTTTCAGCTTTTTTATAATGTAGCCACCTAGGACAATACCAACACCAGCACTTGGGACAATAATCACACCTGCCAAGAAGAAGTTCAAACAGCATTAAAACAGGACCTAGAGAAGTGGCATAAAACATAAATATTGGTTTCATTCTGTAATTAGATGACTGCAAATGCTGCACTAAGATCTCCATTGTCTGATTCTCTGCTAGCAAACTGAGTCAGACTTTTCAAACCTCTGGAGTGTTGTCAAAGAATTTATAAAAGCCTCCTTATCATATCAGCAGTTGCCAAAGCACTATAAGAGAACTGTTGTGCTTACAAGCAGAAACATTGTTTTGTATTTATTTTAGAATGGAGAGAAGAGCTACATATACGTCCAGTTTAACCACTGAAACTGGAAGAAATCCCAATTTGGACACAAATCTTCCTCCTCCCATCCTCATTATTAATTCCAGCAAAGCACAAGTGCTAACCTCAAGCAGGACCCCAGAACCCTGCCTACCTGGGGTGCACACCCAAGCCTGGCTGCAAATTCTGCCTTCTGCATACTTTACTCAAGGTGAATAGCACTTTCCCAAGCAACTTGCATCAGGACAAGAGGAAATGGCCTCAAACTGGGCCAGAGGAAGTTCAGGTTGGACAGTAGAAAGAGTGGTTAACCATTGGCATAGGCTGCTCAGGGAGGTGGTGGAGTCACCATCCCTGGAGGTGCTCAAGAAATGGCCAGAAGCGGCACTTGGTGTTTGTTGACATGGTGGTGTTTGGTTAAAGCTTGGACTTGATGACCTTGAAGGTCTCTTCCAACCTTGAATCTATGACTCCACAACTCCTACCTCAGCGTTCCAATTCATCTCTCCACATATATATGTGTGTGTGTGACCAAACACAATTTAAAAAATTAAGATAATAGAATTAGGGTGAGTGTAAGACACAAAGATATGCCTACGAAACCTCTGCTGCTGCAGTCATAAGGTTCAGCAACATATCACCAGGTTGTGCCCACTTGTCAGGTCCTGAGGTGGTGGCAAAGTCAGCAAATGTCTTGCACTTTTCTTCCCTTGTCTTTTGCTTCTCACTGACATGTGAGCAGGTCTTTAATTAAAGGCTTTGCCAATAAAGATGCATTCCACACAGACATGGAATTTGAACTACTTTGAACTACTACTTGGCAGATGCATCTACAGAGATGTTAAACTTTATAATCCAAATTGTTAGAGATGCTAGTCTCTTAAAGAAGCCAGTAAGACTATTACTTGCAAATACCTTTACGATTATTGCAAAGCATACTCATTCTCTGCTAATATGTCTAAAGGTGAAAGCAACATTATATTTATCAAAATGTTGAGATTGTGAAAGCAAGAAAACAGGGGAAAACAGCTGGCACCTTAATTATCCTGCCATTACCAATGACATTATAGAACAAAATATCATTTCAGAAGGAAGATTCTAAACAATAAGTCTTCACAGAATCAAAACCAGTCTTTCCTCTAAGAGCAGAAATTAAATGTAGAAGCTGCACAAGTTCAAGACATGATATTTGGCACACAGTGTTTTCTGATGATTATAAATGCCAGGGTTGTTTTAAAACTGAAAGAAATTGGCACTTAATTAAAGAATTGCTGCTTAGAAGACAAAAAATTGCCAGCAAAATCTCTACACGAAGAGATTCAGGAAGCACATGTACTCAGCTGGCAATGTGTGTATTAAGCATAGATGTAAATTATAAATAACACATAAATTCTCCTTTCACTAACCAGAAAACTTGTGAACTTGTCATGTCTTTTACTTTATTAGCCAGTAGTAATCTAATACAGAATTTCGAAGTTTCCCTTTCCCATCCTTCCTACAAAAAATACTTATAAAATTAACAACTGTTGACTCCAATGCTAAGTTTAAGGGCTGGGATTGTAGAAGCAGCACTCACTTGTCCTTGTTGCACATGCAGCCTGATACATTTAATCTTCCTCTTCTGGTTCATTTTAATAGCCTTTATCAAGTAATTTATAACAGGGGAAACAGCAGATGTTAATGACTTCACACTTTAGGCAAGGCCACACTAGTTTTACCTCTGTTAATGTACTGGCTGTTGAGTATTTTTTCTGGCAAAAATGTTTCTGGTTTATCTCGGGAATGAAGTAAGTTATGGTGCAGCCATCCCATCAAGACTCATTACAGTAAAACTCCTGTGCGTGTAGCTACTCTAAGCTTCAGAGAGCACCACAGTCCCATGAGTCAATGTTTCCTCCTTATATGCAGCACACAGGGATTTCATGCCCTGAAGAAAATCTCATCCCAGAAACTCTCAAATAAAAAAACACCTCATGGTGCTTCTCTGACTTTTCCCCTTCCCACTCTAGAAATTCCATGCATTTCTTCCAGCCACTGCAAGTGACAAATTCTTCCCATGTGAGGTCTATGTGCCCTCCTTCTTCCTTCTGCTACTTTTTGTCCTTTTTTGACTGACACCCCTGGACAGCTTCACCCCATACTCCACCTGTGTCCCCACAATTCACTCCACTCCATCATTCCTAGGGCACAGTGTCTGGAAGTATGAGGAGATAAAAGAACTAACCTGCCCAGCAATCAGCAGTTATTCTATATGAGAAGCACTATGGAGAATTTTAAAAGATTATTATAAAGACAAGTGTCTTTGACACAGCTAGAAGAGAAGGAAACTCATCTGCATGACAGAGGCCCCAGTTCTGCACAGTATTTTGGCCTCCTTTAGTAGCCAAGTTCTCATCTCTCTCAGTCACAGAGGAGTGTGAAGCTTTTGTGGTCTGTAGCTCCGTTAAAAGTTGGACATGGCTGTACATTGGTACAGCAGGGGTCTCCTGAAATGACTAGGAGAGAATCTGGAGAGTTCTGACTAGACTAGGTTGTTGTCTCAATGTAAATAAGTAAATAAGGAGAAAAACACCACCCTGGAGGAGAGAGATAACTGAAGGATGGGACAGATAAACAACTTTTCGCTAAGGGGGAAAAAAGATAAAGATATTTTAAAGATCAAAGAGGAAGTAAAATTCACAGAAAAGAAGAACAGTGTTAAGAGACCTTTTAAAGCACACAAATTGCAGTCATGTCTATGGTTTTTCTAGCTTGTTTTTGTTGATCTTTTTCCCCCTTGGAGAGCATCAACAAATGAGCATCTGTCTAGGCCTATGCAAAAAAAACCAAAAAACCAGCCCTTTAACAATATCAGTGGGTTCACATCTTACTAAAACATATAACAAACATCAAAAAATAGTCTGAATATACAACCAAATGCAGAAAGCTGGATCCAATCACCTGTTTGAATGAACACATTTTGGCTCATTCCTAACTGACTCATTTCATTAGCCAAAGCCAAGCTTGCAAGGTAACACTATGTGGCAATGCCTTACCAGTGTAGATGCTGGCATTGGAAGCTGGGATGCCAAACTGTGACTCGATGAACTTGGGAATGAAGGTAATAAAAGCTGTGACAATGGCACTCTCAGCTGTGTATGACAAACTCACAAAAAGGAATGTCATGTTGCTTAAGATCCTGACAGCTGCTCTTGGAAGCTCTATAAAATGACAAAAATGACAAACGAATGTTATAAACAATGAGTGAGAAACAAAAGCAAACTGAAACAGAACCAATTGATTTTCTTTGAGACAGACTGGCAATAATGGCTTGCTAGCAGCTGGTACATTTGCTAGATAGAAGGGAGAGTGCATACTTGGGATTGCAGCCCTTGCTCCCTGCTCTGACCCCATCTCACTGCCTTGCTCAGGGCCATGGTCCCACTTGGCACAAACAAAACTAAGGTGTGTATCAAAAACCCATCTGAAAGAACAGACAGTAACACCACAACAGAAAGAAAAACAGCAATAAAATGTAGAGAATTTGCAATTATTCTGATATCTTGAGATTTTCTGTGAGATAACATATATCACACTGCTGAACTGACAGTACTGAGATTTGCACTCCATAGGAGGAAAAAAGACCCTACACTCCCCCTGTTACTCTCTGCTTCAAGGACCATGATTGGAAAGCTGGGGTAATAATAATCTAATTTGAAAGGGGAACCAAAATATTTTTAGTTAAACATTTTTCTACATGATTTAAAAGGATTTACAATGATGCAGACAAAGTATAATGAAAAAATTACATCAATGATATCAAGGAATCTCAACATACACTACATACAACTCAATATTCTCAGAAGGGATAAAGCAAACAATTAAAAATGAGAGTACATCATTAACTTAAATTGAAAACGTATTCATAGATGTTGCAATTATTCTCAAATCAAATATCAAACATCAAACCCCCATGAAATTGAGCACTGTAGTTAAATTAAACATTTACATACTTTAAATTTAGTCCTGCAGTGATGTCAAATTATCATCACCCTATTCAGCACTTTTTTTATTAAATGCCTTGATTTTAAACACGTCTTCTTTTCCTTGGGGCTTTTTTTACCCCAGATCAAATTTTTTTCAAGTGTTACATCTAAGCTACTATAGTTCTGATTTTTTTCATTTGCTTTTCACTTGGTACAGAAATAGAATAGTGCTTGAATGAAAGCCAGTTGAATTCAATGACAAGAGCACCCATTAGAAATACATGTTGAGCAAGAACAACTGAGAATTTTACTGATGTTAAAAGTTGTCAAGACAAAAATCTGTCTCACTTTCTGCACTGACTCCAGTAGGTTATCTGTATAAAAGCAAACAGAATTTCACTTGTCATGTCAAAACTTGTCAAGCTGCAAATTAGCACTTAAGTTGTCTGACTGCATCCAGTATTAGCTTATGCCAGTTGTCAAAATTTATACTGAATTTCATTATGAGTACTGGGTTTATAATTTTAATGTAGCCAAATGCTCTCCTGCTACATCTATGAAGAAACATATTAAACATTAAATACAAAATCTGGTGGAAATAACTAATGAATAAATCATATTAAGAAGCAATCATATATTATAATCTTAATGGTTTTTACCACCTACAGCTTTAAAAAATAAAAAAAAAGGTGGTGCTGTTTGCAATAGAAACAACAGGAGTAAGCAGTTATGACCATGCTAACGCTGCTGTGAGAAAGGAGTCAGGAAACAGAAAGAAGGATTGGTCCTTCTGGAAACTGAGCTACTTTGTGGCAGCTGCTCACCTGGCTTTAAAATGTGGTAGAAAATAAGGTATCATCACAGCGAGAAAGATAATTTTATTGGGACGATGAACTGAGTGTTCTTTGTAGAAATTAATTGGGAGTTCTTGGCCGAGAGCTGAACTCAAAGTCTTTGCTAAATCGATTATTTTAAAGTCTTGTCCAGACATCATAATATGTGGTAAAGTTTGCCCTTCCTGATAAAACTGAGCTTCAGGAAAAAGTCTGCTTTAGAATTTTCAGTCAACTACAGAATTAATTTGGCAAAGAACTGCAGAGCTAATGAACATTTTGCTCCGGCGCTTGTATGTAGAGCTGTACTTCTGTTGACTCCTACTTACATCTCATCTGGAGCACTCAGGCTAAAGGTCATTATTCATTTCAAAACTAATTAGTATTTTGAAATGGGATTTCTCCTGTTAAGTAGATAAAACTTAATGTCTTGGAATAAGCACAAGTTCCCTTATACCCATCTGAAGGGCTCTTCAGAGAACAGCTTTGCTGATTACTATAAATTTTGGCATGAAATAAAGAGTTTATTTCTGCATGCCACACTAATGCATGCCACCTGGAGCACTTAAGAGTTATCTTAGGGGTTTATAAACAGCAATTGTCTGGCATACAAGGGAAAGTTGCTATATAGTAAGAAACTTGGAAATTAAAACAAACATTCAGAGTTATACTTTCCCTAATTTCCTCCCATAATCATCATCAAACCCTGTGTGACAACATCTGTACTACACTTCTGAATTTTAAAACCTATAATAAAAAGGTACTGTTAAGTAACTCATTATCTTTCAGCCACAGTAACCATAGTAAAATGCAAGAATGCTAAAAACTTCAAGGATCCTTTAGACTACATAATCAATCATGCTTTTAAAACATTTCTATGTCAAATTATTTTTGTGTAGCTAGCCATAGGCCTAGGTTTTGATTTCAAGGTGATTATTAAACCTATCAGGTTTGATTTTTTTGAAAGACATTCTTCTCAAAAGACATTGAATGTTTTTGCAAATTTGCATCAGAAACGCACTACAGAAATTGCAATTTCCCTCATTCTGTCATCTAAACTAATAAACCTCTATCAATTACACTCCTAGAACTAAAACAATCTTTTAGCATAGCTGCAAACATGTTTATACTTCTGTGCAGTAACTCAAATTTTAACATTCCATCTTTTTTTTCTTTTTCCCCCAATAACCTAGTATATTACTAAGAGTAAATTGAAACCTGCCTTGCTGGACTGGTTTGCTAGACTACTGGCAATTTTCTTCCTTTCATGATCTTTGACAGTATTTTTTCTCTGGTCAGTATTCTTTTTTTTTTCCACTCATGTGTTGGACCATTACTTGATTCATGGTAAGGCAAAAGCAAGAAAAATCTGCAAGTAATACAAGTATTCATAAATATTTCTCTAAGCAAAGCACTGTAAACAAAATTTCAATAAAAACTCAACTAATTCTGACTTCACCTCCTTTTTCAACATTTAATATAGTTTCTTTTATCCCTGTTCCTGCATACTCAGCCCAGGGCAATGCAATGAATACAATCAGGTGAATAAATCATTCCAGTCTACAGCACTATCCTTCTGCAATCCATCAGAAAAGTCTCCTGTAAGAAAAGTCTCCTAGGTGATGTTATGATGCTTGTATCCCCATCCGTGTGTTCTGTTTATGCTGGATATTATGTTCTGTGCCTTCAAGACTGGCTCTGAAGAGTGAAAGTTTTGTTTTGGTTTTGCTATCAGCCGCTCCCCCACGGCTGGCAGGACACAGAGACAGGGCAGTACATGGCGCTGCTTTTGCTTTTTGCTTGGCTTTTCGCTTTGCTCTTGCTTCTGCTTTGCTCTTACTTTTTGCTTCTGCTCATCAGTTAGTTTAGCTAAGCAGTCCAAATTTTTCCTGGATTGGAAAAATTTACCCTTTTTTTGGACCGACTCGAACCTGCTCTGGACTGGGACCTGGGAACACTGAGAGTTTGCACCCTGTGGCCGCAGCAGCTGCACCAGCACCAGAGGGACTGATAACAGAGCGACCACCCCCAAGAGAGGCTTTTCTGAATTTGTCATCTTTTTCAGAGCGGTGCAAGAGTGGTGTCATCCAGTATTGTTCATTTTGTGTGCTGGGGGTGCTGTGCCTGTTAAATAAACAGGTTCTTTCCACTTCTCTCCGAGGAATCTTTCCTGAACCGGTTGGGGGGACAGACCGTGTAGGTTTGCTTTCTGGAGGGGTCCCCTTCTGGAGGTTTTCTCCCAGATTTGCCCTAAACCAGGACAAAGAGTGAGGCAGATATTAGCCAGAAGACCTCCCTTCTGCTAGTGCTCCCAGTCTGGACACACTACTCAAGCCTGCAGTTCTGGACAGGGCTGGCTCCACACCAGGGTCTCAGGGGCAGCTTCCATTCTTTTGCAGTACAAAGCAGAGCCAAGATTTGAGACAGAATCTCTGGTTTGTTTATCAGAATGGAAACCAGCAAGGTGACACACAACTATGGCAAATATAACCTGCATGGAGCTAATCACTAATCTCCAGAACAGTATTTCGTTATCTACTCACACACATTTAAACAACCTCATGCAATTGTCAGGACAGGCCTTAAGCACCTGGATGTTGGCTGGATCATTGAACAGCCCCTAATATCCCATCAAGAGAGAAGGGGTTCAGAGCCAGTTTGATTATTACTTAATTTGATTTAGAGCAAGTCTTCAAGGCTCCAGTTAGCACTGCTCATCTCTGCATGGAGCAATGCCAATTTTTTCTATTTTGAGCTCTTCAGGACAGCCTAAGAAAGGACAAGAGGGAACGGCCTTGCTCAAGGTCAGTGGCACTGCAGGATCTCCAGCCCATGGTCTGCTGAGCCCTCTGACATCCACAGTGCCCACCAAGTGCCCCCACACACACAGCCCCCTGTCTCCTCCTCCTCTTCTGATGCCTGTCAACTGATCTTCAGCTAGCACAGAAACTCCAATCCAGTTCCTTGGCAAAGCACTTCAGTGGGCTTATCCAGCCACCACAAGCCCCTCAGGAGTTTCTTTCATCTCTGCTGATGCCCTGACAATCATTATTATCCTGTCTCTACCCCTCACAGGAACTCACCAAGAAAGGCACAGGACAGCTGGTAGATGTGACAAGCCAGACAGGAATACTCTACATTTAAAAAAGGGCTGTACATAGGAACAAAACAAAAAACTCCAAAGGCTACAAAATACATGTAATTCATTAGATTAATTATTTGATTCAAATTAGATCAGTCTTTTATAAGTAATATATACATTTGCTTTCTTTACACTGCTCCTTTATTCAATTGCACAGTAAGTTTCATTATAGTGGTAAGTGAAAGGGACTGCAGATACAATTTCCATGGAACAAAACCCTAAGGGTATCTAGGTATTAAATGAAAACAGTAGTTTTGTCTGCCCAGATTCACGTGTTATCTGTACATATGGGATTGAACCATGGTTTATTCATTATAAAACTTCTCTAGCTCACGTAATCTACACTACCTCTATTTTTCCCAATAAACTACATCCAATTTTCTTCCTCCTGTGACCTACTTACTCTTTTATTTAGTACTTTTGATACCTGACTCAGAAGCATGCTTCAGCTCACATTTTCTACTTGAAACATAAGTAAGAAAAGACTGAATTCCAAGCCCTTGCAACTTGAAACAAGTAAAAAAGCAAAGTTGTATCTGTATTTTTATCTGATTTCACGTCTGTCATGGACCAAAATAAAGCTCAGGTCACTGAAGTTTGAGGCTACTTGCAGATGGAGCCAGTTTTGGGGTTATTTCTTCAGCTTATACTGGCAGTCAGTGCAGAAAAAAAGACTTATGACTTTTTGATACCTTTTCATTTGCCTAGAGAATTAATTAGGATATTAGGAAAAGTAAGAACAAGACAAAAATCATTTTGCCAGGCTTCTCAGGTAAGATGAGATCATATTCGAAGAAGAAAATAGTTTGTTTCCTTACCAAAGCTGCATAGATTTCAGAGATTTGATGGCACTGACCTCTGTTATGGCAGACTATGACATCATTGATATTTATTAGTATAGAACAGAAGATATGACCCACTAAATCAACAGTCTCCTGGCTACTGCCTAAGTGGAGTTTCTGCCCACAGTGCTATAAAAAGATGAAGCTCTGAAATTCAATGGAAAGTATAAAATGTTCACTGCGTCTCAGAAGAAGCAATGCTAAATGACTTAGACACATATGATCCTTTTTTCCTTCCCATTATAAACAAAATTACCTCAGCTGAGAAGCTTGAAGCATGATCTTATTCCAT
>NW_005054346.1:1471184-1501271 GCF_000277835.1 Geospiza fortis | reverse complement strand
TTCTTTGCAAGAGTAAATGAACACTGACACTGAATGGGAAAGCTATTATCAGCTTATAGAAAAATACTTTTTCTGCTTATCTCGACTAGCTTGCTATCTTTCTGGCATGTTTCTTTTCACTGTTCCACATGGTGAACTTTCTCGTCTAAAGAAAACCAGAAGTTTTGTGTAGTAAAAATTCTAATTTGGTAGCTCCATTAATATATTCATATAGAATTTCATAGAATGTATGTTATACATCTAGGCAGATACATACCAAAGAAACACATGTCAAAATGAGACATACAGAAGTTTTTATTTTTGTAAAAAACAGTCCTAGAAAACATTCTTGCTTTTTCTGTATCAGCTATGCCTGTAGGGACAACATGGCCTGGAAGGTGAAACCATGTATCAGAGAACCTGCGCCAGCAAACCCACCCAGCTGCAGCTCACCTGTACACTGCATTTCACCAGGCACGCCCAAGGGTGAAGCAGCCCATCTGACACTGTCTGCAATCATTAGGAAGGAGTCCAGCAAAGACTGGACTCCCCCAGTTCCCTGTGCTACTGAGAAAATCTTGACAGGACTACCTCTGAACTACTTCCACTAATCAGAGGCCAGTAGGTTTGAAGGCAAATAAAAACCACAACTAGTTGTGTGGATTGAGGAGAAAATAGACTCACAAATGTGGAGACTAGAGTCTTTAAAGGAAGAAGGAACAATTTTTTTTGCTTCTTCATCACATTTTCAACCACTTTGCCAACAAAGGGAGAAAATGGTCTGAAAGATCTGATATTTGCTTGCTCTTTGCTTGCCTTGTACCTTAAGAAGCTGATCTGTAAGCTAATAAAATCACCAAGAAAGTTCTGTTATCCTCTTTTTTCTTCACTTCTGTAGAAATTAACAGTAACTTTAGGTACCCTGAGAGAACCAGTGTAAATGTAATACAGAGCAAATCAGTATGTAGGTGTGCAAACATAACTTTAAATTACACTGGCTTTAGTCTAAAAACAGCTGGTTTTGCTAAGCCTTGTCTACTCAGCATAAAAGTGATCATAAATGTTTCATTAAAAAGTCTGCCAATCATTATACCCTGGACTTCTATCCAAATAAAGAGTAACACTAATGTCTATCTCAACAAACACTTAAAAGTTTTGAGTTCAAATTATGTCTGATGGTACAATAGATATTTCATGGTTTCTCCCAGTTCCAGCTGCATTTATCAGGCTACCCTGAAATGGCACAACCAGCATTTGCATCATAGAATCCAAGGAGGACACAACAGAACTAACAACACAATGGCATTGAGGCACATTCACTCTTGTCTTACACTATTCAATTTTATGATACTATTAAGTCTGTATCGTCAATTTGAATTCTATATGCTTAACTTTAATCAATTTGTAGCAACACTGCGCCCTTCTTCCCCAGGCAACTTGTCAATGATTATTACTTACTGTTACATTTTACAGTAATGGTTACTCCTTGAGTAAAATAAAAATCTCTACTACTTGTCAATCTTTTGATCTCTTCACATATCAAAATTAGCACAGCTTTTATTTGTCTTAGCCTTCAGAAAATAGTTTGCAGTACAAAACAGACAGGAAAGGAATAAGAAACAAAGAATCTTTCTCTATGAACTTACCCAAATACAATCATGTATTTGAAATCACATACCAGAATTCCTTCTACTTGTTTCACTTACATTGTGGAAGAGCATGTTATTCCATGAAGTTCAGCTTATAAAGTAGGTGTGACAATTGCAAACTCTAAGATGCATAAATACATGTGGTAGGGGTCCTGCAACCATAGGAAATAGCCTACCTGCTTGTTACAGGTACACAAACACTGACAATTCAAGGAAAAGGATGTCCTACAGTCACTGCTGCACCCTGTCATTTTAGAGGATGAGCGTCTATTAAAATCTCAATAGCAAAACATAATAGCAAATATAGGATGGCAAAACTGCCTTCAATTACACCCATACAATCCTGGATGACCCTGCACACCAAATCTAAGCATTTATAAATTAAAAACAAACTTTACCTTTAACATTCTCTCCAAATCCCATAGAGGCAGAAACTGAACTGTCTGTTTCTGTTTTGCTACTTGTTTTCTCTTTCATCACGTCATCATCACTTGACACATCATCAGAGTTCATCTTCTTTTTCTTTTTTTTATGTCGAGGAGGGAGCTTTTTCGGAAAGGTAAACATGGGAAATATCACAAGGAGCATAGCAATGGCACAAAGGAGAAATCCACTCCACCTAATGCCAGGAAAACAGAAATGGAAACAAAAGCAAACGCATTACATGAAACAAAAAAATCAAAGTTGCCATTAGAAGCTGCGCTGCCTAGAAAGACACACTTGCAAAAATATGAAAAACTAAGAGTAAAGAATTGGAGTGGGGGAGAACCTTTACTGCACTAAATTTACTGCAGTAAAAATACTGCACCTTCTGCACTTAATCAGAAGATGTTTCTGTTGGCTTATTTACTGAAAGGTATTTATCCAGCCCCCACCAAATTTTATTAAGTAGTGTCAGCTTTAAGTTACCACAAATTTTCAGTTTCGGTAATTTTTCAGTACCAAGTGCTGAGAATTAGATAATCACTTTGACTTAGCCTTTCACAGATAATTCCCAGTAGAGCAATATAGTATTTCTCTGGAGAACACAGAAAAAGCTATCTATTTCATGAGGAGATAAAATGTCCTGATAGATATATCAGGGCTAAATATTTTCTGCTTTCCAGTGCCCACCTCTCACTGCCCTGACTGTCCAATTCTCTCCCTTCACAACTGAGCTCCCAAAGCCTGAATGTAAACAACTGATGTACTACAATTCATTCCAGGGTTTATGCCCAAAACTCTGTTCTGTAACTGCAACCTGAAATAGCCTTCATAAAGGATTTCTTCTTCTCTCCCTCTGTATTTTAAATATGGGATATAAAAATAACTCTGAAACGATCCCTTGGCTCTCAGGGAATGACCTGGCACATCCCCACAGAAGGGACAATGTGTGGGATACAGAGCAGAGCTCTTCAGCTCCGTAGAGCTGTCCTCCCTGCAGCCAAAAAGCTTCCTGGAATTCACCACAGCACCACAGATGGGCAAAAGGGTCGCACTAGAAACTCCTGTGGAGTTAACTCGAGTCAGCAGCCAGAACACTGAGAGCAGAGTGTCAGATAACATCATTTCTCCTCTAACAGTGGAAGACTAAGGGAAACATAACCTCACATAGATGGTTCCATAAAGAAGGACAACCTCAGAATCCACCCCCAAAGTTCTTTTTACATAGTAGAAGTGCAGTTTTCCCTACAGACTCATCTCATTGTACCAGGTGTACATGGCAAGGTTTTGGTAGCAGGGTGGGGACTGCAGAGGTGCTTCTGTGAGAAGATACCATGAGCTGTCCCATGCTGGACAGAGACAGCTCCAGCCAGTTTTAAAACAGCTCCACCACTACCCAGTGCTGAGCCTATCAGAATGTTTGTGGCACCTTGGTGTTCACTTACTTAAGTGAAAAAAACACTGCACAGTAACTGTGTGAAGTGAAACAGCCCTGCAGACCCAAGGTGAGAGAAGAAGAGGAGAAGGAGCTCCAAGTGCAGAGATTCACCTGCAGTCGCAGGACAAGACCATGGTATCCACCTCCACACTGTGGGGATCCACACTGGAGCAGACTCAAGCAGGAATTGTGGCCTGTGGAGAAGAGCTCCCACAGGAGCAGGTTTTCAGGCAGGACATGTCACCCGCAGGGGATGCTGCAGGCTGGAACATTCTGTTCCTGGAGGAACGCCACAGAAAGGACCTGTGCTGGACTAGTTAATAAAAGACTGTCTGAAGCAGAGAAGGGGCAACAGAGACAAGGTGTTACAAACTGACTGTAACCCCCTTTCCACAGCCCACTGCATCATTCCAGTGGAGGATATAGAAGAGTCAGGAGCAAAGACGACCTTTGGGATAGGGAAAGGGTTGGTCAGAAGTGCTTGTGGGTTTCTTTTTAATTCTTTCTATCCTACTCTCTTATTAATTGGTGATAAATTAATGTCCCTACATGAAATCTACTTGGCCCATGATAGCAATTAGTGGGGGTTTTCCCTGTCCTTATCTCGATCTATGAGCTTTCCACTGTACTTTCTCCCTGTTCTGCTGAGGAAGGGGAGTGAGACAGCTTGGTGGGCACCTAGCAGCCAGCCAAAGCCAACCCACCACACAAATCTACGCTGGTATTTGGAAATTCCAGTGAAGTCAATCACGTTACTATAATATCCAACCACAACAATGACAATTTTTTTCATTTCAAATCAAATTTCCAGAATCGCAGTGAGTTGACCCTGGCTGGATGCCAGGTGCCCACCAAAGCCATTCTCATCACTCCCCATCCTCAGCAGGGCAGGGGAGAGAACATGTAATGAAGGGCTCCCATTAGCTGCAGGGGAATCTCTGCTCTGGCACCCGGAGCACGTCCACCTCCTCCTCCTTCTTCAATGACACTGGGGTCTGCAGAGCTGTTTCTACCACATATTCTAATTACACTCTCTTGTGACTGCTGCTGGTGTTGCACACGTCTCTTTATTTCCTCCCTTCTTAAATCTGTTATCCCAAAGGTGCTACCCCCACCACTGATGGTGTAAACCTTGGCCAGCCTCCTCTTGGAGCCAGCTGACATTGCCTCTCAGGCAGAAGTGAAGTTTCCAGCAGCTTCTCACAGAAGCCACCCCGGTAGCCCTCCTGCTACCAAAACCTTGCTGTGCAAACCCAATACAAGAACAATTTTTACATATTTTTGTACTACCTTTACACTATTAATTATATATTTGTTCAAATTTTAAAACATTTTAAATTCTGAGTAGACAGAATTTCTTGCACAAGAAACAAAAAGCATTTTGCCTCATTTGTAATGCAAAGATATTGCAAACTTGATTTTTCAATGAAGACAAATTCATATGCAACGCTTTGCATGGTAAATGATTACACACAGGCAAACAACAAATAAACAGCCATGTGTAACACTATTTTTATTAGAAGCTTACAGGAAGCTTTTGCAAGGCAAATATAAGTGACTGAAAGTTTTGACTAATTTTGATATTATGTAAACAGAAAATCCTCTATTCATTCATTTTAGCTGATAACATACATGGATTAGAAAGCAGACTTTTAGGAGGATTAGTCAGCACTGTCAGACGAAATAAATCCGTAGTCTGTATAAAAATGTAGCAACATCCTTTGCAGGATCTCAAAGGCAGAAGCTGCAAAGGCAGTGATCAAAGAAACAATCTGTGCAACAATATGCAGAAATCTGCAACCACCCACTCAGGAGGAAACAGCAAAGGAGACAGGGCCTGTAATGTAGTACAAGATGAAATTCAAATCCAAAGGGACTGTTATAACAGCATACCAAATGCTGGAGATGTCACAAATGCAGCACTGGTTGCAACTATCTCACCATCTACACTTCACAACTTCCTGGAGAAATATCAAAGAATTGGAAAACAGACAAAAGACTGTACCAAAATAATAAGGACACCTACAGTGGGAAATTGAGAGGTCAGAACAGGAGCTTAATTTATTTAATTAATTTAATTAATTTTAAAAACCCTTGATTTTCTGTCTTCTGAAGTCAAAGAAAATATGCAGAAGAATACCTCAAAGGCATCCGCACAAGCCCTAGGACCTCAAATAAAGCAATTAAAGCTAAGGAAGGACCAGACAATGCTGAAGGAATTCCTTTAAACTTCTTGTGTAGAATGTTGATGAAAGACTATATAGGAAGACCCAAGTATCAAAAAGATTTTGAACTAGGAAAACACTCAAAAGTGTCAGCAGAAGAAAATTTGATTCAAAGCACCTGACAGATCGCCAAGGGCTACTCCACAACTAATGAGGTCCCTATACAGCACATTAACAGTTCTCAAAGACAACAACACGATGAATGATTTCTAACAGATACCCCTACAGTTACCACATTTGAATAAAAAACAGTTTCAAACATTTGATGGACTGGCATAGACAGCTGGCTTGTAATTTAGCCCAGAGCACCTACAGAAACCCCAGGTGTGCAAAGCCCAGCAGCAGAAATCCAAGTCCTGTGAAAGTCAAGGAATAATCAGATCAGACATAACCCTGAAAAATAACCATTTTACTTTACCATGTTGCACGAGAGATAAACCAAATTACGTGTCCTGCTAGACCTCCTAGAAAGGAACAGCTCAAGAAAAAAAAATAGGCTATAATGCTTTTATTTTAGCCATATATCATAGTTGCTATACTCACTATTTTGTCTGCAAGCACTGCCTCCTCTAACAATGGAAATTGTTAAATTGGGTCCCACGATAAGTTACATTAGGAACCTTACAGCTATAATAAAGAAAAGATAGGAATCAAAGACACTAATTCACTTCAAAGGAAACAAGACTCAGAAATCTCATATATGACTTCCCACTAAGTTATCTCAATTGAACCACATTTTTAAAGTGTGTCAGCTAAAGTAAGTGTTGGGCTACTCTTACATTTCAAATTGTTAGATTGCATAAATAAAAATAAACTTGACTACACAGCACTTCCCTTCAAGGAGAAAATGTCACAATCCCAGAAATACAGTTCAGTGAAATGAAAGTCTATACTTCCAGAATTCTCTGCAACCAGGCAGTTAGAGAGTAGCAAGGGAAAAAGGTTTAACCCTCACACACCATAGGAGTCTTGATATTTTTTTAATGGGTAGACACAGATTCAGAAAGAGAAAAGAGAATGAGACACAAATGCCACTAAACTTTTATGAGAGGCCACCACACATTACACAAGAAATTATCAGAGACCTGATAGCAGTTGATACTCCTCAGAAATTTAAGAGAAAGAAGCGACACAGTCAAAAATGAAAGAGAAATAAAAAGACCTGAAATACCTGTCAAGGAAAGCCAGACCCTACAGATTTAATCAACAAGATAAAAAACGAAACTTGTGAATGACTTTTACTGACTTTCTTGCTTTGGCTATTTTACTTTTGCTGAAGCTGCTTGAGCTAAAATTCAGTTATATCAGTGTGTTATAGATAAAGTCAAAAGTTTATCCCACATTCATACAGCCCCACTGATTTCAATTAACAAATATATTTATGGGCCTGTTTGCAATTTCTGCCAAAAAACCTGATCAGATGCTGATTACCAGTTCTGACATGTCATTAAAAACACGTGAAGTGTAAGAATTTTACAAAGAATGTACAATGTTTTGCTTTGATTCCAAATCTTTTATACTAGACTAGTCCAAATTCTGACATTGCTGCACACTCACAGAGCAGATCTTTCAGTGAGATAAGTCAGTAGATAAACCAGAGCATGGAGTTGTTAACCCCAAGGCCACACTCAGCTCTCAGCTTTGCCTTTCTCTTGCTGAAAATTGACAAAACAGTGCAGCAATCCTCTTGGACTAAGACCAATACAGCAGGACTAAATCTTTAAAGGTTTAAGAAGCCACCAAAGAAAGAATTTTTCACATCAAACTGTCAGGAAAGATCACTGCAGAATAAACAGAAACAGATACAGACGGACTGCAAGGGCGCAGTGACAAACACTAACCCAGGGCATGAGAACTGACACTGCACCTTACAACTACAGAGCAGAGGTCTCTTCCTGGGATAACGAACTTCAGGTTTTTTCTGGGATTGCATGAAAACTTCAAGGCAGATTTATGATTTATCTGAGAAAAGGCAGTTAAAGCCTCCTCAAGACCTGCTTCCTCAAAGACACATTTCCAAGGAGGCCACATCTCAGAGGCTGCCTGAAGACATCAGCTAACAATTACAACGGCTACATCTCAGTGCTGCTGGAAGCCTACTCCTTACTAGAGAATAATGTGATGTTTACAGCATCTGCTGCCTAAACACAAGCCATCACCCTGAGAAAGAAAGACTGGAAAGGGCATGTTCTGACCCCATCCTATCTCCTTCATAGGATCAGCAAAGTGTAGTGTTTCTCATCTGGGCAGCAGAGCTCAGTGTTTCATGCTGCCTCCTCTGGAAAACCAAAGAGATTAATCCAACTTCCAGTAGCAAAGGAGTAAGTTCTGAGCAGCAGAGATCATCCACAGCCTCCTGCAACACCAATATCCTGCCCTGCCATCCCTGTGATGAGCACTGGCAGTTCCCACTGTGGTCAGGGACAGTCCTGAACAGCCAAACATAGGGGGTTTTCCCTGCACTGTTCCTGTGCACTCCTGTGGCAAACCTTTCCTCTCTGTCAGAGGCTAGTGTGTAGTAATCAACAGAAACATCTTCCTCAGCCTCCTTCTACAACCTTAAACAAGTCCTCAAGTGATAAAATCTTCCAACCTGTCTTAATTCCCTATGGGCAGCTGAGAGAATAGTTTTGAAAAATGCTTGATCCTTACCAGTTCCCAATGAATCGGGGATCGCTCTGGTCAATATACACAGTTGTCCTAGGATCAACATAGAAACCAATAAGGAGTCCTCCTAGTAAGTATCCAGCTGCAGGTCCAAGTGCTCCCATTACGTACATGATGGCTGAGGAAATAAAAGGTCAGAGTCACAGATCACCAAAATTAATGTTTCATTATTTATTTACGCATGAAATCACAAAATAAATTATCTTTCTTTAAACAAGAGGTTCGGTACCCTAAAACTTGAAGGTATCTTTTTTGCAACCAAGTCAGCAACTTCTGCCTAAGTCACATATTAGTAAGAAGATTACTGCTTTCTGTACATTTTCAGTCAAATTATGCAAGTATAGACTATTTTGGAATTCTGGATGGAAAGCATACTTGACTTGCACAAATTTTTTCCTATTTGGTAACATTTCCTTTAAATTAAATCAAAATTATTTAACATATAAATTTGAAAAAAGTCTAACTAATGGTAGAGAAACAGAAAAGCAAAGAATAAAAATTGTAATCAAAGAGAATGCACATTCTAAATTAGAATGTACAACATTCTAATTTAGTTACCATCAGTCTAATACTGTCTATAAAAGAATAGCCCATTTTAAGAAATCAAATATTCCTATTTCAGAGATTGACAGAATACAGGTTCACAAAAGGAAAGGGCTATTTAACTAACTTGTTATCTTTCTGTGATAAGGTCACCCACCCAGTGGATGAAGAAAAGGTGATGAATGTAGTTTTTCTGTAATTTAGGAATACTTTTGATACTGTCCCTCACAGCATCCCTCAGGATAACTTGTCCAGCTGCGGGATGAGTGGCTGCAGGCTGTGCTGGGTGAAGAACTGGCTGAAGGGCAGAGCTCAAAGGGGGCCACTGGTGTTGCCCAGGGATCAATTCTAGGGCCAGTTCTGGTCAATACATTTACCAACAACCTGCAGGCAGGAGTTGAATCCACCATTAGCACATTTGCTGATGATCCCAAACTGGGAGGTGCTGCTGACTCTTTGGAGGGACAAGAGGCTCTGCAGAGGAATCTACACAGACTGGAACACTGGACAGTGATTAATAGCATGAAGTTTAACAAGTCAAAACACCAGATTCTGCAGCTGGGACAGACTAATATCAAGCAAAAGTATAAACTGGGAGAGGAGTGGCTGGAGAGCCTCTTTGCAGAAATTGATCTGGAGGTGCTAGGTGCCAGCAGGCACAGCAAGAATCAGCAGCATGTCCTGGAATCCAGCAGGACAAACCCCATCCTGGGGTGCATCAAATACAGAATCACCAGCTGCTCAAGAAAGGTGACTATCCCACTGGTGCAGCCTCACCTGGAGCACTGTGTGCAGTTCTGGGCACCACAATTTAAGAAGGATGTGAAGGTCCGTGAGTGGGTCCAGATAAGGGCAATAAAGCTGGTGAGAGGGCTGGAAGGAATGACCTGTGAGGAGCAGCTGACTTGAGGCTTGTCTAGTTTGGAGAAAAGGAGGCCTCAGGGCAACCTCATTGCTCTACAGCTTCCTGAGGGGGCGATCTTTACTTGCTGTATCTTTTCTCTCTGGTATTCAGTGACAGGACACATGGCAATGGTTCAAAGCTTCACCAGAGGAGGTTTACAGTGGATTTTAGGAATCATTTCTTTAGGGACAGGGAAGTCAAACACTTGTGAAGGTTTCCTAGGGAGATGCCAGAGTTATCAGTGTGTTTAAGAGGCATTTGGACAATGCCCTTAGTAACAGGTTTTAGTTTCTGGTCAGCCCTGAAGCAGTCAGGCAGTTGGATGAAATGATCACTGTAGCTCCTTTCCAACTGAAATGTTCTGTTCTATTCCATTCCATTCCATTCCATTCCATTCCATTCCATTCCATTCCATTCCCCTACAATATCTCTTTCCTTCCTTAATACATCCTGTGGTACCCATTCCTTCTAAAATGCTTCTGCCCTGCTTTCTATAGGGTCTGGCTGTAAGTAAAAAAGGCAAGAGGGGTGGAAGGGTTGGTCTCTGCTCTCTGCCCATGTATCTTGTACCACCAAAACCCAGGCTCCAGCACAGCAACACCTGCTCAGCTGCTGCATATCCTCTAGCAACACATGAAAGAATTTATTATCTAATTCTCTGTAATTATCTCTCTAGATCCAGATGGTTACTGGACCAGTCCCTGCCCACAACAGGAATATAGAGACTCCATTCTTTTTGGTCCCATCCTCAATCAGACACGCTTGAGTTTCCATGTTACCTGTTACAGCAAATTATATCTCAAGGATAAAATAAGCGAAAAGGGATCACTAAATCTACCTGATTAAACCAAAATAATTTGCACATTTCCATCTTACACTTTGAAGTAAGAGAATGAAGAAAAGCAGCATTCTTGCAAGTAAAAATAGAACCTTATTGCAGCAAAAAAAATCACAGAAGCCACCACAAAAGGTAAAACTGCCTATACTAAAAAATGCTGCCAGACCACAAATTGATTAGAGTTTTATCACTTTTAAGTCTTTTTTTTTGTAAACACATTCTTGGTTTTTATGAAACTGCAACTTTGAATAAATAGATTTTGCTGAAGTCCTTTTCACATAATGGTTTTCAGAACTCTGTTCACTATTTAAATTTATTCCAGCCATGTTCCCTACTGATTGATTGTAAACAATTCTCTGTATGCCTAAAATGCTCCATCAGACATTGAAACTCTGTTCCTTAGCAGCAAGTGGCTAGATAAATCCCACAGTAACTGCTATTTGCAAAAAATCACATCATGAGGAAGGAAAAAAAAAACCCAACAACAAACAAAAAACTATCTCCACACTCCCACAGACAGTAATAAATTTTGTCCTACAAATGTTTCCTTGGAAAGTTGTTTCAGACAACTACAGCAAACTCAGATCTCTAAAATCTTTAGAGAGGAAACACAAAGGGAGTAAAAGACTGACCTGATCCATTCACTTTGGTATTCAGAAAAAATACTTATACTGCATTAATTCAGCTTTAGTCCCACCACTGAAAGCAGCAAAATGCAGCAACTGCTTATGTTTCAGATCACTACCCAAATAGAGTATTTTGTACACCTGCAAATTTCAGAGGGTCTTCCTTGTAAGCAGAAACATTGCACAATAAAGATAAAAGTAACATTGTACACTGTTCTGCTTTAGAGGAAGAAATCCTGTTGACAATTTCAGGAGTATTTTAAAATTACTATATGCTATTCAGGCTTCAAGATATTTTGCTTTTAATATAACTTACTGGCAAAATACCACTTTCTGAGTCTTTCGGAAAACACAGAGCCTCCACACTCCTGGTCGATGGCAGCAGGTAAGTTCATAAAATTGCCATTTTAAGATACAGCATCTTTTTCAGCATCTAATAATGGTCACTATCAGAAATTGGACACCAAGTGCAAGAAACTGACTTAGACTTATAAATGAGACTAAACAGAGCATGGCAAGCATAACATTTCAATATTTCAAAATAAGGTACTTGAAAGAATCTGCCCCAAACTTTCAAACCTTGCTGTGGAAGCGAAGGGCAAACCAGCTCCGTAAGTCACCCTGGCAGGCTACTCAAGGGTCCTGGACCCTTAAAATTCTGGTCACAGCCCTCACAGCTATATTCAGGAATTGTGATTCCCAAGTAGCCCACCAGGATTACTGGATGATATAAAAAAGAAGCTAAACTGAAAACAGATTCAATTGGGGTATCATCAAAATTGTACCTGTTTCACAAATAAAAATTCCTATGGAGAATAGTTTCAGAATTTTTTTCCACTCAGAACACTAGAAGGTCTCCAGATTTTGGATAAAAAAGGTTCAAAAACATGTAGATGATACATAAGAATCCTCCTTTCAGCCTTCTGCCAGGGATTTCAGCTAACTCTTTTTGGTCCTCCCTCTTCAGGCTACGATCTGGGATCTTGCTCTAGGGAGTTGCACAGATGTAACAGCCAAGACCTTTCAAATGGAAGTAACAAACATTTTTATCAAGGGACATGCTGGAGTACTGTGATGCTGAGGCAGGGCACACAGTATCCAGATAATTTTTTCAAACTGCACCTAAGGAAATCCAGCATTTGTCTTATAACCTCACAGCCACAGGCTTGACTGGTGCTTAGATTTGCAAGCTGCCTTACTACTCCTAAGTCACAAAAAGCTATGTTGTAAAATAGCATTAATATGTCCTTTCCCGTGATAAAACAGAGGTGATGTATATTCCATGAGTTAAAAGCTCTACTCCAAACCACAAATCATCTTCAACAGATAAAAGGAGGAAACTATTGTTAATATAGACATATGGGCTACAACAATCTGAATCTCTTCTGATTGGGTTGCACTGGACAGCAGACTGCACCCTCTGAGTTCCTGCATTAGCCATGCATGTTCAATGCTGACAAGTTGTATCACAATTCTGTGGGAACACTGGTCTCTCTAGGAAAGCACATCTGCAGGTCACCCACTCCTGCCCAACTTCACAGAACCACAGAATATTCTGAGCTGGAAGCCCTCCGTGTTCCTAAGTGAATGGCCAGCACAGGCATCAAATCCACGACCTTGGCATTAACAACAGTACCATGCTCTAACCAACAGAGCTGATCTCAGGGTGACTTAGAGCCATCTGAGAACTACTCATGACATTCAACACAACCAGCTTAGACTGGACCTGGTAAAAGCTTTTCCCCAGAAGCCTGTTGTAGCTTGCTGCTGTCATGCAGCATTCCAAGTGTCCAGAGGAAAGCACAGGGTGGTTTACTAAAATTACACATCCTTTAAACAAGACAATTTCAAAGACCAAAGACCTTGTGGATTCTTTAAAGTCTTTCTCTGCTCCAAAGATCTTGGTGTTGTGGTTAAAAGTTGCCATTACCAAGCATATCTCTTCAGTGATGAGGGATAGCCATTCCCAGCCCTCCCAAACCTGGTCTTTCAGATCATAGCTCTACCTCTGACACAAACTGTAGGTAAGTAAAAATATCCTGGTTTGGACAGAGTTAGTTAAGTGACCATTTTCACCCAAGATATCTAGCCATGGCAACTTTGATTCCTTGAAGCTTTGTACTGGAGGAGCTTCACTGCCTTACTGAGTATGTCCTCAGCATGGCATACCTCGGGCTCTACACCATACCAGCAAAAACTGCAGCTGGCTGTGGCTAGCCAGGCTTAGCCATAAATTGCCACCCCAGCTAAGATGCTAGATGGAAAAGGGAAGTCAGAGAATTAGTAACCGACTTACATAAGGAATCTACCTATCCACGTGAAAGATTAAGATAAACAATGTCATAAGATTAAACAATGTCATTCTTCACCACAGAAGAGTTATCCTGGGACATGCTGCAATGAATGCTGCCACTCCAACACCTGACCAAATTATATTGTTTATTGCTTTATTCATAGAGATTCTTCTTCAACAGGAGAAAGCTTTACATATGGCCTATTGCAGCACAGTCTTTTTGACTACAGTAAGATGAGCTGAATCCTTTGTGGGTCTGAAAATCTGGGTTCACATCAAGTGCATGAAAAAACTTTGTTGCCACAGAATTTTTTTTTAATCTACCTACACTACCTCATTTATTTAATGAGGCAGAGGTTGTAAAAATACTGTGAATGTCCTTTTCCTCTTCTAATCACACCAAAAGACATCTTCAGTAGGCTCTGTATATGGGAACATAAAACACATGTCCCTGTGGCACCCTCAAATGCATTTGTGAACCCTCTGACTGTGCCTCCTTACATTAGTCATGCTGGTACCAAGTAAAGTCACAAGTCACATTTTGTGATGAACAGAAATGACAAATTAGTGAGCTACAACAGGTTGGCTTCTGGGTTCTAAAAACACACTTTGCTTAAAAAAGTAAAAACAAAGGCATATATTGCTCAGTCCCTGTCATCTCCTCTGTGTGCACACACATGTCACCACACAGAGTTTATCACTGGAGGAGGAGGAACATTTCTGAAAGACCCCATTGTCCAAATCTTGGCAGCATATCACCATAGTACAACTGTTCATTTCATACATGTGTAAGACAAGCAGAATTTGACCTTTATTCTGTTTTCAATGGAAGTTTAGAATTTGCAAAATCCTGCAAAAGCTACAGGGTGTATCTATTCTGAAGGCATATTTTATATATGCATACAAGCATGTATATGAATGTTTGCTACTGTCAGAATAGTAAAGCAATTACAGAAAGTAGTAATAGACTTTGTAGGATATTTTTTAGGATATAGAATCATAATCCTTTTATATCTGTAGATTTCAAGTTCTTACTCCAAAATCTTAACAGTCATTAGCATGAGGGCATTGATTGGAAAACAGAGATGCAAAAGACAAAATCAATCCACTAGAGATGTGAAGCAGAATAGTAAATCCAGAAGTGTAATCTACTTAATTGAAGCAGTAATTCAGTTTTCTAACTGGCTGAACAACACTCTCATAAAAGAACAGCACAAAGAAGAATTTAAAAAAAACACCAAAAGAAAACATTCATGTGAATTTGCAATGAAAGCCCTGTGTATACAGATTACTTGTTTACAATCTGAGGACTGAGCTTTTACAGAAATGCAAGATGATCTTTATATAATCTTGAATATTTATGTGCCAAGAAATTTAAAGGGCTATAGGTTAAAAATAATAGTCGCAGGGTTACCACCTGGAATTCTGCAAGCAAGAGAAGCCCCACCATGCTCTGGTACCACCATAGCACCCTCTCCAGTGCTACCAGCAGACATTTCCTTGGACAGCTGTACTGTGCTGTCACTGGAGAACGAGCAGCACTGTTATTTCTCTAGGCTATAGAGCAGGTTTTGATTTCTACACAGAGCAAAGCTGATAGACAGAGGTTTCAAAGGGGAACAGGTCCCAGCTCTCCCCTGCTCCTCTCATGTCACAGCACTGCGATGGGATACCAAGGATCAAGCATAAAGGAGCTTTCAAAGAAACACTGCTCCCTTTCATGAAGGCATATTTACCTCATTCTGTCTAATTTCACTACACAGAAGCTACCCCTAAAAATATAAGGTTTAACTACTCTTTTGAGCCTGAGGACACAAAACTGAGTTGTGAGTAGAAGCCAGGCAGACTCCTCAAAAGCTTTTAAGTCAGGAAACCGGTTCACTTCCTTCTTTTCATCACAAACGCACCATCAAACGAATCTATACATGCTTTAAGATCCTTTCTTTAATGTGGTTATTTGCTCAGGAAAAAACAATGCTTTGAGCATTACTGCAGTTCAGATAATAATGTCCAGTTCACATCTTTAAATCACTTCCTTTCAAAATGCATTAGTGTTACATGACTTTAATAGTCTCTCAGATCCAGAGTTCCACTCAAAACAATAAACAGAGCAACAAAACTGCTTCAGTAGCCTCTCTTGATCTTTGTATAGAATATATTTGTCCCTATTTTAACAAGCAGATTCCACAGATCTGGAAGACAAATTTATAGAGAAACATAATTAAAGCAAAATTTTACATGCCTGGAAAAGAAAATTAATGGTCCAGCTTACCACTCCATTAAAAATGCTGGAAGTTAAATAAAATATATTTCAATTTTATTTAAGTGACTTGCCAACCCCAGATGAAAAGCATCAGATTTTTACTTTTCTCTCACAGCTTTATTACTAAGATATCATTTGTATTAAAAGAGATATCATTCCCTGATTTAAACAGCTATGCTGCTTCATGCTTTGTATTCACCATTTGTGGTCATGTTCTAAAACATTATAATCATTTTCACTGGATCTAATTCTATTATATCCGTAAAAACTCAGGAAAGCAAGCCCAAAGAAAACAAAGTAAAATAGGCTGTCTGTCCCAATCTGTACTTCTTGTATACATTGCAGGGCTGCTCCAAGTCACTGCTATGCTGCAGAGCCACAGTGCCTACAAAGCCTTTCAACTTACACTAAAATTTCACAGACTCAGTACTTGTCTTTTGGTTACATCCACAGGTATATGCATCCAATCCAAAATTCAAAAATACTGAAAATATCAAAGAAGAAAAGCTTATACTTGCACCGTGGTATTTCAGCTTTACAGATACTTGGCTAAAGAAATTATTGCCCCAAGGAAAATGACTCCAGTGCTTAAAATGAGAGTCTTTATCTCTTTATTCCTAAAACCTGAGAATTGTGGAAGTAGGAATTCCAGGGGCAACTGGAGACTGTCCCATTCTTTAAAGACAACTGTTTTGCTTGGAACACACAAATATTACTTGTGGGTTTTCAACAAAATCTGTCTTTTCTCTCTTTATATTCACCTATAAATAAACATTTGCTGATAATATTACCAAGAATGACTTGCGGTTAGCAAGCAAATATGAAAAAGGCACATCTGTTGAAAAAGATTAGTGAAAATGGCTGCAATTTCTGAATGCAATTTCCTATCAGTGTGATTAACTGAATTTAGAAACCATGCACAAAGAAATTCTTATATCAGATAATTAAGCAAATCAGGTTTTATCAGCTTCATAAGTTCTTAAACTAATTCTAATATAAGAATCTTCTGGTGATAATAGTATTCCAGAAGCACATATAATTAACTTCATGCATATGGATAGTCCCATGTGAATTGTTTGCATGACCAAAGATAAACACATTAGAACCTAAACTGAAAACAAAGATGTCCTGATATTCTCTCCATGAAGTCAAAGGCATTTATAACCTAAATATATGTTTGGGATTGTCTTTAAACAGAAGTGTCAACAACTGCTTAAACGCAGGAGTAACAGTGATCTTTCTTAAAACTCCCAATTTTTTTTTCCATATGTAAGAAATTTTGATATGGAAAAGTACTTTTATTGAATTTTAGGTCTCAGACAGATGCAGTACACACTACTTGTACTGAACAGAGTCCGAATGTCAGAAGAGATGCAACAGAAGGCACAGCTCTGCTCTTGGCTCCTACTTTCTGGAAATCAGCTCTCTAAAACGCTGCACATCTTCAAGTTCTTTAAGTTTATCGTGGCATGTTGCGTTATTAACACAAGGTAATGTATCCCAAGAAGTTGACTAGGCATGAATTCCCAAACTGTGAGTTTTCAAAAGAGCATGTTTCCTAAAAAATGTTTCCTTTTGTGAATAGTAAGGCAGCTAGACAGAGACACTGACCATTTGTGTTAACACCTACTGAGTAACTCCATGGTCCCTGCTGAATTCTTGGTCTGTCAGTGTCCCAAAGTTTTGATTACTCCAAAGAATAAAACAATGAAATTTCATAGAAGTACTGCTGACTTCCATAAAGAAAATTATTTACTGAATATAACTATTATTAACTAAATTGTAAGCAAGCTGCTACTCCAAATTATTTTAAAAGTTTAACTAATAACTGGTTAGATAATTTCACTGTATTATTTCCCATTCATTCAAACACTGGGAGCTAAATCCACAGTCATGAATTTAACATTCACAGTAAGAGTACTCCTGAACCACTGTGACTTCTCTCTTGAAGCAGGCAGGATTTGGCACTTCTGCACTAATACTCAGTGGTGTTCCTACTAAAAGGACACTGAAGCTGTTGGCAATCTTTAAGATACTAAAGCAGTCTCTTGACTCACTGGCATTCTTTCCATAAGGTCATGTCAAATGGGAATATCTGATCTCTGCCTTTTAATTGCTTGGCTTTGGGGGTTTTTTAATGGTTGGCAGTTGAGGTTACATATACACATTTAATTTTCACTAGGGATTATCCCCAGGCATGTGCTTATAGACTCTGTTGACCTCAGCTTTTTAAAACATATTTTCATGTCTTTAGCATTATTTCTAACTACACTAGAGTGGGCAGGATTGTTCACTCACATGTCATCCATCCCCTTTTCTTCAAATATCAAGTTGTGAAAAATGTCAAACTGTGAAAGCTGAGATTTGGCCTTGAAGTGGACCTCAACAGGCAGATCCCAAATAAGAAAATGGGGAAAAAAAAAAAAGATATCAAATTTAAAATCACAGCTGAAAAGGTCCATAGCTTCAAGACCAGCAGAACCTAGCCCAGAAGAGTATTTCAGAGTTTTTGTATTATGATTTATTTTTAATTTGTTTTACATCATGTTCAGGTAGTCCAAGAGTACAAGCCAACAGGAATATTTTACTCAGGTCCTCTCATCTCTCTGAGCTGGGAGAATACACCCACTCCTAGAGGAAAAGCAGGCAAGAGCCCAGTGAAATTTACCAGGCACGGAACCAGATGTTAAGAGTATGCCATCATGAACCATCAGAAGAACCAGGAGTAAGTACCAATTCCTTAGAAAAAAATCTATATAAACTAAATACCCAATGCTTATGGAGGTGGCTTTTATTGTGCACAAACCAGCTAATGGCACACAAATAACCTGTTTTTCAGAGGCAGGTTTGACATGCATTCTTTTATACTTCATCATTATTCAAAGCCAGTTCCTCTGTGCCTAGAAAAGAAAATGTGAGGAAGAAGCAGAAAGAGCCCAAATATCTACTGAAAGGGAAGGTTAGGCGCTGATAGTAAGTACACATATGTGTTTATATATATTCATTTTTGCTTTGTCCCACCAGCAAGACAACAGAACAAAGAAGTAAAGGGGTAAATGACTTCAATCATATTCCCTCAGAATTAATTTCCTTTCAAAAATTGGTTTCTGCCTAGGAGGCATAGGTTAATTATTGAAAATGCTGGTGATCATTTTTCCCTTCACTACCTCTCGCTAATAGACTGCAAAGAAGGGCAAGCCGCACAGCATTTCTTCTTATTTTCTTTGTAAATTGCACTTACATTTTTATCTTTCAACCGAAACAACAGTAATTACACTTCATTACTCATATCTGATGCAAAATCTGCCTGTAAGCAAAAGCCCATTATTCCAGCAATTTGCAGATGACCCTGTGAGTTTTAACATCTATTGTATTGCTAAAAAATTATTTTGCTACATTCAGAAAGGCTGAAAGCTGCAATAGCTTCAATAAAAATATATTAAACAGCAATTGGCAAAGTGAAATGCAGAGCTGTATAGTCATATCTGAAACAATACTGAATATATTATTACAGGTGAAAGAGTCTGAAAAACATTTCCATCCGTGTGTAACAGTTATAAATAGAGGAGATCATTTATTTTAGCTAAAGGACAACACCACTATTTTATGAAAATCTCCAAACCTTCAAAATACAGTCTTTATCTTCATAGGAACAACATTGTTTGGGCACTTTCACAAAGCTGAAATTATGGTGAAATATTTGATTCTGGAAATAAAACTTGAATTTTGGCTTCCGGGTAAGGATCTCTCCTCTGTTTTCCACAGAGGGATCGTAAGACAGACATGAGAGCTCATTCAATCCTATGTTCTGCTTGGGACAAAAGAGTTTCTTGCTGTAGCACCAAACTGAATCTCTTCATCCCAGCTATGGAAAAATACCATCAAGCAGTACCCCAGCAAATCCTTCCCGTCCCATAGTTAAGGAGCTAATGGGCGCGCCACCAGGGAGAAACAAATTGTCCTCAAACAACCCTGACACTCCTGACACAGCCCCATGAAACAGGATACAGAAGCACCAAGCTGCTGCTGCAGATGCCTGAAAGGATCCTCCTAAATCTGATAAAGGGACATGAATTCTTAGAGGTATTCAAGAAAATCAGAGAAAATGAAATGGAGATCACAGAGAGTCATGGAAAAAAAGAGGTGAATACTGTTTTGTAAGAAACCAAAAGGCAGGAAATTATTTATATTTTTGTTTTGTACTGAAAATCACCACAGACATCATTTGTTAGCAACAAACTGATTCTATAAATAAATATGATGCTATAAATATATTTCCTTAGACCATTTCAGTCAGGTCCTGAAAGAAACAAATGTATGCCTCACGAGGAAAGGTAGATATTGACATGCAATGCCAGTAATAAAATAAAAATTGCAAAAATATTTTCGTTTGACATTTTAAGTAATGTGTTTTACATGGTTTGCTTACATGGTTTTGTCTCTCAATCAAGCAAAAAGGATTATTTTTTTAAATGCTAATCTGTAGTCCTACATAAAGATCAAAATAATTCACTGTAAGTTAAATATTTCAACATGATCAAAACCAAATAATTTTCTCTGCATAAAACCCCTAAATCACTATATCTCTATAATCAAGATTTAGTTGCATCATAATTTGTCAGAGCAAGACCATCAGAACATTTTTATCAGTGTTATTAAAAGGCATTGCTTAAACACCATGTGTAGCTTTAAAAAATCACTCTAACAAAAGGTTCTCCTATTACAAATGGTAATACCATAGCTACATTTGTCTTTCTTTTTAAGATATAAATTGTCATTGTGATTTACAGCTCCATTTGCAGCTCATTCTCAGTTCCAATAAGATATGTTAATAAAATACAGAAGTATTACTAACTTGCAGTGTTGGCATTTCCAACAGAAAACTATTTATATTACAGGGATCTTTCCAAGATTATTTCAAAACACCATATGGATGACTTACAAAATCTGAAAAATTTCTAATCAGCTAAAGTTACTTTCACTAATTAGGTAATTTAATTATTTAGCTGACATATTTTAGAGAAAAATGCCGATATCCTTTCATTTAATCTGCAAATTTTTTTAAAAAAAGATTGTTCATTCTGGCTTTTTCTTTCTTCTGTGAGTAGAATTAGACATGACAGCTTTGTTTCTCAATTACTTAGATTAACAGATTATTAAGCATATTTTTATTCTTCAACAGTAAAAGATGCTTTCACAGACATAAGAAATGTAGTGGCTAGAGGCTATGTAGAAATTACTTTCTGCCACCTTTAGACACACTCATGGCAGTAACTTTTTTAACAAAATAGTTAACTCCATTATATTCTTGGGGACATGGCAGATTCTCTCTAACTTGAGTGCTTTGTTTTAGGCTATATGGTTTTATATAAATAGAGCTTTGGAAAGGGATAACACTGTAATGAAATCTGACTGAACACAGATGTCAGAGTAAATGAACACAACAGTCCTTTCTGGCCCAATAAAGCATGAAATTATCCCACCAATTCTCTTTTCATCCCTAATACAGTAGATTTTGCAGACCTCATCCTTTGCAAAGAAGGATGCCAGAAGACAAGAAGCCTCTTTACCTTCCTTTCCTGGCTGTGCTGCCTTGAGACATCTCCAAAGGTCTTACCCTGCCAGGGAAGGGCCAGAGCTGGCCTCTGCACTTCGCCATTTCACAGACGCATCAGCTGAGCATTTAGGAGACTGTCCCAGCATGGGTGGTGGCCTCGGCAGTGGCTGCAGCAGCCAGGGAACCTCGAGGTGTCCTGAGCCACCCCTGGGCATCCCTGTGTGCCACGGTGACTCTGGGAGCACCAAAGAGCAAGGACACCCCAGAAAAACTGACCTGGAGCTGGTACTGGACACAGACACTGCTCAGGCAGGCTCAGGAAATAACATACAAAGTACCAATGAAAATCAAACTTATTTCCTGAAGCAGATTTTGCTCACTCAAGCAACTCAGGGACCTTTTCTTTCTAGTATCTTTGTCCATTTGCATCCATTCTCATAGGGAACATGTTTTCAGTTATTTACACTAAGAAGATTTAATTGGAAGATTACACTTATGCACACAATCTGCAAACTATCACAGCTTTCAATCAATTTATCACAAAAAAAGCAATTTGTTGAAACTCTAATCTTATGTTTGCAAAGAAAATTCAATTTGAGCCCTAAATCCCACTGAAAATCACTGAAAGTCAGGTCCCTTGACTTCCTTAGTCTCCTTGGGAAATTTTAATCTCAGTTATTAAATTATTCTGACACAGAGAGAGAGAGATTGACAGGGAGGTCCTCAAGGAACAGTACTGGAGTTGCTTGGAATAACCATGATTGCAAGTGTTACCAGTGGTCTCTGCTGCTGTCAGAGCTTTTCCAAGTCTAATGAAAATTGATCTGGCATCTTCCCATTCTCTGGGAGTTTTCTACAACACGTGACAGAAGAGACACGTCTTCACACACTGTTGGATCCTTAACTACATGTTCAGATTCATACTGATGAATTTGCCAACATAACATAACAGAGCGGAAGCCTACAGCTCATAGACAAAAAATAAAAATGTCCATCACTAAAACTGCAACACCTAGTACCCCTCCAAAGAGCAAATATAAAGCATGTACTACATTTCCACGCTGCATGCTATACCTAACTGCAATTGTCATCCAATGTAGTGATCATTTCAAGAAACTGTACTGTCATGAGATTAATTTATGACAGTGCAGAGTTTCAACAGAGCACTCACAAACTTTTATTAACACATACATCTGAAGGTGCAGTGCAAGCCTTTGCCTCTTGTACAGAGACTGGTTGTCATTCTACAAGAGACACATAATGTGAAAGCTAAAAGAATCAAATGCAACACTACCAAGAAGATTTTTAAATTTTCAATCAGTTTAAATCATACTTGCTTCTAACAAACTCTGTAAATAGAAACACAATCTACAGTAAAAAAATGCCTAAAGAACAAACATCTCTCTATCACATTGCCTTGAACTAAAACTGTTGTATAAATTATTTATATATGCTAACAGAACATACTTGGATCCATATGATCCCTATCCATACACAGATAATTGTATCTGACACATGCCTATCCCTAATCCACATTGCAAGTCTCTAATAAATTTTTTAAAACATTCCAAGTCTACTTCTGCCATTCATGTGGACACTATATTGAGACCACAATGGCTCAGACAAAACAAAACAAGTTTAAAAAGGGTCTTTGCAGAACTTTTGAGAAACACAGACCTTCATCTCCTGTAACCTCTTACACAGGTGAAGTTCTTCAGCTGCTTTTATCAAGTGTATCATGGCAACGCTCATACACAGAACACAGGACTCAAAACACTGAAAACATGGCACAGTAAATTCAGCTTTGAGATCTCTCATGGTTATTTCTTTTTCCACCAAGCAGCTCACCTGCTGCATGCCCAAGGTCACCACATGTCACACCAGAGTAACATGTCCTTGCCTAGAGGGCAATTCTAACCCCCAAAACTGTATAAACCCTTCTCAAACACATCATGGCTGCTCCATTTGTGCTCCCAAACACCATAGCTACTTTGCTCATCGCTTTGTAAGTGCTTTGTAGAGATTTTCTGAGCCAGAGACATGCTTGCAGAACCAAGGCTCTTGCTGGTTCAAGCGCATTTAAATCACCATCTGCTAACTCATAAAATAAACCACTCAGGCAAATGTTTCTTTCAGAACACACAAATGATAGTAACACAGCATTATGCTTTTCAAACACTAAAACTGTTGGGAAAAGATCAGCAACTGAAAGATCAAAACAGTGCAGTGACAACACCAGCAGAGATGCAGCAGCAGAATCAGACACTTGTTCCTAGCTAACACAGCTGAATAACCAAACTAAAATGTTACTTCTCACTTTCATACCTGTGAAATTGTGTAGGTAGCTCTAACAGCATGCATCTCCTTTTCCAGTGGAGGAACAACCCAGAGGTATTACCCAGGCTTTTCTCTTCAGGATATTTAGCACACAGCTGATGGACACTGCTTTTCCTAGCCATTTTTTACGTCCATTCATTTCTGTTGTACCTTTACAAATGTCCATGGAGAAAATATTTTGACACAGGAGTTTTGTTTGTTTCCATAAAATCACAGAAAATAAGTAATGTTTCAATTATAGAACTGACTCAGAAGATGCACTAAAAAAACTTTGCATAGTTTTAAAAGAAAAGTAAAAAGCTTAGATCACACCATGTTCTCCTTTACATTGAAGTGATACAGAAAAAAACTCCACAGAAATCACTGAAATGTCTTCAGACTGTCACAGGAAGAACAAAATTAGAAAACAGCCTTCTCCTCCTTATTGCCCAGTTTCAGGAATATCCTGAAGACTCTCAGATAGAAAAGAGGAGCACTGACTAGTGAAACAGTAATTAGCTATTTAGCACTTAGCTTTTCAGTAAGCTCACCTGAGTCGTATGTTTTATGTGCTACGTTTACTGTTGCTACTTTATTCCACTCAAAAGAAAAGAAAAAACAGGCAGCTTTCATTTCTCTAGAGATCTTCTTCTAGGGAAAAAAAAACATTTGCAACAATTCTAAATTATTTTAGCTATTACTATTGACTGGTTTGTCTAATTTCCTTTCCAAAGTCCTCCACTGGCATGGCACCATCACACAGCTTCCCAGAGGTCCTCAGGCCAAGGACTTCATCACTCAAATAATACAACTTCAGGTATCTGTGGCCAGGGAGGAGGTAAAGGAAGGCCAAACAATCAAGTCTAAATCTTCAAGAATGGAGCTATTCCCCCTCCTGCACTTATAATAAATAAAATAAAGCCAAGCTAAAAGCACACACACAGGCAGCCCTGTGACAGTGGCGATACTGATCTTTGCAGATCCCCTTATTTCTGAGGGGAAGGAAAAGCCAGGCTTGAAAACAAGCCCTTCCCCACTGGTGGGGTTCCACACCGGTTTCCCTTAGCACTGATATGTGGTGGTATCCTGCCTTGTGGCTTCACAGAGCTTTTTCAGCTAACATTTCTGCAGGATCACCTACTTCCATTCTATTTCTAAAAAACAGAATGCATTACTCTGTCTTCCTATTCTATTCATCTCTAAATGAAAATTCTTTGACCTTTCATTTTAAGAATAATGTATTTGGAATCAGAATAAATACCTTATTGGATTGTAACATCCATCTCCCTGTGTGCTACTCAGTGAAAGAACACCACTTAATCTCAAAGGTTATTCTACACTATTTTTTTAGATCAGATTCATCATTGCAGTATCAAAAAGCAGATTACAAACACTTTAGCATGAATATAAATTCTCCTGGTTTTAAGAAAAGAAAATGAAATGTTTGAGGCAAGGGAGAACAAGGTACATTTGGCAGCATCCTGGGGAGATGTCTGCTTGTCTGTTCAAAATGCAGGGAGAGAAACTCCTACTGCAAAGGAAATAAAAGGAGCATGTCTATTATCAGGGGAGACCATCCCTATTATATTTTCTTCATTTATCACTTTATCATTCATTTTCAATACTTAACACTGTATAAGACCAAATGGCTTTTATATTTGGCTTCTATTCTACACAATCACTTCATTTATGAATAATGTATAACAATTCATTACAACATAACCCTGAAAATTTGTATTTACAAGTGTGTAAGAAGCTTATCAATGCATAATGTAACTGTTAGCTACAGTGTGGGAGTTTCAAACATAAGTCACAATAATAAAGAGGAAAAAACCTCTAGAGAAAATATTCCACTGAAAAATGTGCAATAAGGAAGTCATCAAATATGACATTGAAGAAAAAGCCTCTCTTCCAAAATACTAAAAATACATGAGCTATTTGGCTAAACACCTCTGTGACGCCTTTCAAAAAAGTGTCTGACTAAAGGAATTAAAGTTCCAGGCAGTTGTTAAAAACCCAGATGTTTATGGCAGCTGCATTTTCTGTGGCTCAGATGCTGGGTGGGATTTGACCCCCATGTGTACAGGCTGCTGCCCCGGGTGGTTCCAAGAGCCTCTGCTCCCTGGCTGCCCTGGCTGTCCCGCTCCATCCCAGGAAAGCCGGACACACAGACGAGCTGCAGACCTGGCACAAACCTGCCCTGGCAGCCATGCCAGAGCAGCTGGAGGTGTGCTCGGTGCCAGTCACAAAACCCTCGAAGCCAGCCCCAGGGAAGGGCAGCAGCAGGCATCCACAGCACAGGGAGTGGAGCAGGGTGGTCAGAGATCCCCCTCCAGGCAGCACAGCACACCAAAACACATCTGCTGATGATGAAAGCTAAGGGACAGCCCTCAGGGAAAACAGCCTCCAGATCCAATTCAAGTTAACACTAAACTAGCACTGCAATGCTCAGCTAAGGCTGGACTCAATGATCTTAAAGGTCTTTCTTTTCCAAGGGAAATGATTCCATGATTCTATGTACCATGTAAGCTATTACCTCAGCAGTAACAGTGTTCAGCTGGAGAGCCCCAGAAGACTAAGGAGACAAAAAGCCAAGCACTTAAAAATCCATCAAAATGGGGAAATCCAAGCATTTCTGTTCAGCTTTCTTCTTGTAACATAAATAATTATCAAAGGCTGTGACCCTCATCCAGTACTTTTCATTTATTCCTTGGAGATAGCATAGATTAATTACCTTGTTACGCAAGTCTTGGGTGATACGGTAATGTGCAATAAGAATACTTTAATTGCACAAAAACTGCACTAACAGGCAATTAGTGTGATAAAACACTGTATTAACTGCAATGTGATATGGAAGTTTGCTCCCAAAATGGAATAATAAAGCTGTTTCTACAGATAACCGTTAACAGAAGAGGTGACACAGGGATATTTAAACATAGG
Organism: Geospiza fortis; assembly: GCF_000277835.1. NCBI lineage: Eukaryota > Metazoa > Chordata > Aves > Passeriformes > Thraupidae > Geospiza > Geospiza fortis. Next base: position 1,474,610 of record NW_005054346.1, on the reverse strand, counting down.
CAACATCTAACCAAAACTAAATTTTGTAGATTACAACTCAAACTGGATTATATTGGTACTCCTGCACAAAGAATAAATCATCATAGAGATCATCCTTTTATTAACATACACTGCTGAAACCCCTCAGGGAAACATTTATAAACACAAAAACATGTAAGCCTGAAGCCACAGAGCTGGTATTCTCATGAGGAGCAAATGGAAAAAGCAATCCTTTCCAGCATACTGGAGTCTAGGCATGTCTTGAATGAGGTACTAGAATAAAACAGGAGCAAGGGTTACACAGAGAAGTGACCTTCAACTAAATGGGATTTTACTTTTATTTTCCACCTAAGAATGAAAGGAAGTCAAAATGAATAAAAATTGAGAATTAAATAGCAGATTGCATCTCAAAATGTCTAGCTATGCAGATAAGTATATATTGGTGGCTAAACACTTTTCCATCAAAAGTAGTTTTGCCATCAAACTCAGATTAATAAAAACGATACCTGCCCAAAACTGTTTTCACAATGGAAAAAAAAAAAAAGGTTTATTTCTCCCTAATTGGTTTGGTGACTTGAAAACTGTTTAATAGATGACACGTCTTTCCCATTATTTCAGATTACTTAAAACAAATGTAGTACAAAAATCCCAAAAGGCCTTGTTATCTGTTTAAAAATGAAAAAGCTTTACAGATCAGACCCTGCTCCCACTCAGTATCAGGTGTACCTCATTACCTTCAGGGGGAATGTGTCACAGTTAGTCATGATTTATTCACTTTTCTGGAAAGCTTTACTAAATCTAATGTTCATTAGATAGCAGGTTTGAGAAGCACAAGAGCAAGGCAGCAGTAAGCTGCTGGTCCTTGTAAGCACAAAGGCATTAGTATTAATTAAACGCCTCCAGACCTCCCTTTCTGCTCTGACTGTGCTTGCTGTCGAGCTAATTGCTTCTCTCCTCCAGCACAACTTATCGTGTCTGCCCTGCTGCAGAGCAGCCAACTTCATGTCTTCTAAATGGGATGAACAGCCTGCAGACAGTAACTCTGATTGCTTCAGATCTTTTCAGGGTTCCTTGTAAGACAATGGAAATGTTTTATGCAGACAAAATGATCTTCAAATTTTTCTTCATCTGAAGTTTTCACATTAGGAAATGAGTTGAATTATAAAACTCAAAATCTCTGTGGCCTTTTTAAAGTAAGAGCATCAATTAGAAAGATGAATAGGAAAGTCTTGATAGCAGCTGACATCACTATTGTAAAACATAACATTTGCAGGACTTAGAAGAAGAACTTACTTAATATAAAGATTGAGAAGTAGTAAAGAATCTAGGAGATATGAATAACAATTATGTTTATAAAAAAAATCTCAGAACTGATGGCACTGACTTGTGCTCTATTATTACTTACTTGACAATCCTACGTAAGAGGATTAATGTCTATTTTGGCACAATGTATAACAAGAGTACACAGCACATCACCAAGGGGTTATATCACACCCACACATATTCTTCATGTCAATTCTCCTACATCAGAAAGCCACCAGCTGTCAGTTCCCTGAGCTCCACACCATTTTGTTACTCAAGAAAATTAGGGGAAAAAAAGAATTCTTTTTAACAGGAGTGCAACACAGACTAAAATAAGAGTAGAATTCTTGTATAGTTCTTTGGCCTTCTGCATATAAAAATAACCATGCTGCTCCTCACGCTCTCTATCCTGATTCAACAGAAAAGCAGCAGGCAGCAGTCTTAAGAGCATCCAGCAGCTCCCTGACACAATCACAAGGGTTACATCAACCCTTCTTTTCTAATGCTACGCTACTAGTTCTCTCAGTATCTTCAAAAATGCCATGAAAACTGTGTCAAATCCAGGACTAGAAGAGTTGCTTAGCCCTGCAGTTGTATTTTGGAGAGATCCTAATGCTCAGACCACACAATAATTAATCTGAGCATCCTATTAAACTACACAAAGGAAATGTACTACATTCCTGATATACTGCACCATTTTTTCCTGTCAGGCACAATCCAAACAAAAAGCAGCTGGCTCATAGTGTAGGATGCCCACCTGATAATATAAACCTTATGGCTATCAAACCCCTCTACCACAGCCACTCATCAGTCCTCTCACTGCCTCTATCAGTTACATCTACTCTTCCTGGAAGAACATGGTCAACTTTGGCCCAGCAGTTAGTAAAGATTTCAGTATGCCAACTTGAACAAACCATGGGAAGTTATTTCTCACATATCCTGAAACTGCAACACATGACAGATCCCCTCCTCAGTCTCTGTAATACGCAAGGTATTTATAAACACACAATATAAATCTGAGAATAAAAACATAGTGTTTTCTTGAAAGCGTGGCACTGCACCAGACACATGGTAAGCTCTTCTTTCAGTAGGATTTAAATTTGGAGTGTGGGGATGCAGGGGATGATGAAGAGGGGAATAAGCATGAAAGGAAGTTAATTATAGATCTATCTGATGATACAGATACTCTTTCACCTTATCCAAATACTTAAAATTTATTATTAGTTATAGAAAGGAGTAATAGCTGCTCTAATGACAGTGTAGGAACTCTTAAAATTATGTTAGTTCATACATTACTCCATTTTTCTAGGGTTAATTGAATCTCTTATAGAAGATGACAAGGCATATATATACCCAAGGCTTCTGACTCACCACGCTTAAAAGCTCTTTTCAAGTTCTTTCCCATTAGCTGGCCTGGCCAATATTAGTCCATCAGTTTTACCTCATTTCTCATAGAAGGCTGATCTTCTTTTAATTATCACAAATGCATGGGGGCAGTAGTCTTAACCACTCACTTTATTTTGCTTTTCAAGGCCACATGCATCCCTGTTGTTGTCTGTGTCCTTGCTTCTGAGTGTCCAAAGCTAGTGCAATTAACCACAAACTCAGTAAGAACAATAAATGACCCCATCTAAGCAAAAATCAATTGCTAACAAACACCAAGACAAGAAGCAAAAGCTTATGAGGAGAACTTCTCCACAGGCTGAGTCACAGAGGTACTCCTAAATGCAGAGGACACTCTGAGTAGTGCTCATCTTCCTCCTCCCAGAGGTTCTGGGGAAGCCATGGATAGGAATAAACACATGGATACTTTTGCCTACTTTGCTTCTGCAATCAAAGAAATTCATACCAGCCAGCTCCATCCTCACCATCATAATCACAATATCATTAAACCGTTCAGTCACTGAGGTCAATGACTACACATCACTTCTATGTATCAAAATAGTGCAATAGCTACTTAGGAACTATAATTTAGAATGCAGCTCTTCATTCAAGCATCAATTCAGTCCTCAGCTATGCTTTTGAAAAATTATTTACAGTATGGCATTTTATTATGACAATATAGTGCTGAGTTCAGTGTCTTTTTACTCTCATTGTGTAACAGGACTAATATTCCTCCAGAAACACAATGCAGGTGTGGTAACA
>NW_005054346.1:1461090-1471132 GCF_000277835.1 Geospiza fortis | reverse complement strand
ATTAGCAGAAGAAACAGTTTTTTAGAATTCTTATTTAGGCCAATTATATAACTTACCAGATAAATGCCTACATTGATGTGCATCAGCACTACTATACTGCAGACTCAAAAAGCTCATGTGCTATTTTCTCCTGTGACTATAAAAATTCCCTAGGGACACCTTCACTATTTCTGTCACTAGACAGCTGTATTAAATCAAGTTGATATACACTGCCCATCATATTTACAACAATTACAGACTCTATTATTATGTAACAATTTTTTTACATTTTTTAAACAGGACTATTACTGAAGCTATTTGCATCCTAGAAGGTTACACTCATCATTACATCTTTTTCCCCTCACTGGGATGAATTAACAAGCAGAAACATAAATTTAGATTAAAAACTCACAAAATGAAGTATTTTGCTACTACTTTTAAACTCCAGCTACTGAAATGGCAGGCACCAATGAATAGCATGGAGAGGCACTTTGGACAGAAGTGGAAAATGCTGTTCAGTGAGGAAGAAAAGCATGGCAGAAGCAAAGCTTCTCTGCACTCTCTGCATTGCCAAAACTCCGCAGCCTTGTTAGGGACTTTCCTGTACTCCACAGACACTTACAGAAGCATCTTCAGCCCTTCCTATGGGCTTCAGCTACTGTCCCTGGCAGGTGCCTCCTGACCAGAGTCCATTCTGGCTTGCAGCACACGAAAGAGGCGCTAACATCCCATGCTGCCGACACTTAACCTCCTCTTCTTCACTTTTCCTGGGGCTTTTTCAGCTGAAAGTTCCCACCTAACCAGCATACACAGGTCATTCTGCTCATGAATTTCACATGGATTTGACCTCTGAGCCTATGAGCTGATTCCTTTGGAACCTTTGATGGAAAAGATAGTGTTTTCAGTTGTTGTACAAAGCAAAATCTACTCAGTTAACAGCTCAGCTGAATACAGCAATTTCTCTTCAAGTACAGGGAGAGCTTAACACACAGCAATGTCAGATAACATCTTCCAGAATATTTCCTTTAGATATTTGTAGATGTAAGTGAGGCTTGCTTGACACATTCTGTTTAAGTAATCACAGGTTAGCAGCCACCACAGCAGAGCTCACAGCTATTTCCCTGTCTACTTTGGATTATCTACAGAAATGCATTACTTGAAATGACTTCTGGGGGCCGTGTATTCAGATTTTAATCTTATGAGAGAATGAAAAAAGGAGAAGCAGGAACCAAGATGCGATTGAAACCACTTCAGAAGCACACCAGCATCTTTCAGTGCCTACATAACACCTGAAGTCAACACCTGTGAAGAAACCCAGGACAAACAGTGAAGTACAACTTAAGTATAAAATAGCAAATCACAAGGTATCAGAAGATATACTCAGCTAATATATGCATTAGCTGAAATATTCTGATTCTAGAGGATAGCCTAATTAATACAGAAAGAAAATGGCATTATCACAGGGGAACCCTGCCAGGATTTCATTTTTGTCACTTCAAAGAAGTCGACTGAAAACAGGTAAATATGGAAAGGTGCCGCTAATTTAGAAAAGCTTGCTAAATTCAAAAAACTGAAGAGCTGGTAGCTGATCTCAGAGCAGCTGGATTTTAAGAAAATCACTGCTGAGACACTCTTGAGGATTTCATTCAAATCCAGTAAACATCAAAGATAAAAGGTGCAGAAGGCAACCACCAGATTGAGGTCCTACTGTGCATGGGGGCAATGTAAACAAAGTGTTAACGTCAATATAAGCAACGAATTAAGTGGAAGCACTAAAAAAATATCCTGGCAAGCTGATGAAAAGGAAGCAAGCTGCTGAAAAGAAACCTGTACTAAAAATGGAGAAAAGAATCAAAGATGAACAGCACATGAGCATACAATTAGTGGACATGCAGTACTGCTCCGCAAGCACTTCATGTGACACAATTCATCTACCTGCTTGTTCAAATTACAAGGAAAAATGAACCTAGTTTTTTTTTCTGACTGGATCTCCTTCAAACTCACCACAAAACGTAATTTATACCAGAGCATGATGTTTTTCGCTGGTGTAAATTTGTGTTTGCTGCCAAGTAAGCCGTTTACTTACATGAGAGTTAATATTTTCTGATTAGATTATCGGGTCTAATGGCAGCATAAAATAACACTTGAATTTCTGTGTCTGCACTTCCTGATTTCTCAGGTAAGAACAAATTCCTTGTGGCAGAAAAGAGCAGTGAAAGCCCCAGGTTCCTTAGCTCTCTCCTTAATGCTGGCAGTGTCTAAATTTCTGGCCTTGTGACAGCACAACAGATGCCCAAACTGTTCAGCAGCAGAGCAGGACAGAGCCCATACATCTCCACACTGCTGAGCAGTGATATATTTGTTCCCATCACAGGAGATGTCCTATTTTTTTCTGGGCACTTGAAAGGAGTTGGAGTGACTGACTGACTCAGGTGAAATCAACCTGCATGTGCACTGCAGAGCTGTCTCTGTCATGAATTTGCTAGCTCCAGCCCATGTGCCCAGATTGTCCAACTGAGCTGAGGTAAAAGGACCGCGGCGCTTGAATAAAAGCATGGACACCAGCAATCACAAAGCCAACAGTTTGCTCCCTCTTCCAACTGTGCCACTTCAAAGCTTTCCCATTACAGCCCTAGTAAGTCCCAGCATCCCTGTAGCTGCTGAGGGGGTTGCAGAGACATCCTTGGACTTGGGAGCTGAAATTCTGACAGCTCTGGTGACAATTCACAGGAAGACATGTGACCAGCCTGCCCTGCCCTCAGAGTTCATGCGGCACTGCCCCATCATCAGCAGCCAAGTCAGAGCTAGTGCTTACTCTGACCTTTCAGTCAAGAGTAGCAAAAGCTGCCAGAGGGAACCAGCTGAAATATGTGCCATTTTTGCATGGTGGCTTCCCAGCTGTTTTCAAAATAAATAGGAAAGGCATGTAAAAACAACAAAAAAGGAAAACCGAGCTCATTCTTCACAAAAAAAACAAGGGTTTTTAAAGTGCTACCAGGGTAAAACAGACTTCACAGGATTAAAACGAGAGCATGAAAGTTTAATATTAATATTTAGTTAGTTTTCTGTTCTTTTAAAAACTATGGATAAATTCCATTCATCTACTTTAAAAACCTGAATTTTTATATGCTGGCCTTCAGGATGAAACAGAAGGCAGAGACTTATTTATAAAATTGCCTGGATTTCCTGCACAAGCAAGACAGAAACCCATGTGTCTCTGAATGACAGTACAGAGAAATCCAGCCTCCTCTCTTTTGACTGCATAAGCACTTTCACAGCAATTAAGTCCTCCCAGGTGAGGTGGCCACTGAATGAGAGTTCAGGGAAAATGGATGAAACACAAAGCATCTCTAATCCACCTGCAACAGGAGTAGTTACAGTGACCTTTTAGAAAACACTCAGGGTATCCAGCAGACAGCTAAAGTTTCCAGCCCCCAGGTAATCAGACACTAGATCCCAAGCCTTCAGTTCCTGGCAAAAGCTACAAACAAGCTGTTACTTAAAGGCCACTTTCATGTCTAGGTTTCCAAGCTGCTCCAGGACCACGGCAGGTGGAGACACTTGTCTGCACAAACCAGCTTGCAGCAGAGCTTGACAGAGAAGGGAGCTGCTCTCCAAGAAAACACTGTTCCCAAGCTCAAAGGGGTGAAAAGGGCACTGTCAACCTCAGAAACAAAATGCTAACCATTCTGACAAATGCTAAGCAAGGGAAACAACTGGGCCTGGGAATTCAGTGAGTTTCAGAACCCTGGATCCAGCCCAGTTTTGTCCTTTAATACAGAGAGAAAAAGAATCAGGGAAGCATGTGCCTAAGTCTCTTCTTGCTCCTAAGAAGCACAAAGTGCATTCTGCCAGTTACTGGAAGTGATGTATTTGTCAATACAGCTGCTTGTGAACAATGCCATAGCTCATGGCAAGGACACAACTGGAGAGATGCAGAAAGCATCCCTAAGGGACACGGCACTGGCAGAGCAAGTGAAGATACATCACTCACGACATTAAATCCTGCAGGCAGAAAACTTCAGAGCAAAGGCTGCCCCCACTCTTTACTGAACTGCCTGTTATGTACACATTGCTTAAAAGGACAAAAAAAACCCAGCTTCAATAAATGCTTAAGAAAATGATATCTAGGATTACAGCATGAAAAAGAGGTATCAGTCCACCTATGGAATAGGAAACTAAAGTGAAGAAGTAAAATCTATCTTTCTATTTCCTCAGTTATAGGAAAGGACAATAAAACTGCACAGTGCTACTGTAAGCAATTATTGGGAACTGTGCCAGTTGCCTGATCAGCATTTTAACAAAAAAGGGATGCTACAGAGTGCCAGAGAAGCACAATACTGCACCCTTTGAGTGTTAAATCACCTGTGGGAGAAAGCAGTATAATCCATACACACAAAAAGAGCTGCAGTCACTTCACCTGCATCCCAAGATGCGCCCTACCCCCAGCCAAGAGCACAGTGAGCTCAGCCTTCTGCTAGTGCTGCCCAGCTGAGCGTGCAAATAAAACAAGTGTGAGTTTCACACACACATCTCATGAAATCACAGGATACACTGAGTTGGAAGGGACCCACAAGGGCTGTCAAGTCCAACTTGTAGCCCGGCACAGGATCATCCCCAAAAGTGACACCATGTGGCTGAGAGCACAGTCCGAACACTTGCTGAACTCTGCCAGGCTGGGGCTGTGACCACTTCCCTGGGGAGCCCATTCCAGTGCCCAACCACCCTCTGGGTGAAGAGCTTTCTTTTTAATATCCAACCTAAACATTCTCCAACACATTATTGGGCCATTTCCTTGGGTCCTGTCACAGGTCACCATAGAGGAGAGATCAGTGCCTGCCCCTCCTCATCCCCTCACAAGGAAGTTGTGGGCTGCAATGATGTCTCCCCCTCAGCCTCCTCTTCTCCAGTCTTAACAGACCAAGAGACCTCAGCCACTTCTCATACAGCTTCCCCTCAAGGCCCTTCACCATTTTCATTGCCCTCCTTTGGATGCTCTCTAATGGTTTTATGTCTTTTTTATACTGTGGACACAGTGTCCCAGGTGAGGCTGTCCCACTGCAGAGCAGAGGGGGACAATCCCCTCCCTTGCCTGGCTGTGCCTGATGCACACCAGGTTTGCACAAAAACAGACTGCTGATGGATCAAGTCTTAGTGCTTGCCTCTGCATAAAACAAGATGTGGCCTTCTCTCAGATAAAGTAAAATCATGTATTTGAGAAATAAGTTCTGCACACTTCCCCTTTACAAGTAAAATAGAGCAAGCAATAAAAAATACTGGTGAACATGCCCTTTTGCCTCAATGTTTGATTAAAAAATCTTCCTTCTCACAGGCATGCTGTAAAAATAAACACACTATTTCTGTAGGGTTTACCAACTAGAGGGATCAATGCTGAGAAAACCCTGTAAGAAATTAGCTTTTTTGGACATCAGGAAGTACAAAGTGTATTCCAAAAGCAAATCAAAAGTGGTCATAAGCTGACTGGTGAGAATAAAATTAAATGCTGGTCAGCTGTTTCCCTACTTCTAGATGGTCCCTTCTGCTCAGCTAGAAAGTTGATACTGTCTCAGAAAACCTCAATGACCTTGTAGCACCCACATAAAGGACCTGATGCCCCCAGTGGGCTCCAGTTCCTGTCCCCCAGGGACACCCATAACCCCAGAAGCAGCCAGACCAAAATGGATCAAAGTGGCACAAAAATCCAGTTCTTCCTGTGCCAATATCCAAGCAATGTCACCTTACAGAGATCTAGCTTGTCTGGCAGCTGGGCTATGCCCTGGGACCCAGCAGGCAGAGGTGGTGGATTTCTGATGGGAAGCTACCCCTCCTGCCCTCTCCTTTCAAGTGGGATGTGGATATAGGGGTAGAATTAATTACAAGTATAATAAATACAACCATCATACATACATATATAAAGACTTTGGGGAAGCCTGTAACAGACATGAAGGGTATGTATACAGAACAGCTACCTGTAAAACACTGGTAAGGAGGTATTTTCCGGACAAAATACAGTCATAGTGAAATGGTTTACCTAATGCTAGAAACAGCAACCCACACAAACAATCCTCATGAAAACAAAGGAGGATTCCAAAATATTTTTGAAACTTGTCTAAATATTTATTTTTTTCCAGGTTATGAAATTACTTTACTTCCCTGGCTTTCAGCCATTATCTGTACCAAGCCCATTTGCACAGGTTTTTCCAATTTTTCAGCCATTATCCCATAAAACCTTTATCTTTGCATTTTGTAATTACAGTTTGTTCCAAAACCTAGGGACAGTCTGCATGAAATTAAACTGAGACACTTTTCTCATATCATATCCTAACCAGCCTACAGTATTCTGGAAACTGAAATAAAACATCCTTAGCACAATGACTAATTTTTTCACTAGTCATTTTGGGAGGGTACTGGTACAAGCCATTCCCGAATGCTAGAATATTATCATTCATGAAATATCTCTGTAAAACCTAATACTGCCTCTCTATGTGTGAATTTTAAGGGTAAATTCATTTTTTATAACAATATCCACTTGCAAAAGAAGAAAAATATTTAAAAGTTTCCAGCCACTATTAAAACTTCTAAGTGCCACACTTAATTTTAAAAAACTGCTTTTTAAAATCCTGATATAATACAAGGTAAACTCACATTCAAGACAAACTGTTGGATCCCTACAAAAAAAACCCACAGTGTTTAGAAAAATCACTGTTTTAAGTGCTAGAATTTGACAAGTAGCAGAAACACTATCAGGAATACAAAACAAGACTCAGGAAGTCCAATTCAACTTCAAATTGAATTGCAATTAATTTAATTGGATAAATACTTAAAAGAAGAACCTACACACATCAGGCAGCTGACAACAGACACATCACAATACAGCTGAGCACAGAAGGGAGAGACTTTGGAGAAGATAAAGACCACTTAGTGACTGCCCAGTTTTTACACAGTGTGCAACTTCCCTTTTGGATTATCTGTGATTAAGGGAACCGGTTCTTACATTTCCTAGGCACCTGTTACAATCATGACTTGTTTTCAAGCCTGATGTCACACATTTCTCAAAGTTAGCATCAGGGCATCAAAGTATTGCCAAGTTTAAGGGGTGGGAGAACCCGGAGGTGACACTGCTTCACAAGGAAGAAACATCCCACACAGGAGCTCACACACTGCTATGCGGGCAGCCCAAATACACATCCCTGCTTGGCACCTTTGTCCTACTAAAAACAACATAGCACCTTGTAAACTGGCACTGTGCCATTCTGACAGATGGACTCAACTGTAGGCAGCCAAGAGACTATGTATAAGCACCAAATATGTTTTTTGAGAGGAGGACTTCCAGCCAGGAATGTTAAAACAGCTGTCCACATTGAGCTTGCATGCCTACACTTAAGAGGATATGCTATCGCCACTCGAGCCCTGAGCTGGATTAACTTGGAAAATAAATAAGATAGCTTCCACAGCCACATAAGGTGAGTTTTTGCAGAATCAGGATTAGTGATACTCAAGAGGGGCTTTACTGACTGACTATTAGTGGTCACACTTGCAGGGTCAAAAAGCTCATCAGTTCAGAAGCTCAGTGAACCTTTTATCAGGTGCACACTTAAATATATTTATCTTCCTTTGGAAGAAAAACATAGAATGCAATACCAGCATGATTATGAACAAACAGGTAAGTGACCTTCCATTTCATGTTAGAGGATACTTTTTTTATTAATTAGGTGTCCTCACTCAAACACATATCTGTGTGACTGGGACCTGTTTCCCTGGGCTTTCATCTCTTTTTAAAACCTCAACTGCCATGCCCTACTCCAAGACTTTTTGTTAGCCCATGCCTCCACACAGACACACATTTTACATTTTGGCCATCACTTGCATAGTTTTCCCCAGTAATAGAATCACACCAGCTGGAGAAGCAGGCATTGCATAACACAGGACATGAGGTGGCAAGCCTGCAGAGCCATGCCCAGGCCACTTCTATCCCATCCCTGCACCTGGCTGAGCTGTCTGCTGCCCACAAATCCCTCTCCTGAAGGACATTCAACATTCCAAACCATTGAGAAGATCCAACAAAAACATGTTTACTCACATCAATGTGCCAAACAGTGTTCTTTTTCTTTCTCCCCAAAAAACTCGGATTTTACTCCTGCACCTCAAAAAGTCACTGGCCTGTATCTGAAGTGAGGCAAATACTTAAACATTAACAACTTAAATGTTTCCTCAGAACTCCACACTATTTAAGAAAGATAATACCAAGATTTCCAACTGCAGACAACATTGCTTCTAGCCCTGAGTGGCTTCAGAACTGAATGGAGGTGATAGTACATTTTATTAACTGAACACTTTGTGTTCATTTTAATTCTCCCTGTGGTCACAATCAAATCACAGGTATAAATTTTTCACATACACTGTAGCTGGGTGTACTCATCTTTGTTCTCTTGAATCACTAAAAATGAACTTGGACTCTACAAGGGTCCTCCCACTGTAGATCAAAGCTGCCCTCAGTGTCTGGCAGCCACAGGGTCACATGGAGTCTACCCAGCCTGCTGGTGCCTTTTACCTTTGTTAACTTCGCTGCAATTAAAGTTACCTGAGTCATTTCATGAGTATTTCCTGTGCTAGAGGCGCATCAGTGCTAGGCATCATTTCTCCTGCACAGTGAGGATTTCCCCCCATTGACCTTGCCTTCCCCTTTGTTGAAGAAAGATTTCCGCCTCTCTCACCGTTCACCTCTTTCACCCTTCATTTCTCACCTACAGAATTTCCTTTTCTTTCTTCGTTTTTGAGGACTGTGTGAGATCACCTACTTGCAAAAGTTCCAAACTACAATTTAGTAACCTCAGTAACGAGATGCTTTGTTCTTTCATGCTGCCAATAAAGTCAATGCTAGGTTAATCTTAATTTCCATACCACTTAACCTTTCTCAGACAGGAGAAGAGAGGGAAAAAACACATTGTCAAATACTTCATCATGCAGATTAGCAATGCAGTGAATACCTCTCCCTCCTTCCAAAAACCTGCAGCGCCCCAGGCTTTTTCAAGACACTGCACACAGACTGTGCATGGCTTTAAAACGGTTCAGGGAACAGTCATATTGCCAAAGAACAGGTCAAAAGGAATAAAAACACTGATCCAGATCGCTACTTCTGTTCAGTAAAGTATTTACACACACACACTCTGCAAGAATATAACTTCCATAAATGTGTGTTTTACACGCAATTATTATCTCCATGGCTATCATAAAGCCAAAGAAAACTAACTGCAAATGGTAATGCTGAGTATCCAAAACTCCTTCACAGCTCTCTCAGCCCCCTAAGTGCCTCTCCTTATTTGAAAAGAATGTGAAGGGTACACGAGGTTCATTTCTTATAGAAGCATCTAAGGTGCTAATGCAAAGTCAGGGAGCAGTTAATCTTCTTGCACATTACACAAACTATCACGATCAAACTCCAGTAAAGTTTAGTACCCAGTTATCTGAGATACCCTTTCTTCCCACCATTGCACAATTAATCAAGAAGACTTGTCTGTACCTGCTGAAAAACACATGCCAGATTGGACACAACTTATTTCGTTGTGCTCCCTGAGCTGCCCTGACCAAGCTCAACCCTGAAGGTTTTACATGCTGGTTTATCAGTGAGTCTTCAACTCTGAGATGCCAGATGATGTACCAATGACAGTAAAAATTCATTGCTAGTTCAAGCAAATGAATGCTGGAAAAGTAAAACAAAGCATGCCAAAACTCTCTCAAAGTGCTTATTCAGCATTAACATTATAGAGACTTTAGGCTAAAGGTACAGCAACCAGAATTTAGAAATGCAAAGCTTCTGTGTTAGCAAAAAGAAACTTGAAAGGACAGGGCAAATTTTAACACTGCTTTCTGAAAAAGCCACCAGCCACCACTGCCAAGTGCTGAAAGGCCTTAGAGAAGACAACTTTCTCTGCTGTTCTATTACCCTTGCAGGAGGGTGTGAGCACAACTGCTTGTAGGCACACTGTGTTAGCTTCACCCGTTACTGCTGTTCACCATGCTACAAAACATTTTAAAACAGGACAGCATGGTAATTTTACTTCAA
>NW_005054346.1:1460432-1461065 GCF_000277835.1 Geospiza fortis | reverse complement strand
GAAGTACCTGTAACTGGCCCCTCAGAGAGATCTGGGGTTCAGCAAAGTACCCAGGTACTTAAGTTGCCTTACCTAGGTAAAGCGAGGCGTTTTCTTTCTTGACATTGTCATCTAAGTAGGTTGGTCCCAAGGTATAGATGGGTGTCGAGCCCATGCCAATGAGGATTTGGGCACAAATGAATAAAGCTACATAGAGAGAGTGGTCGTTTCCACCGGTGTCCTTGACGCAGGCCGACGAGTCCCACTGCTCTTTGGCAGTGCCATTGCCGGCCACGCACAAGCCCTCGTTACTGACGGAGGAGTTCAGTTCCTGGATCTGGTACGGCGGAGAGATGAAGTGAGGTAAGGAGAAGAGCGCAGCGCCCAGGGCGATGAAAAGCCCCCCTATGGCCAGCCAGAGCGGCCTCCGCCCGCGACCCCCGAAGTAGCTGATGAAGACCACCACCACCAGGCTCCCGATGTCGAAGCAGCTGACCAGCAGCCCCGACTCCGAGCTCTTGAGGCTGTATCTCCGCTCGATGGTGGTGATGACGCTGCTCAAGTAGCCGGAGACCATGAGGGACTGGATGAAGGTCAGGAAGCACATGCACACCAGGAAGAAGCGCGAGTCCGCCAGCACTGCCCGCAGGCACG
>NW_005054346.1:1432694-1457694 GCF_000277835.1 Geospiza fortis | reverse complement strand
CGTCAGCTTCCCATGGCCACAGCTTCTGTCACTGCAGCTCTGGCACTCACTTCAGTGCCCAGTAAGCTGAATAAACTCACTGAGGCAGCAGAAAACCAATCCAAGGGGGAAAAAAAGTGTTTTGCTGGTTTTATGAGCTGAATCATTTCACCAAGGATGGGAGCAGAAGAACTTGAAAAAAAGTATAAATGGGAAAAAAGAGGTCCAAGAGGACAGAGGAAAGAGGATAACCCATTTCAACAAGAACAAGGTTTTAATTCAACTCCATCTTCTAACCCTGAGGACATACATGTAATTCACCTGTTAGGCAGTCTCCCTTCAGTCACTCCTTTGCACTTGAGCTAGCTAGTACATGAACCACTAACTGCAGTTTGTGAGTCTAATGGATCATATATATGGCACCTCAGTGCTCGCTTCTGTCCTTGGTTCACAGCAACCCCATGCAGCACCACAGGCTTGGGAAAGAGTGCCTGGAAAGCTGCCTGGAAGAAAAGGACCTGGGGGTGCTGGTCAACAGCCCATTGAACATGGGCCAGTGTATGCCCAGGTGGCCAAGAAGGCCAGTGGCACCTGGCTTGTGTCAGCAATTGTGTGGCCAGCAGGACCAGGACAGTGATTGTCCGTACTTGGCACTGGTGATTCTGCACCTCCAGTGCTGTGTTCAGTTTTGGGCCTTTCACTGCAGGAATGACATTGAGGTGCTGGAGAGTGTCCAGAGAAGGGCAGCAGAGCTGGGGAAGGGTCTGGAGCACAGGTCTCATGAGGAGCAGCTGAGAGAGCTGTGATTGCTCAGCCTGGAGAAAAGGCGGCTGAGGGGAGACATCGCTCACTACAGCTACATGAAAGAAGGTTGTATCCAGGCAGGGATCAGTCTCTGCTCCCAAGTAACAAGTGATAGGATGAGAGAAAATGGTGTCAAGTCACATCAGGAGAGATTTAGATTGGATATTACAAAAAAATTCTTCACCTAAAGGATTGTGAGGCATTGAAAAAGACTGCTCAGGGAAGTGGTGGAGTCACCATTCTTGGAGGTATTTAAAAGACATGTAGATGTGGCACTTTGGAATACGGTTTTATGGTGGACCTGGCAGTGCTGAGTAACAGGTGCACTCAATGATCTTAAAGGTCTTTTCCAATCTGAGCAATCCCATGATTTTTACATCAGCTTTGGGATCTTGTTCTATGACTAGGATTCCTAACCACTATTGTGTAAAGCCAACAATAACTTTTGTGAGATTGCAGAATAACAATAAATACACAAAAGAGTTCTCCAATCCCATGGGAAAATATAAGGGCAGAGCATTCCCAGTTTCACAGCCTTTGCAAACATTTTCAGGTACAATTTCAATTCTTTCCACAGTGGCAAGCCTGTCAAGAGAGAAACTTGTTCGTAGGACTTTGTGAAGATGTTTGTTTTGGGAAGTTATTCTGCCAGACTACAGGTTCTAAAATGTTTGACTTCCCTGCTTACTTTTGGGTCTGAATAGTTAAATAACGAGTTGGCAATGGGGTATGATCATCCAGCACCAAGTGGTGAATGGGAAATCAGTACTACCCTCTTCACTTGACAGGTTGATTACAGAAGGTGCAAAAATGGTACCCAAATTGACAATAAAATGCAATTGTATAGAACTTATTATGCAAAATTTCTCCTTTTAAAGTTTTACCATAGTGAATTTAAAATACACAATGTCTCAAGCACACAGCAATCAATTGGTATTGCAGACCAGCCTTTTTACAGCTAGAACTGCAAAAGAACATAGTTCCCATTTTGCTTGATTAAGGACATGGGCTGACATCCTATTTTGATTTATCTGTGTTAATGAAAGACATAAAGTCAGGACGAGTGAAAGGCAGGCCCTTCATCCTAAGAGTTCCTAAGTTCCCAGCTGACAACCTCCTTCCCTCATGGGCTGCCCTGCTGTGGTGGCAAGCTCTCACACAGAGCTCTCAGCTGCTGTCCTGTGGGGGACAGGACCTTAACCCACAGCTTGGTCTCATGAACTGATCAGTTCCAAAAGAGAGGGTACCAGAGCTACCAAGGCACTATCTTTTTAAGGTCACACTTAGCTGCTCTCAGTTTTGAGGCTTTACATGTCCTTGATGGTTCGGGGAGCTGGTGATGCCCAAGAGGTACCTCAGCATAGTCTATTTCAGGCCACAAAGAGAGGAAAAATGCAGCTGAAGGGTGGCATGAGTTGATGGCTCTGCTTTTACTTCAGTGTTTCACATTTCCAGCCAGGTTTTCTACTCGATGAAATGTCACAAATACAATAAATCAACACACTTGTCTTTCTTCCCCTTTTCCTTCACACTGCTGCCATTTTTGGGCAACATCTTCTCTTCATTCCCAGCCCAATATTAGTAAAAGAATAAGCAAAACAGCGTGTGCAATAGGAGGCTAAAAGACTTTCATTCTTCTGGAGCATGAGAATTGGGAAGCATAAAGCAAAAGGACAAGAAATGTCACTCCTCAGGGACTCTCACCAAGCTAGTGTCCTAATGAACTCCCGAGGGCAGCTCACTGCTGGGAGAGAACAGCTCATTATTTTTATTTCAGATGTCAGAGAGAGCACTTTTAAGAGCAGATCTTGTATTAAAGAGCTCGTTTAGTACAAGAAATGAGCTTAACCACAGTCAGATACTGTTGGGAGACATCCACATTAACGTTTGCTGGTCTCCAAAGAACTAGCTGCAATCTCATGAATGAAATAGAGACCATGAATGCCAGGGAGGTGCAAAGTGATAGGGGGAAGGCAAAGGAAGAAAAGATAAAATCTCAGACATAATGGTTGAATTTAGAGGTGACAGCCATCAGTATTAACACTGTACATGTCACAGAAGGACTGTTTCCTCACTGAAGTCATTCTTCTCCCTTATAGTGTGCCTCTGCCACGCACTCCCATCCTTGGGCCAGCAGCCCCAAGATGTGCAGTGGGGCCAGGGCAGTGGGAATGATGGATTCAGCTGGCCATCCAGGGCTCATCAGGCACAGAGAGGTGGTGAAGTGGCTTAGGTCAGGGTGGGGCCCAGTCAGAAGCAGCAGGTGATAAGGACACCTGCTCAGGGAAGGCTCTGACATGCCTTGCTGTTGCAGGGCTGAATCCAGCACTATGCCAATAACAGGGGCTCTCTTTTGAGGGCCCAGCAGCAAGATAAAGCCCGTGCCACCTGTATTAGTCATAGCCATGGTTTCATAGGGCTTACTGTTTTATTTTAGGAGATGCTGAGTCTCAGGAAGTTACAGTGAATCTGCTTGAGATAATTTTAACAGTTGTGTTTAAAATTAGACTTTCCTTCTCAAGTGAAAGCCCAGTGTGTGTGTCTAAAAAAGCTGGGCAAGCATCTTAAAAGTGGGCCTGACTCAGTTATTTATGTCTGCCTCCTATGCAAACATACAGAGAAAACCTCTTCTTTTGAAAAATAAACTGAAGTGTAATAAGTGTCAGGTTTTATACATAAGGAGTGTAAAGAATAAAATAAAATTTTAAAAATATAAAGCATAAAAGATACGAGAAGAAGCTAAAATATATTTTCTTTTATACATACCATTAACTTGAGATCACATTGATAAGTGCTAAGTAAAAAATTGGAGGCAGGGGCAGGAAGAGACTCTAATTCCCAATCTTGCAACATGTCAGGCTGTGCTAGCAATTTGTCTGGTGGGGCAGAGGTATGAGGGGTGATGCAGGAAGGTTTCAGAGTCAGCACAGAACCTTCATCTGGGCAGTATCTCAGGTCTGAGGAAAGCAGTGAGGGCTTCATCCATCGAAGGAAAGGAGCCAGCCCTTTCCTCCCCTCTGGAGCCAGCCAGGCTGGAACCCCTCACTCAAGCACCACAGGCTCTGGGCAGCTTTGAGCCACCGCTCATTCTGCAGCGCAGTGCTGCACTCTAGCCCCAAGCAAGATGTATCTAGAGGCAGATAATCCACCAGCTAATCATCAAAGGTATCTTTTCTTCCAAGTTATTTACAAGCAAGGCACACCGGATCATGGAACACATACTTTGTTAGGAATGTATACAGGGCCATGGTAGCCTAGCGGCAATAAGATGAGAGATGATAAATGCAAAGACACATTTGGTGCCTGTAATTGTTTCCTAAGCCCTATACCTCTGGGTTTAAGCCTTTTTTTCCTACTGCCTTACTTACTTTCCTACATGTAAAATCAGGCATTAGGGAGGCATGAGATTCTCAGACAATTTAAATGGGAGAGGAAGAAGGGAGCTGTACTGTGCCTTTCAATGTGATTTCACTCTTTGTGTTCACACCTTTTCCCTGAACGTCTCAGTCCCTCTACTACATCCTGCTTTTAAAATGATATAAAGATTCATCCAAAACTGTGAAAGCATTGTTTGAACCCAGGATCAAAGCCACGAGGAAAGACTAAACCAGACTTCTCTCTCGCTCATTCACAAAGATCTCATTTCTCAGCATCTGCTGCTTTATTCCAATGTCACCTTTCAGCAGCCCTTTGGCAAGAGTTCTGTATTTATTTATAAGCTAGTGCATTTATGTTTGGCTAATATATGCATTATGACATTAACCAACCTTAAACATTATTCTTCTCTCTAAACTTACATGCTTTTACATGTGCTAGTTTTAAATGTTAAGTGACAAAATCAAAATATTTGGAAATAACTGCTTGAATTCTTTGCTCATATGCACATTCAAAATTCCATATTAGAATAGAACATTTGCTCATTGTTTTTTTCTCCCCACCTGATCATTAGTTTCTCTCAGGGGAAACACACTGGCAACATCACAAAATAGCAATGCCACAATAGAAGAAACATGGAAAAATGCCAGTGAGTAAAAATATCCTCCCCAAAAGCTAGTACACAGGAACATAAATATATCTGGGAACTCCTGGGTCATTATCCCCCAAGGCCAGTCACCAGGACAGGCTTTTAGTGGAGCACAGTGTAGCCTGACCACAAACATCAGTAACTTCAAAATGTAGGGGATTTAGCACAAAACACCAAAAAAACCACAAAATCTATATTGCTCCATTAAACAAGAAAAAAACCTGTTTCATTGCCAGCTTCTTAGTAAATCTACTGTGTGTCTAGGGGTAGACACATCAAAGACATTTTCCTGGCTCCTGCCAGTGTCCAAATTGGTGCTCCAAGGTGTCACCCAGCAAGTCACCTCGAACGGGAATCAGCAATGTGCCACTTAGAATCAGCACTTCTGCCTTCACACAAAGAGAAAGAGCATTTGTCCAGATAAACTACATGCCATTCAGAATCAATATCTTTAAATAAAGTCATGAGCAAGTTTAATTAGAGAGTAGCAATAATGTAATTGAACATTGATGAATATAGAGAAAGGTAGCACAAAATAAGAGTAACACAAGAAAGAGTGATGAGAATAGACTCTCATGAAACACTGGCATCTAAAATTTGATTTAATATAATCAGTTCAGTAAATCTGAGAATATTAAAAACATTCTTCGGTTGCCAGTACAGAAACTGGCTCCTTCCTGTTTCAGTAGACCTGAAAAGGGAAAAAACTGCTGAAATGAAGAGAATTATACTCTGAGATAAGTCCATAAGACTTTTCCTACCTACCTCTGGAATGGTAAAGTCATTTCAAAGCCCTTAGGCCCTTCGTGCACCCCCACACTTAAACCAAATTCTCTACTTAGAATATGAAAACCAGAAAGGAATGTAGCAAGCTATTTACAATTACCTGGTCTGAAGCAATACAGTGTAAAAGGAGTTACAAAAAGCTAGCCAGGAAAGCAGCTGGTAGATAGGCACCAATGTTCAAAAGAAATTCAGGCCAGATATGACAGCAGGGTTTTGTTGGGTTTTAGGAAGAATAATTTGCCCAGTAAGGCGTATTTTACAGCCTTAGGGTCCCTATACAAATAAAACAAGCAGATATCTTAGAAGAATGCATGCAAAATTATTCTGAAGTTATGTGTTTATTATTATAAGGCTGAAAAGAGAACTAAAGGAAATACTCTAAGAGGAACCATATGCTGAAGCATTATTCACCTTTTATCCTCAAAAACATGTTTTTAATGTGGGCACTCTGAAGGTTCAGTGCAGCAAGCAGTAGTCACTGAAGCTGCTGACCTAAGAAAGCTTTTAGGCATGGCAGTCATGGAGGCTCATTTATGAAATCCATCAGTAAATTTAAACTATTGCAGCCTCCCATTCCCTGTTAAAGACTACCCTGCTATTGTGCTGAGCTCTGATCTGTGTGGCCCGAATTGTCTTCTGAGTTAAAGGAGAAAGTGATTCCCTGTGGTTCAGGGAAATGCTTTTGGGTTTGTTCTACCCATAGGGCTGAGATCAGCCACTTAGCTGTCACTGAGCATAAACACAGACTTTAATCCAGTGTTCATCGCCTGGGCAGGGGCTGGGGAACCTTGTTGCACTGGAGCTGAAGTGAGAGGCAGCAGAGCAGAGACGTGGTGACTCGATCTGATGGGTCCTGCACACCACGGGGACTGGCATTTTTAGAGTCCCCCCCAAGGGACAGGTGGGCATGCATTGGGCTGAAGAGATACCTTCTCAAAGAGGGAAACACAAGCTAGCCCCACTGTTTGTCCAGTGAATCTCCTGCCCTCAGTGTCATACTGCAGATTCCACTGTGTACTCCAGATGTGATCCAGTTATCTTGTTGCTGTAAAGAAGAGGAAGGTGATTGTTCCAGTGCTTCTTTAAATGATAATTACCTTAAAATGCTAACCTAAGTCACCAGCCTGTGCAGTTCTTCAGCTTAGGGTCACAGACACTTGTAAAATACTTATTGTCTTGACATTTTGGGGAAGACCTATTCTAATTTTAGCTTTAGCTAGCAGGTTAAATCCTAGCAGGAAAGTGGGAAATACCATCTGGAGTAGTGAGGCATTGCCAGACCTCAGCACTTCTGCAAATACAGTTTCCATGCAACTGTGAACGGAGGAGGCTTTATCTGCTCCCTTTCTCCACTCACCCCAGCTGGCAATGTGGTCCTGGGCTGGATACTAAGTATGTGTTATTTTCTCTGTTACATCTGTGGCCAATAATACAACTTGCAAGAAAGTTAGGGACCAAGCAGTATATGAAGGCTGTTGACCCAAGTTTGCCTCTGACCACGAGTCTTCTCAGCCAAAGCAAGACACTACAGCCTTGCTTTCACCCAGATGGTGATCTTTCATTTTCTTACTTGCAAAAAATGTTTTGTATTACTTTTTATGTTATTATGAGATGTCTGTAGGGACCATTAAGATCTGGGAGTTGTGCAGTGCTCAAGGACACACGGCAGAGTGTGACCTCAAGGCTCTCATGCTAGGCTTGATGTCATATAGGACATCTCTGGGACTGCTGCTACCACTGTCGGCAGGAGCAAACACTGAGTTTTTGTCTTTACTAGTCCTCAGAAACCCTTTGGTGCCACAAGAGCTTGTGTTTGTACAAGAAATGCTGAAGTGTGTTCACTTTCAATATGCAACATTACCTGTTGTGAATGAAATTAAATTATTTTGCATATAAAATGGCTAAGTAAAATTAATCATAAATAGTTTTAAAAGAAAATCCTGCCTATAATGTAGCTCATAAACCAGATTTTCACTCTGATGTTTTTAGTTTGTCATGGTTGCCCCTGCAGCTATTATTGTTGGATTTGAAATGTCAGAAAATGGGTTTCATATCCATCACCTAAAGGAACAGTTCTCCCAGCATAAGGCAAGACAAAATAAGTAAAGCTTCAAAGGCAGTTTTAGCAGGTTTCTTTAGGTATTAAAAATATTGGCAAGAAATATAACTCCACAAAATGAAAGAGAATGCTAGTAAAAGCTATTATTATTTACCTCCACATATGCATCTACACAGGCATACTCATACACAGACTACTCTCATACTAGTAACAAATAAAAGAAAAGAGTTGGACTGAAAAAAACTGCAAGAAAGGGTGTGGATTCAGTGGAACTGTGTAAAATTACTGGAGAAGACAATCCAAGCTGCTCTCTCATATGGTACCCAGTGCTAGCTCTTGTACTTGCACTGTGCAAGCAGAAATTCCCACTGATGTGTTGGTTTGTGTTCTGTGAATTAGATGTGAGCAGTGGTGAATTCAACAAGGGCTTTTTTTTGGGCATTAGCTACATCCTAGAGGTGACATGCTGTCCAAAGTCAAATGGTCCCACGAGATTCAGTGGTAAAATTTCCTTTGCCACGCACCTATTCTCCAGGTTATTGCTGGCTTGAACTCATACTGTCTTTTGAGAAAAAAGAACTGGTGTGCATCTGAAACCTCTTTATGTAGTGTCTTTGACTCTCTATGTATGCGTTCCTGTAGAACCATGTTAGAAGGGATCCTCTTCTCAGAAGTTTGACCATTCTTTCCTTGGCCTTGGGTCAACAATTACATTTCGACAGCAAGCATTTCATTCAAACAGGAAGAGGAATAAGGCTTCTAGAAGGATGTCTTGATAGCAAAAATCAAAAATAATATTTGCAATTTTCTATTGTTTAAAGATGGTAGCAGTTTAAATGTTATGCAGGAGTTGTACACTAAGAAATCACATCATCCAGCAATCCTTGAGATTAAACCTGTAAAATCAGTAGTATTTTGAAATGTTTAGTATTGTTTAGACATGTAAGGTAGAAAAATTCTGTCTCTACACATAGCTATTTACACTCAGCTGTCTCAGGGGAGACGTTTTCCTTGTTGTGCCTTCAGAGAGAATTAAAACTGCAGTCCTCAGGTGCAAATGATTTCCTCAGAGTGCTGCTCTCTCAAGCTCATTTACAATTTGTCTTGTCTTCCTGTGTATTTCTGACTTTTCTACCTAGTCTCCATAAAAAGATGCCCATAAAAGAGGTGTTGAGGAAACTTCCCTGTCTGATTATCCAGGAGCCACACTGGCACTACCTAAGCTGGGACTACGGCCCCTTCATAGCTCCACATCCCACACTCATGGAGCCAGACCAGGGTTCCTCACCATCTCCACTTCAGGTTTCCTACAGCAGAGTTTCAGACACCTCAATCCTTACAAGAAGGTAATTGTGGTGAAATAACAAACTAACAGCTCAAAATGGGTGCCTCCGAGGAGAGACCTGGAACAGGGAAGCCCTGGGCTTTTGTTCCAGCGCAGTCTAAGTGCTCAGGAGTCTGGAGGTCGTCGCTCCTGCTGTGTCTCTGAGTGTCCCTCACTGGCTGAGTCACAGGTCCATGAGCCCTTTGTTACACAAAGGGTTAACAGTTCATGGGCTCTTTTCTGGGCTTCCATCACCCAGAGCTCAACCTGCAGCTGCACACCGAGCTACCTGCACCAAACTTCTTCCTCAACAAAGGAAACCCCTTGCACCCATGCAAGAGGAGTCCCCAGCTTTCAGATGCTCCTTCTTGGAAGACCAATAACAATTTTGGAACAGAGGGTGTGGTAATATGCCCATTGTTCACAGTCTAAATAAAAATGTGCAGCATCAGCTTCCAAATGTCAAGGTCATTTGTGATATTTCTATTTTGAGTAAAATGGCTCCTTACAGTTTCCATGGTTTCACCTGAAATTCGTACTGAGCCTCATTGTTAAGAACCTTGAAACCCAACCATTCGAATAAGAAAAAAGAGATCCTCTTCTGTAGGTAGTCAATTTGACTTTCAAATGTAAAGCAGTCTGTATTTACCCTGGATAGGTTTATGGATCTTTACACTGCGTTTGTGAACAAAACCATGTGTTTGGATTATCCAGTTTGCCCTTTTTTTTTGGCATATTGCACAATAATGCATTTAATTATTTCTTCAGCACAGATTATTTTTTTTCTACTGTGGAAAGATTGGCTTTATTGTTTACTTCACATAAGGAAATATCAGCTTTCTTAAAATAAACTATTGAGAAAACATTGTAGGTTACAGTCAATCAAAATGCAAAAGAAACACAAAATACTTTACAGATAGATTTTTGAAGTGTAGCATTGCTTCAGATTGTATTCTGTATGTCCCGTTCATCTGTGGAAATAGTAACAGCCATTAGAAATGCCAAATTTTACAGGACAAGATAGTAATTTTTCTATTATTGCTGTCACTTAATAAGTATTAATCAGAAACAGAATGCTGGAAGGAGATTGAAGAATGACTCAGATGAATAAGGCAAGGAATAGTTTAATGAATTTTAAAACCTCAAAATGCAAAATTAAAACTGTGGATACAAAAAGACAGAAGATTTCCATATTAGGTCCTCCAGTACTGTTCTTGCTGAGTTGCCAGGTTCAGAATGGTCCTCTTTTCAATATTACTGGCACAAACATTGTGTTTTGTCACCAAAATGGGGCAATGCATTACAGTCATGTAGCTCTGCTGGTAGAGATAGGATTGGAGCAGACACTGGGTAGAAGGGAAGTCCTTTATCTTATTAAATGGACACCTCTACAGCCCAATTTTAAGCAGAATATGGAACCAGGTCATTATTTAAATCTGTCCTTTCTTCTTTCATTTCTTTCTTTCTTCTGAAGCCTATCTCTTAGTAGACTGTCATCTGCTGAAACTCTTATAATTCACATGACATCAGTCTGTGGTATTTTTCTCATTTGCTAGTTACTCTTTTCACAGCTGTAGAAGACACAGAAAATGTGAGAACATAGAGGAAAATTGCTATTCTATCTCTGATAAAATGCAGTTTCGTGTTGTAAAAAGTCTGTTCGTTTTCCCCTTATCAGGCCAAAAGATTTTTAAAAGCAGTAAATGGGATCCAACTCACCCAACTGTAGTTGTCTTAGATGTGGCCAGTTATGTTAAGTTCATGGACTGGACTATATATTCAGCAATACAGAGAGAATTCGGTGGTTGACCTGTATATATCTTTTGTTCTTTACTTTATATATATATACAACAAATAGTTAGTTTGTGAAAATGCTTAGAATATCTGTACGCTGACATAGCTCTGAACAGTTTTGCTTAGTGTCAACAGAATTTTATACAAAACTAAAATGTGTGAGGACTTAAGACTTTGGCTACCTATTTTGTATTATTTAAAGAGTTTGAATGTATTTCTATACCCTTTGGTGTTATTTCTTGGTTGATACATTTCTCATATGTGGGATTTTATAGTCCTTATGGTTTTAGTTATTAGAGAAGAAGAGAAAAAAAAAGAAAACAAAACTTTGCATACTTTGTATGTTTTCCTACTCTTATTTCATTTGAAATCCTAAAGAAATCTGTAAAAAACTAGAATAATTAGTGTCCAGCTTGCTTGCATCCTCCATTTTTTCTATCCATCCCCATTGCCTTCCTCATACATCCTTCCGAAAAGGTCTGTCCCACTGTTCTGCCAGCTATGCCAGAAGTCACTTTGTAGGTGTGCAGAAGGAAGTCCAGCTCCTAGAGTGTGTGGTCTCTGCACCACGAGGGAGTGGGTGCAGACCACAGAAGGATGAATTGTTCCTGTAAGCCTCACTTCAGTATGATGGCATAGTTCTGTACTCTCCTCATCTTGTTCAGCCAAACCAGCTGGCCTGAATCTGGCTTTTATAGCAAAACTAATTTGGTCAAGCAGAGCTTGAGGCATCATGATGTAACAAAGTATTGCATCTGATACAACAAGTGTGTTAATAAGCAGTTTTGTTTTGTTTAATTTTTTAAATACAGAGTGAACTTAAGATCTGTCATATTCTTTTTTATACCTCAAAACACAAGAGAAATGCATGTGTTAGAAAGCATTCCCAGCACTTCAAATTCCTTCATAGCTTTAATACCTGGGAGATTAACAGGTGAAAAACACTGTCTACAGGACTCCAAAGGAACAGAAATGACTGAAGGCTGAAACATCCTAGCAATCCAAATAAAAGCATAACATGTTACAACCAGTAAAGACTATGAGAACAGTATGAATGTTTCACAGACTGTTCTAGCTTAGGCAAGCTTACACTTGGGGCAAGGTGCTTTGAAAACTCTTTTTTTCTGTTCTTGTTTTTTTTTCCCAGCTTTCTTTTTCCCTTTACCTGCAAAAAACCTCCTTTAGTTCTTTCTTAAAGCTCAGAATATGCATGGTACATCAGTATTGGAACTGCATAGCTTTTGCTAGTTTTGCAAAAGGCCACACGTTGTGTTCTTTTGATCAGAATTGCCAGTCCTGGGAGAAAGAGAAATTTTCCACAGTCACTTGGCCTATCTTGCCTGCAAAATAAAATCTGTACATACAATAGTTTTAGTCAAGAATTTATAGGGAAAGCTTCAAAGCACTGTAGACAAAGAAGAATTTTGAGTATCTCTTAGCTACACAGAGCCCTTACTCTTCCCTGGAAGACCATACAGTTGGTGCTGTGCTGCCAAGTCAGTGAGTGATAAGAAAGCACAGATTTTTAATCAGCTGTGTTAAAACTCAAGCAATATTCTGTTTCTGGTTTTAGCATTAAAGAATGTAAATATTTTTGAATGAGTTTCACATGAATAACATGAAAATACTTTTTTTAAAAAGCTGATGCATTTTAGTGTCTAAAGCATAGAATCATAGAATAATTTGGCTTGGAAGGGATCTAAAAGATCATCTGGTTCTAATCCACAGTAACAGCATCTACATATTACCTAAGTTTAGAATTCCTTCCTCTAGTCACTGAAGATGAACTTCCTGACTCATTTCCCAAACGTAGATACCGAGTGCCATTGGAGGTGTCACAGGACACCTGGGAGCACTGCACAAAGGTGACAGAGGTTGCACACATTGCAGAGGAGACCCATGACTTCCCAAGCTTCAGCAGGGCATCAGGCAGAACCCTCAAAGGGCATTAGGCAAACTCAGCAGAGTTTGGAGCTCCTCATGCAGGCTGCTGTGGGAGGGTGACTTGAGGAGCTCAGAGCAGTGGGCAGTCTGTCAGCTGCCTCGGCTGGGTTCCATTGAGTGAAACAAAGCTTAAACAGCTTGTTCCCACGTAGTTAGCTGCATCTAGGTACCTAAATCTTAATGTCTGTGACCTGCTGCTGAGTGTCACCATGGATGTGCAAGTAAGAACAAAAAGTTGGTGGGATTTGTAGAGAGATCAAGTAAAATGTGCATCAGGAAATACTGATGTTCTAGGGAACAGCAATTTCCAGAATTAAACAATACCTGGAATAATATCTGGTCCCTCTCCAGAGAAGTATTTACCATTGAGCATGCAAGAAGCTTTGTCTTTATTCATTGAAGCATTGCAGCATACTCTGGGAATTTAGGATGTGCTTAACAGGTCTGCTGGTTCAGGACTCTAGCTCCATCTGCATACACATATTCTGCACTAAATGTGCACAAGGCTTTGCTGCCCCTGCCCACTGTGCATAACCTTAGTGAAAATGGGGAAAATATTAAAGTCAAATAAGTGGATTTCTGAGCACAGCCATAAGATAACTAGAAAATCACATCCTCATGGTGTTCAAGCACTCATGGAAGCTGCCAGTTTGCTGACATACAGCAGCTGATCAAATTGCCTTTGCCTGAGCATCACAGGCCTTTGCGTTCAGTTGCATGGCCTCAGTTCTGCAGTACACATCCAATTCAGAAGCATGTTTTTGAGTAAGGAGTATTTGAAGTGGAATTCAGTTTTAGGAGGCTTGCAGACCATAATTGATTGGCAAAAGAGATGGGAAACATCTCTTATCAAGAGGTTTTTTGTGGGTTTTGGAGGCTATGAAATCAGCTTTTACAAAAATATATGTTATGGATATAGAAAACATTTGACTGTGGGATGCTTCTGTAGTCGATGGGAACTTTTTAATAAAAATGTTCATTTGTTCTTAATTCACCCAGGATTTCACTGCTGTGAATTTAGATAAAACTCAGATCTCTTCACTCCCAGGGCTGAACTGAAAGATTACAAATATAAATGATCATATTCTCATGGAACAAGCATTTTCTAGTATAAAATTTATGGTAAAAAAGAAAATAGTAGTAATTTAACCTAATTTTTAAAAATAAACTAGCCTTATAATCTAACTTAAGTATGGCTTCTTATCAGAGCTGGAAAAATCTGTGTCTTGAGTAGCTTCTCTAGACCTGTCTGAGCTCTTAGACCTGATTTACTTTTTCAGGATCTGTGTAATTGGCTTAAAATTGATAGAGGCGGAGGGAATGGGACACATGGGAGGACACATGATAGATACACATGACACTGGCAAATTTCAAGTAGCAATATTTTATTTATTTTATTTTATTTTATTTTATTTTATTTTATTTTATTTTATAGTCCATTCCATAGTAAAGCATCTTAACAAAAATGTCCATCTTCTCCAACCAAAATCATGTTTCATTTTTAAACTTGCTTTTTAAACCAAAGCCAAGCTTTGCTTCATTTGGTCTCCACCAATGTTTTTTCTACCTTGAACTGAACTGCCAAATGCATTTTCAATGAATAAATTATCCAGAAGCTTTGCTGATAATTCTATTGAAATAACATGAGGATTCTGATCTGCTCACCTTGTCACTATGCTCCACAGACAGCTTTTGCCCAACCTCTCATTAAAAGACTGTTTCTTTAATTTACCTGTTACAGTGAAATATCTCATTGTTTCTCAGATCTTATTATTATATTAAGCCATGAACTCCATAAACATAAGAACAACCCATGCATACAATTTCACACTACATAATTATGTAAATCAGCAAAACACTGTTAATACAACCCCAAAATATATTCTCAATTGAAGGGCAAAGGTCCAAAAGCACCTGGTGAAAGGCAAAGCTGGAAGGACTTGAACACTGGTACTATCCACTAAGCTTCAAATACCTAAAGGCACCTTGTTAGTTGTGATGTGTGGTCTACTCTGTTTCATTAAATCCTGCTCCTCCAGCTGAGGCTCTGGCATTTTCAAGACAAATCTGTCATCAGTGTTATAAAATTGGGCTAAACTGGCTGACAGTCTGATCCAAACTAATTCTGCAGAAACGTTAACAAGTCCCAAATGCAGTTGCTATTAGTAGCTGATCTGTTTGAAGAAAGATGGACAAAGTATGATGAAGAGGTTAAAAATAAGTCCAACAACCTGCATGCTTGGCCATGCAGCTTTCTGCCTCTGTTATCTAACATGCTCACCTCAGAAGAAATCTCTGATTTAATTAGAAGTACCAATCTGGGATTCATGCGCTTACATAACAAATCACCTTGGGAAAGAATTTTTTAAAAAAAGACCTTTGTACCAGGAACACTACCCCCTAATATTAATTATTTATGTTTATAATAATTACAGCATGAATAGTAATAACAACTAGCCAGCTCACAGTTTTGCATATGCTGAATTACAATAGTTGCAGACAATTAAGGCCAGAACCTGAGTGATAATGATCATACTGCAGGAACATTATGTGTTTCCTCTATCTTTCATTATTCACTGCTTTAATGAAACTCCTTCTGTTTTCTAAAATATATTCTGGCCATTGAATTTGTATTCTTTTTTCTCGCCAGATGATCTGCCATCCAACCAGAAATCTGAAACTGGTTTAGCTTCTATTTTTAAATCTCTGCATTTGAATTAGGTTTTCTTAGTTTATTTGGTTTGTTGCTTTTTTTTTTTTTAACTCACATCTGCCACTTACAAAAAAAGATAAAAGAAAAAGAAAAAAGAAAAGGCCACAGTTCAATTCAGTGGATTTATCTCAAAGCCTGGCAGGTTAGCTTGACACGTTTTTGCAGAACACATAGGACATTTGGGATTAAAGTTACTCCTTGTAACTGTGTCATTAGCATTGTAGCAGTGTGCAGGCACTGATTATGTTCTCTTTGCCTCGCCTCCACACCTCTAATCTCAGAGCTGACCCGATTTATATCACTGGCTTTACATGGGCCTGTGCATACTGAAATCCAGGAGAGGGAAAAGGGCTCAGACTCCCTGCAAATAAACTCAGCTGGCAAAGAGATTAACCCATTTATAAATGCATTTTTGCCTGTTGCTGAGTGTGCAGTTTCATCCATTTAAGGAACATAGGCCTGAATCCAGATACTAACACTGCTTGGAAAGGGAGAAGAAAGAAATAGATGAAGTTGTATTTTAAATTGATCTGTTGCCAGCACACCAATTCAAATGATTTGGGGAATTTTGGGAGGGAGGGAAGGGAGGAAACAGAACAGTGAATTTGGAGTCAACATCTCAGAGAAATCATCTGCAGTGCCTGGTGTAAGAAAATATTCTTTTCCTTTCCAAGTACCACTCATCATGGGTATCTTCGGAAAACCTGATGTCCTCTTAAAAGCATTCCCAAAGGAGGTGCAATCAGTCATCAATGGCAGAGGTTTATGTAATCTCACATTTACAGGCAGGAAAGCAGTTTACAGATGAGCATAAACATGAGACACAGTGGCCCTCAGGCCTTTGTCAAAGGATTCCCAGAAAACAGCTGACACAGAAATTACTGGTACACCTCACAAGTGTCCCTGTCCCCTTCTGAGCATGAAGAGCCTTCCCCATTTGATGATCTCAGTTCTAAATCCAGGTTCTTCTGAGATTCAAAACACTGAACACCATTATTCTTATGAAGACCATTTCCCACCCTTCTGTAAACGTCTTCTGCTGAAGCATCAAATACACAGGACTAAGTTTAAAAACAGTGCTTTGAGAATTGCATTCACACAGTACCAGGAAACAGTGAGATGTGCAAGGTATTCCCTGGGCAGTTTATGCCAGATGTGAGTGGATGAGATGTGCAGATGCCAGATGTGTGCATGTGATTTCTTTGCACATGGGGAGACCTTAATGAGTGGGGATCCATGGCTGGACAGGCAAAGCACCCATGGAGCTCAGTTGGGCTTCTGGAGTTTCAACTCATTCACACCTCTGACTCTGCTTCCCTCTTCTGATTGAAGACAAGTCCAGAACATTTAAACAAGTTCAGAACATTTAAACAAGTCCAGAATATCTAAATTGTATTTTAGGCACCTTAATATCATCCCCAAGAGCACACGTGGCTGTAGAACTTCAACACTCTGCTTGATAAGCCAAGGTGCATCTTCCAAGATTGTGAGTGAGAGCAGGGATGAGAGCTTGTGGACTAAGGCAGTAGCTGTGTCTGGAGCAAGCACACTGTGCTTATTTGGTGATTTCTTACAGTGACAGGGCAGTACAGGTCATTGCACCAAAAATACTGCGATTATTCTCATTTTTTACCTAAAAATATCTTGCAGTAAAGTCTTAAATTCACAATATTCCAAAGCAGGAGAATGATTTTTCCAAGAGGCGATTCAGATAGACCCCTAGCATAGGTACTTAGAATAATTTCCAGCATTTCTAAGTAAGATCAAAACCAGAATAAAATTAGTGTAAAGTTACGAAAAATTGAGTGTGACCAAAACTCTTATCAAAATCAACTATCCTGGGACTGTGGGAGGAGTCATCCTGCCCTTGTCAGCCAGAAAAATGTCATGATTTTATTGCTGTCAAATCTTTCTCTGAGTTGAGAGTGTCAAGTTTATTTTTGTACCAGTTACTGTTGCATGCCTGGTGTGTTTTAAATATGTGCAAAATTCCATCCCAAGAGAAATTTTGATTTTGAAAGGAAGAAAAAGGTAAGATAAGTTTAAATGTGATAAAAAGAATAAGGAAAAAAAGGAATTGAGTAGGAGACAAGGTAACAATCTCATTCAGATACTTCGTCATGTGTCCATAGCCAAGGGTTTTTTCCAGACACTTCCTTTGTATAAAAACATAAATATTCAGTAAATATAAATACTGTCTTGTCTCTGAAGGGTAATAGAAGAGACACACAAGACAGCAAAACGATCAGTTCAGAAATCTATTCTACATTTAAGTGGATTTAAGGTTGAAAGTACTTGTCAATAATTCAAGGGTAAAATACATTAAGGGACTGCTGTAATTATCCAAAGCTCAGGCAATATAAACTGGGAAACTGAGAATCAGGGAACTGATTATAGAACCTCCAGCCATGCAATCATCAGGATTTTGTGGTTACTGTGTAGTATTATGACTGAGCAGAGTTAAGGATGGTTACCTGCCTCTGTTGTGCCTGCTTTGTCTACACGTATGTTGATTAGGTTCGGTGTAAAGTAGATATATATTTAAATGTAAAGTAAATATATATTTAAATGTAGTTGTTTGCTACAGAGACCCTGGCACCTCTACTAAGAAGCAGCCAGCCCCTCCAGTGACTGTCAGAACACAAATGAGGTTATTCTCCTATCCATGCAAACATAAACAACATACTTCAGTGAATTAGAGCAAGAAAGATTAAATTAAAAGACAACCCCTGGTTTCTGACAGCTGTGTCTCCTTTCCCTCACTCAGCCCAGAACAGGACATCTTGTATCTTTGAAAATAGCCCAGAAGAAAGGGTTCTGTGTGTAAAATCAGAGAAAACAGGCTGAAAGGGGTCTCTGGAGTCCTGCCTAACATATAGCTACACCCTAACCCCATGCAATGACACTTTCAGTAGGTCACTGTCATAGATAGCAGCACAAGGAAATTACTCTTTCTTAATGCTTTGCCTTCTTAGCTATGGCTATTTAGGAAAAAATACCCTTTAAATATAAATTAGTGAAGTTCTCTTGGGAAAGTGTTGAAATTACAAATGACATAATCAAATGAGATAAAGCCTGTGTTATGGGCATTAGTCATCCTTTCTGCATGTGTCCAGTCTGTTCAAAATGACAGAGAATGCCTTTGGCTCACTTTGGCATTAGAAAGGAATTGTGATTCCACTTCTGACTTGTTTTCTTAGTCAAACAGTCTACATACACTCAAACAAATCAGAACAGCTGAAAAAAAAAAGGCAAAATAAACATCTTTTTGCTTTCTTCACCACCACTCACTGTGTGTCTCAAATTGAGGCTAATTAATTCTTACAATTCGTGTTTTCTTCCTGGAGAATGTGCTGCCAGATCAGATCAAAACAAAGAAACAAAACACCTCCACCTGGAATGCAGCCTCATTCAAACAACACCACACAGATTGTCCCTGCTCAGTGCCACAACAGCTGTGCTCCTCCTGCAGAGCACACAGCTGATGGCAAAGCAGAAGCAGGGGTGGCACCAACTGAAAACCATCCACTCTGTCCAGTCTGTGCCTGTGTGGTTATCAGTACTAGAAGAATATTCTGGGTGATTCCCTCCCTGCTCTCTTCACCCAGGACCTTTCAATGGCTGCTCTGAACAGGTTGTCACATTAATGGATGCTCTCAGCTCTATCTGCCTTCCAGCTGCTGGCTGCAGAGCAGCCTCCATTCTACTGGCAGTGGGTACCTGACCTCACCAGTCCCCAAGTCATCCTAGAAGCCTGACAAAGAGTGTTTTCACTTTGTCCCTCTCTCTGCCCCAGGCTAGGTGGTAGGAAGTTTAGGACAGGCCAACTTGGCTGTAGATTTGTTGCTCCTATCATGTTTGTTACATAATTTTGAGACCACTTTTATTGCTAGATGTTCTACAGACAGACCAAATCAAACTTATTCTATTAAAGTACTGGGCTAAGGGCTGGGCTGCAAAACTGAATGCTGAGTTATAAAGAGATCAAGTGATCAAATGGATTATTAATTTTTTATAATTCATTGGCTTCATCTCTCACTCTTGACAAGCCACAGACACAGCAGTGAACAGGTCCCTGGCCAGCATTTCCTACATTTTGGTCATTTATTTTGTATTCCTCCTAACTTAAGAACACAATGATTTCAAAGAAGCATGAAAAAAATCTCCCCATTCTCCTGGTCCTTAGTGGATAGGACAGCATCCTAGTTTCATATGTGTCGTCTTCTGTTCTTGCTATTCTGTTCACAGAGTTTGTTGTGTGTTAATAGGAATGGGAATGGAGCAATTTTTTCCTCCTAGATCAGCCAGTCTGAGTAATGCTTAACTTCTAATTTGAGTCCTGGAAATGGATTCTTGATACTTAATTGTGTTTAAATTAGTTCATTAGCCAGAGTTCTTTGTTATAGAACACCGAAAAACATATAAGGTTTTCCTGAGCTTCACCCACTGGGCTTTTACATCCCAGTGGCATTCCACTTTGAGTCTCAGAAAAATGACAAACAGAATAGTGGAAACTATTTCCATTGAACAAAAATGAAAGTTGAAGCATTTTGGTAAGTAATTAGGCTGGGTAGAAAGGAGTCATTGTAGCCCCTTCTATTAAAACTGTGTGGCATGGTATATGCAAAGTTCTGGGCAGATTACTGCAGCTGAGCGCCTCCACAGTCACTGCTGAGACTGGATCCTGTCCTATCTGTGTGTATTTTACACCCTTGTACTGACAGCATCAACATAGAAACCTTCCATCTAAGGCTGACCAACATGTTCTGACCCATGTGCAAGCACTCATGAATTTACATAAAGGGCATATATAAACATATTTGTATGGGACTTCCCACTTCATTCAGAATAAAAATTTTAAAAATTTAAAAATCTATTGTCACTGGGAATAAAACATCCTGATGCAGGAAAATATTCAAAAACCAACTGAGTGTATGGAACAAGATGTAAGTTACCTCAAGGATGAACTTGGATGGTTGACTTCAAAGATGGGTTCATTTGATTCAAGGAATGGTATTGCTGCTTTGGAAAATATCCAGCAAGGCTGCCTGCCCATTTAACCTCCCAGAGGAGACAGCTTGATGAACATTACAGGCAGGAATTCAGGAGAGTGTAGTAGGGCTTTGCTCCTGATCACCTATTACAGCTGCAGTCACAGTGCAGGGCAGCTGAGGCTGTTCTCCCCTCAAAACAGGGGTTCAGGGACTAGGCAGGAATAGCAGAATTTGGGCTGACTGCTGCCTCTCAGGGGTAACAATGTCACTGAGAGACACAGCAGAATTTACTCTGTGCTCAAAGCAGTGACAATTTTTCCATTAAGTTTAGTGTATTGATTGCAGGTGGTGATCGAAATTACACCTGAAATATATTCCTTAGAGTTTGGCTCTCTGCTGGTACAAACTTGACTGATATTATAGGAGTTCTGTCAATCAATTAAGCTATAAATCTGGTCTTTCAACTATCAGTACCCAAATATTGATACACAGTAATAAGATTCAGAAACAGCTGGATGAGTCCAGCTGCAGCCAGTTTTATCCTCTGTAACCTCTCTTCAGTTCTGCTACACATCATTTTCAAAGTTGACCCCATGCCCCTGGCTCTTGCTGCACTTGTTTAATCCTACAGTCTTATCTCCAGAAACAAAGAAAAAGAGTTAAGAAGAGAGCCCCTCTAATGTAACTATTAAGGGTGTTAGCCCTACATTGTTTATTGGGCAATGCATTTCACCAATGCCACAGAGATGCTGCTAGAAAATCAACAGAGCTGCTCTTATAAGCTGTTCTCATTTCCAGGAACAGCATTCTGAGATAAGCTGTTCCTTCAGCAGCCAGAAGGAGTTTAGGAGCTGTGAATCCTCTTTGTGCTTGGCTGCAGGTATATTACAAGACTGATTCAGTGAGTGATATCCTCAGGGATGATGCCTTCCAGGAGGTATTCACTTGAGCTGTGATAATAAAGGACACAAATAAACCAGTGGCTCCATAACCCTGAACCTGCTCTAAAAACACAGAGGAACAACGTAGAAAAGAATTCGCAGCTGAAAATAAGTTGTACAACTGGGAAGTTTCAAATTGGGAATTTTCTCTCTAACTGTTTGTCTTGATAATAGAGCCAAAGTCCACTGGCCAGAAGCTACACAGGTAAAATCGAACCACCTGGAGCTCTGAGAGAGGTTTGATTGATTAAATCTGCCCTCTTTTCTGTCTGTGATTAAACCCTGAGAAAATGGGATTTACCTGCTGTGGCCACAAGACCTCATGCACTGCAAGGCCCATGTTTGCCTTCCTTGCTTGCTGTTTTGCATCCCTGCACTGCCAGTTGCTCATTTAGCTTTTCCCCATGCAGACTCCAGTTCCATGTCTGCAGATACTCAGCCAGTGCTTCTCTCTAACAGACCCTGGGCCCAGGGGCTCACAGATGCATTTGTGGGGGTGTTTTTCTGTGGGGACTTTTTCTGCAATGTGCTCATTTTTATCCCCTTTATCTCCACTATAAGGAAGCAACTGCTCTGCATTTTTAACTCGCTGCTAATATAGGAATCTACCACTTCTATACCAGTGAAAGTTGTTCCTCAGGCCTCTGAGCAGAGTTAGACCTAATGCTTACCTCAGGTCATGAAGCAGCCTGTTGTGGTGCTCTGTTGTGTTTCATCACCCATACAACACAGGTTGTCTAGCCACAATGGATAAAGCAGGCTGAAATGTGGCATATTAATAGATCTGCTACAATCCAAATTCATAAGTCTGTCCTGTGTGATATGATGCTGCCTAGAGGTGCTCAAACCAGATTTGGTTGTCTAGATCAAATGTTGTCTAGATCCATAGCAAGACTTTTTACCTGTATTTTTCTATCCTAGTTCCCAGATGACAAATAGCACCCAAATTCCTTCCCAAATAATATGTGAGGAAGAAACAGATTCAGATTCAGATTTGGGGGGGCCAGCGTGGTACAACACTTACACAGACAATGCTCCTAGCACAGACTCCCTAAGGATCACCTGTACAAATAAGATGGTGAAGGATCCAGGCCTTTGGGCCAGATCCAGCATTACCAGTTCTAACAGAAAACTCCTACTCATCTCAATGGATTCTAAATTAAGCCCCCAGGCCCTGAAAGGCAGCTGCTCAGAAAATTATGCTAGGTCATGGCTAGAGACCAGGCACTGCAGTCCCAGGGATTACTGAATATTTTATCATTCAGTTATTAAAAAACATGTGTATCAGACATCTATCAGCTTGGGCATCCATAACCCTGGCTGCTTCTGGGGAATTGAGGGAAGATATTAGCAGAAGAGCTATTTC
The DNA here is from genome assembly GCF_000277835.1 of Geospiza fortis. Classification (NCBI taxonomy): domain Eukaryota; kingdom Metazoa; phylum Chordata; class Aves; order Passeriformes; family Thraupidae; genus Geospiza; species Geospiza fortis. Next base: position 1,434,966 of record NW_005054346.1, on the reverse strand, counting down.
AGGACTGCAGGAGCCTGCCTCCAGTAAGCCAATACTTTCGTGCAGCGAGGGACTTTGCTGGATATTCTTGTATCCTCAGTAGGTGTGGGGCTGACTCACGCTCTGCTGCATTAAACAGCCACAGCAGATAATTCAGGGTGAGCTGCCCTGTGCATGTCCCTGGCCTCCTGGAGACAGATAGGGCAAGGCCAGGGCAGACACCTGAGAATAACCACCTCCTCCCAGCTTGTGTGCACACGGGATCAGGGCCCTCTGGGTGTGAAGCAGAAGGAAAAAGCTTCTGGAAGGAGAATGGCTGCAGGCAGCCATGCACAGAGAGGGCAGGTATTAACAGGCATCTCAGGGTACAGCTGTCATTTCAGCAGTCAGCTCATCCAAACTGAATCAAGCTGTTCCCAGCACAACCTTAGAGGTATTGCCATTGAAGAGCAGCTGGATAACAATCTACTTGAAAAGTGGCATCAAGGGTAGCACAGTTACATAGGTTTTCCTCAATACAATATGCAAACAAGATAAATCACTTTTAATTACTTTTTAACGACTGCTAAATCCTTCTACGATATGAAATGCCAGTCGGTTTGCTGTTTCTTAGATTCCTGAGATTAGCAATGCCTAATTGACTAATTCTAGTCCTAACTTAGCTGATCCAAGAAGAGTAGCAAAGGAAATGTGAGAAATGAAGTCTGTATTTAAAAAAAAATACTGTTTTAATCTTTGTGCCTCATATAAATGTTTTCTAAGACAATGAAAGATTTCACATGTAGATGCATGTATTCAAAGAAAGAGCTGAAAGTACACCAGAGCAGTAAAGCATCTTTGATTTCTTTCCCAGTCTGACTCACTGAAAATAAAAATTTTTGGGATAAATCTCACAAAAGCTACTAAGCTACTATGAACTCCACCTTGAGGCGGTCTGTAGGGAAACTCCACGTTCCTGAAGAAAGTGATTTAGATTGTAATATGCCAGACTGCAATGTTCACTACACCAAAAGTGGCAGTGACAGTGTCAAACAGACTTTATTAGCTGGTAACATTTGTCTGTCCTCTGATTTCCACTTCTGCTCAGGACCAGTTACTGCAAACACTGATACTTCAGAAATTGTGGCTAGAAGGAGTGGATCAGACTGAGGAGCACCATACCAACAGAAGTAGACATCATTTTCTTCAAGTAGTGCTACAAGAAAAAGGAACATGGCCCAGTATTTTTATTATAAGTAGTAGTAATGCTATGTGCTCTGATTGAAATGTATCACCACAGCATTGCAGTCATCCTTACAACAGCATTGTACTTTCTGCCTGAAAGACAAAGGGCAGAGAAAGCAAATGGGGTCGGACTCTCCTGCCAAGGGCTCTACTTTGAAACATGCTTTGGTCTGTGACATTCATTCAGCTCCAGACCTATGAGGGATGGGTGCTGTTATCAACAACAGAAAGTGTTCAGACAAGCTGTGTGCTGCCACTGCAGTTAGTGGTCCTGTTGCCCTCCCATGTCACAGGGCAAAATAACCAGAACAGAAGCAGTGGCACTCACCTCTCTCTGGACACTGGTGTGCATGTGGAAGGGAAAAATGTGCTCCTGTGCACTTACCAAACAAAACTGTCCCACACTGCCACCAGACTCCATGCCACCCCCAGATAAGGGATACCCTGGATGTGCTGCCCAGTATGGCTAGGGCCCACCCAGGGCAGTGGTCCTCTGCCACACCAGCATATATCACCATCATATTTTCTGGAAAAATCCCCTCACCCAGGCTTCTTCTCCTGGGAAGCTGAGAAGTCTCAGAGGAAAAGGAAAACAATATTATCTCATTTGCTTCTCCTGTGTTTTGCTGATTTGGAAAGTGGTTGGAGATTGTTTATCCAACATGTGAATTGATTTGACTTAATGACCAATCACGGTCAGGCTGTGTCGGGACTCTGGAAGGAGTCACGAGTTTTTCATTAGTATCTTTTAGCCTTCTGTCTGTATCCTTCCTCTATTCATTAGTATAGTTTAGTATAGTATTCTTTAATATAATATAATATCATATAATAATAAATTAGCCTTCTAAGATCATGGAGTCAGATTCATCATTTCCTCCCTTAATCTGGGAACCCCGAAAATACCACAAGCATAGAGTGAGCTGAGACCCTCTCTAAAAGCCACCCAACACATAGTAAGAGGCCTGTCCCAGCCCAGCAAGGGCAAGCAAACCAAAGCCAGGATTCTGTGATCCCCCCTCCCCGGAGGAGAGAGTGCCTGTGGGTACCCAAGGGCTGGGTTCCCACCTGC
>NW_005054346.1:1411728-1432676 GCF_000277835.1 Geospiza fortis | reverse complement strand
TGAGAAGTGATACAGCCAGGGCTGCGTGGTGCTGTGTCACAGTGACTAAACCTCTGGATACAAACAGACTGGGTGGGCGTTCATCTTAATTAAACTGTTTAGAGGTCAGACACTACAGTTCCAATGTGCAAGGCCTGGATGTCAGAGCTCATTGTGCAGCAATCAATCCCTCCATGACCTCCCTGAGCAGCGGTTCCTGCCCTCACGCAAGCCGCCCCGGCTGCCCGGGGTGACACAGACAGCTCATCCATCTGGCCACCATCTGCCTCTCAGCAGCACCGAGTCATGCTGCTGGGCTGGGGCCACCCCACGCAAGCTGTGCTGGGAAGAACACACAGCGGCAAAGAAAATCTTCCTGCAATCCCTGCAAGGACACCACAGATTTTGTCCTAAATCTCTACTGTAACAGGTGGTTACACTGACCTGGGACACACGCGGAGTCTTGACCCCTGTTTGCAATTTTTTGTGGGTTTTGTGTGGCTCAGTGTGTGCATCTCTTCTGGATGAGAGGCTGCTGTCTGCCTCACAGCTGACAGACAGAAAGGAGATTTGATTATTTGTCAGATGGAAAAAGCAACGGTGATCCTCTCCTGCAGTCTCTGGAGAGGTGAAGAGGGAGTATCTGCTCTTAATTATAGCCTTCAGACGGGATCATGTCCTGAGAAGCTGCAAGTAGCCTGATACATATACATATACATACACATATGTATACATATAAATGTACATTTATATGTATATATATACACATACAAATATACATATATACATATACATATAAATACATACATATACATATACATATACTACTTATATATATGTACTTATATAGTATATAAGCTTGTAAGTCACTCTATAAGTACATATGCTTGTAAGTCACTCTATAAGTAACTCTGTGTTGGCATTTGTGGAGACTAAAACAAAAAACCTCAACTGAAAAAAGAAACAAAAAACCCCAAAACAAAACAAACAAACAAACAAGCAAAAAAACAAACAAAAAACTCCCAAAACAAAAACCACCCCACCCCAACATGGCAATACTACTTTAGTCACTGTAGCCTGTATTATTTCACTGTGTGTCAAATGTGCAAGAGCATTGTAGGAAGGATTTCCAGAAAAACACGTCTCTCTCAACTGGCATTTTGTGCCTCATTGCTGCAATGCCTCTCAGCATGTCTTGCACAGGTAGTGAATCCTGACCACCCTGCACAACACAAGTGTCAACCTGATCCAGAGAGGCTAAGAGAAAAAAAATCAGAAATTAATGCATTTAGGAAGTCTGGGTATTTTCAGATGGTTGCATTAAGGAAAATGAAATGTTTTCAAAGGATATTTTTAAAGCTTGTTTTCATTAAAAATAAAAACCTCTGTGATCTTTTAAAGGGCAGTGGTAGTGTGGTAGACATAACTGGTCAATAATTGCAATGGCAAAACAAAGTCTTTGTAAATGCTATGAATCATTTAAATCACCATTAAAAAACAGCATTATAACCACACTTGCTACTTCTGGAAATATTAATGAGGAAGTGGAATATTAATAAAGTGCAGTTAACTGTTTGCTGGACTGTAGTCAGGAACCTGGTTCTCCTGCCACAGGAACTGGTCAAACTTTTGTCTATAATTTCTGCAAGCTTTGCAATCCCTGCAAGAAGGGTCTGTGCCCCACAGTCACTCCCTGACTTTCTTGGACAATCTAAAAGAGGATCCAGCTCGCCTAATTCAATCCATTTATAATCCAGGGCTGCAGCCTAAGATGGCTTTGTGAGTGTCTTTGTCAATCAGACAAAGAAATAGGCATTTGAGGAAGGCTGTTCACCTTATTCTAGGCACTCTGTCTAAGGTAGGATGGCACATCCTGTGGAGATGTTTACCTTCTGCTGATTGTGGGACCCAGATGCTCCTACTCACTTTTAAGGGAAGAGGTGAACTAACTGAGATGAGACTCTTCCCTTCATAACCTTGCAAAATGGAAGGAACCACAGGCACAAATAGCAGCAGTGCCCAGCTGGACAGGTCATACTTCAGTACCTTCTGCCTGCTCTGGTTTCTCCTGCCAGCCCTGGGGTAAGCCCAAAAACTGAGTCACCAGTGGTGTTATTCCATGTTGCCTGCAGAGCCTGCTCCCCTATGGTTTTGTCTGGTCTGACCTCTGAGCTTTGTGTAAGGGCAATTGTTTTGACAGTCCCACACTGAAATACAGTACCTTGCACAAGGAGCACTGAGGACAGCTGATTTACTGGTTCCCTTGCCTAAATCAAAATTTAAATTATTTTTTTGATGTTAAACATTTTTTTAGTATCTTTTTAGTATCATAGTGAACTGATTTTCTTAGAATTTGGATCTTACGTGTGAAAACCTTCCAATGTCAAAAATATGAGTACTGAGAGTTCTCATCTTCAACTGTCCATAGGTTGTTTTCACTTATGGGTTCCTCATGTGAGTAAATAGCACAGCCTCCTTATGTTCAGACTTCCCTGGACAACATCTGTCTTCATCAAATGTGAGATTACTACCTAGCCAATAGCTTCTAGGGAAGCTTGAGGGAAATATGAATACATACACCCATACGATTATATAATTGCTAAAGCTTTGTTTGGTCTTTTGTAGAACAGGGGAGAAGGTAATTTCACAAAGTCTAAATGAAACTTTGTCTCAACAGAAAAAAATCTGAAATGTTGCTCTGTAAACATGCAAATTTTTTATGAGGCCTTTGCTAAATGGTCTTAAAAAATGTAAATCATCTGACATGACTTTGTGTATTAATATATGGTTTTTCAGAATGACAGGAAAGGGAAATATCTGAGCCTTCCAGCTCCAGCTCTAGTTTATATCCCAGTTTTTTGCCTGAATTCCTTTTTTAGATTGAATGCACAAGCAAATCCAGTCCAAGTAAAAGGGTTACATTCTACACAACCATCTCTACAATTATTCTATATTTGGTCTTAGTCAAATGCTACCGTGGCACAACAGTGACACAGAAGCACCTAGGACTTGATGTCCAGATTTACAGCAGAGCAGATTTATGTTCATGACCAGAGACAGCAAGTCAGAAAAGAGATCTTGAACATGCCCCAAGGAGTTATGTCTCTTGACAGTGTATTGATTGCTTATATACTCTATCTGATCTCAGAGCTGAATGTATAGATCTGCCTCACAATTCTCATTTTTTTACCTGTTCATAAATATGTCCAGAACCTATAAATGTTTTCATTAGGCATATATTACATATGACTGGTCAAATTGTTGTTGTTTATACATAAAGTCACATAAAGTTTACAGCTAAATTGGAAAAATGTTTTATTTGCCATAAAGCTTTCCCCTCCCTGTACTTAATTGATGGGCGATTTTCATTATTCTGATCTATAACCAAGTCTTAATTACTTTGACAGCTCTTTTCTATCAACATGTTATATTATTGTGCCATTACTTCATTTGTTTTAAATCTTTACTTCGCTGGGCTCCAGAAACGTGAACACTTCTGCATGTTTGAATGTGCACTGTTGAGCAGAGCAGAATAAGAAGAGGAGAACAATGCCAATTTTCTGCTCTATTTTAGAAAGAGTTGGTGTCCTTTCATCCCCTCTTCCTGTTGACTGATAAGAAAAAATGATGACCTTCTTTAAAAAGATTGGAAAGTTGATTGCATTGCATTAAATATACCTTTCCTACCACAGCTGCAGTTGTACCTGCAGCTAAATACTTGAACATGTCCTGCTTTGACTAAGAAACTGACATGAAAAGACGTGTTGATAAAATCAGCAGCTGCTCTAATTGGGACTGTTTCTCTGCAGTTACTGATTTCCTTGAAAGATGTGTAAATCACAGTGTTTTCACTAACACCATTCAGGAATGTATGAGACACAATTATAATATTTTTCCATTTATTAGATCTAGAGTGTTGGGCATCTGGTGCAGAAGTCTGAAATGTGTGGGTGTGAGCTGCTAAGTGTTATCTCACAGCCTTCCATGCAGTAGTAACAGTGCTCTCAGCAAACCATTTAGACAGCAAATTTCCTCTCTGCTACCTGGAATGCTGGAATGTTTGTTGCATACACCTCACCTGGAAGTACTGCCCTCAGAACATGATATTTGCAGGGAGGATGTCATAAACAACAACAAACAGAAATAGTTACTTGAGAAATTCCTTCCCAATTAATTTCTCTGACTTACCAAGAAAAAAAAAAGCATCTTCTCTAGGAGATATGCTGGAAATAACTCATCAAGGGAGATTATAGAGTAACAATTCAAAATCATAATAGCTACATTTTGCTCTGGTGTTTGAAGAATATGAACTTTTTTTTCTCTAGAACTGCTGTCCTATATAGCTCTGTGCCAGTGGGTCAACCCAAGTTTCTGTTGAAGTCATGCACCAAAGGTATCCTTGGAGTCACACCACCCTGATCAGCTGGAGAGAAAAAATCTTTAACTGTTTCTGGGAAGAGAGGATGTTAGATCCCTAACGTTCACCAAGAGAGAAAAATAATATACAGAGATATACAGTGACCCCGTTTCACCTGCACAGAAATAGACCGTCTGTGAATGATGAATTCCACATTCAGCAATAGTTACTTGGAAGCTCTCAGATTTTGGGACTTTATTGGAACAGATACTGCAGGTAAAACACCTTACATTAGACTAAACAGGCCAAGTAAGGCTGAATTATTTTTTAAAGATGAACATTCCAAGAGTGTAGTATGTTAAGTTACTTACTTAGAGACCATACATCCTTTACAATAAATTGCCACATAACCAGTTTCTCCAAGGATGGGGACTCCACAACCTCTCTGGGCAGTCTGGGCCAGTGCTTGCTCATCCTCACACCAAATAAATGTTTCCTTGATGTTCAGAGGGAACCTCCTATGTTTCAGTGTGCGCCCATTGTCTCTGATCTTAGCCCTGGGTACCAGTAAAAACAGCCTGGCTCTCTCTTCTTTGCTCCTTCCCTTCAGGTATTTATATACATTGATGAGATCCCCTGAACCTTCTTTTCCCCAGGCTGGATGGTCCCAACTGTCTCAGTTTTTCTTACAGGAGAGATGCTCCAGTCCTTAAATCGCTTTAGCTGTGCTTCACTGGACTCTCTTCAACATGTCCATGCCTCTCTTGTGCTGAGAAAGGCCTTGGTAACAGCAGGGGAACCCTCTCTGAGAGCCAGGAACCTCAGCAGCTCCTTCAGCATCCTGCTGGCACTGCCTGTCTGACTGCAGTACTGGAAGAAATCCTAATCCCTCACTAGGAGAGGACTTCCTTCCTCAGCTCATTGCAGAATGGCTCCTGTCCAAAGCAAACATTCATTGCACCTGAGTTCTCTTTCCAAGCTGTCCTCTGCTGCTGTAGGGATGAAAACTGGCCTTTTGTAGCCAAATATTTGAGTTATGCTTTATACTCCAAAAGTGAGACACAAATCAGAAATTCATCTTCATTTATCCAGACTGGCATCTTCTACAGCATGCAATGGAAAATACTTTCCATAGAATATTTCCCCAGAAATTAAAAAAAAAAAAAGAGGGGGGGAAATGTTGTTGTAAGGTATAATGAGCTCCACTGCATTTCAGGAACAGCCTCCATGCAGATTGTGCATGTTAAATGTAATCATAGTCTTGAAAAAGGAGAGTGCATTCAGCATTCAGCAGCCCAGGAACAGAAGACAGGCCAGGCAATGGACAGGGACAAACTAAACTCAAGTGTAAATTACTAGCCTGGAAATTTTAACAGTGTAGATGATACTATTTTCCCAGGTTTAATGCAAGTCTCAAGATGTAATTTTATTCATAAAGACCCCTCTCTTGGAAAAGAAGCAAATATGCAGCATCCTGACCTTATTTCCTTCTTATGAAAGTACAAGACTTCTTCCATTTAAAGTTTAAGATTTTTTTATTATTATTATTAATAGGAAATTATTTTGGAAATTTACTTTGAAAATTGACTTAAAGAGCAGAAGACAGAGAGGAAGGAAAAAACCTTCTCAGCTTGTGTCACTGCGCTGATTTTTTGTCTCTTAGACTTCCCAGCGGTTGCCGTGTATCCAGCAACATTCATTTGTGTTTATTTGCACCACGTGCTTGCATTCGTGCCTAGGAAAAGCCTCTCGGTTACCTAAACCCTGGACTGAAAAATCGGTGCCCCGGCTGAAGAGGCGCCAGCGCTGGGCGCTTCCAGCGGCGGGGAGATGGATGGGGAAGACCCGGCAGCGCGGCATCCACGTAGCGTTGCGACACGGGGGACACGGAGCTGCGGCCACTGCTCCCGGCGCTGTGCCAGAGCTGTCCCCAGCCTGAGGGGCCGTGAGGGGCAGTGTCGGGTCAGCTACGGCGCCCGGAGCCGCGCTCCTCCCAGGGAGCCAAAATCCTGGATGCGGGTGATAGCCAGGGAGAGCGAGCCACAGAGTCACAGAGTGCACAATCTAGAATGGCTACGGTGTGAAAAGACCCCAAAGACCAACTAGCCCAAGCCCCCTCATCAGTCCCTTCATCCCCTACCTCTGTTTTCTGCCTCCATTTCCAACCTATCTGTCCTGCTGGTCTCCCTATCACCGATTTGTGCCCACTCTGGGCGCTTCTGTGTCCCCCCTGCATGCAGTTCAAGCGCTTTCAGCAGTGTCACTTCCTGCCTCAGCACTTTCCCTGCTCTCAACTCAGCCAGGGTGCTGAGAGCCCTATCCAAGCTGACCTCGAATGTTTCCTGGGATGGAGCACACACAGCATCTCCACTGCCAGTGTTTCACCACCCTCATTGTACAGAATTCCTTCCTTCTGTCTAGTAAAAATCCACCCCCTTTCAGTTTAAATGTTTTAAACGTTTAAAACGTTTACCCATTGTCCTGTTCCAACAGGTCCTGCTAAAATGCCTGTCCCCATCTTTCTCATAAGTCCCTTTGGATGTGGAAAATTCACAGTCAGGTCTCCCTGGAATCTTCTCCAGGCTGAGCAATGCCAACTGTCTCAGCCTGTCTTCATAGGGCAGGTGCTCCATAACCTTTTATATCAATATAATACAGCTTTTATACTCCTTTTTGCAACTCTGTTGTATTTCACTGCTTTATAAAGTTCAGGAGCAGGTCCTATTAGAGCCCTATTCATCAAAAGACCCTTCAGCCTCCCAACCCCAAGCCACCTGAGGGGGTGTGAAGCTCAATGACTTATCTTCAGAGAGCAGAGGATATTGTAAAGCATTTGTGCAAATACACTTGAAGAAAGGCAAACAACAAGCAAAAAACTTTATTTTGAAAGCTCAGAAAAGGGAGAGCAGTGGTCTCTGTAGAGGAGATCAGTTCTCACACTGCTGTACTGGCAGTGCAGCCCTACATGTGCGTGAGGGGCAGTGATCACGGCCGGCTCATCAGTCTCTTCATCCCTCACCTCTGTTTTCTGCCTCTGGCTTTCTGCCTCCATTTCCAACCTATCTGTCCTGCTGGTCTTCCTATCAAGGATTTGTGCACACTCTGGGTGCCTCTGTGTTCCCTCCTGCATCCAGTTCAAGCGCTTTCAGCAGTGTCACTTCCTGCCTCAGCACTTTTCCCATGGACTTTAAACCTGTGGACATCGGGGGTGTTTATTGCTGTGCGCTTCTCCCTGACACAACTTCTGCCTCCTGCTTCAAAATTTTAGGGCAAATATCTCTCTTACTGACCCTGAGGAACAGTCTCTGAGCCATAAAACCACTCTGAGGGGGATCCTCTTAAAGGTCTTTCTCAAACACTTTGGCAGCTCAGAAAATCCCCATCCACTGGAATTAGGTAAGGTAGTGAAATAATTTCTATCATGTTCTCAGGGTTTTGGCACTGCAATGAGGGCCAAGGGGAGGTTTGCTCTGTGCATCCAGTGGTCAGGAAAGCAGACAAATGGTGCAGATGAGCACACACTTCACAACTAAATGTTTCTTTGGAAGTATTCAAACAATTTTTACCAGATCTAGGGTAAGTTTCCTGGCAGACTGTGCCAGGGTTTCGATCTAGCACTCACTCACCGCAGATGATCTTTATCAGGATTACCCGAGGGCAGAGCAGACAGAGAGCAGAGAGCAAACAGACATCATCCTCTGAACAATTTACTGGTTTCCATCTAACATTATTTCATATCAAAAAGTCAAATCTCACACAATTTCCTACAGAAATGTTGCTTGCTGACTAACTGTAAGCAAAACACCATGCCTAGATTCTTCTAACATTTTTTTCAGGTGACCTTTAGTTGTTCTGAATAACAAGAACCCAAGTAACCTGCTCCTGCAGAAACACTGTACACCATTAACAGCTGTGGCTCGAGTGATTTGCACCTTGTGTGCTTCAAAGAGTTGACAAGAGTTTTATAAACACTAAGTAATGAAGTACATCAGCTCTTCTTGGAAAGGAAAAGGAAAGGAAAAAAAAGGCTCAGCTGACAAACCACAGAAATCCAGCTCCCCCTTAAAAATTAAAAGGGATTTTACTTAGTCCAAACACATGTAGCTTGACCTAGATGCTTCTGTGAATAGCTCCTTGGTTTGTCAACTACGTAAAACCAAGAACCTATTCACTTTCATCCCCACAGAGTGATCAAAGAAGCCATTGTGGGATAGTAGCTTACACGGAGGAGCTGCCTATTGTGTCACCAGCTGCCCCAGCATCTCAGCAAACACATGGAGTCTAACTAGGCTCAGCTTGGCTAACCCAAGTGCTCTCACGAGGTCACAGCACAGGCAATAAGGCTGCTGTCCAGAGCTTGGGAGAGTGATGATATCAGAAAACACTTCCTTGACCATGGTACTTATCAAGGAACAATGCTACAGAGTTTAAACTGCAAGCAAAGTCAGGTCACACTGTGACCAGCTGCTCCACTGTCCCTCCGGTATTCCTGGAAATGCCTTCATAGGTAACAGCTGTATTAGTGCATAAAGAAGGACTCAGCCAGTGTGAGCTAGTTTGGACCACACTAGTAGAAAAAAACATGGCATATCCTTGGCAAGGTCTGCACCACCAGAAAATTCAAAGTCATCTCAACAAAGCCTAGTCTTGCCACCTACATATATAAGGAGGGCATGAAATCTCTCCATAGGAACTTGACACCCTTCTCATGACAGCACAGCTGGGGCAAACAGCCCTAGAAGGAGAGAGCTTCTGGAAATGGTGCTGTCAGCAGCAACACTGCTGTGACCTGGGCAGGAGACAGCTGTGGGAGGTTGAAGAGTCTGCTGGTCATTGTGGCAGACCACCCTACACACCTTATGCACGCTTCATCATTTTCCATGTACAAAGAGCTGCAGTTTCCTGAATTTGTACTGTTGATACACAGACATATAAGAAGGTTCAGTCTGTTGGTGGGAAGAAAAGCATGCTCCCTAGGCAGAGCTAGCAAGTTGTTCTTTATTTATTTTATAATTCAATTTTTCTTAAGAGCAGGAGGTATAATACAGCTGCAGTCTTTCCTTCTGACAGTCTTCTCACTTCTAGTGATGTCTGAACTCCTGGATCAATTGTCCTCGTAGACTGAGACAGAAGGGCCTCAGAGACTTCATGCTGATGCAGTTTGCCCAATAACTGCAGTGTGGCTGGAGAGGAAAGGGCCCAAACCCTCCCACAGAGGAAAGGCAGCACCCAGCCAGGCAAAGGCCCTGCTCTCACCCTGCAATCATGGCCTCAGTGCAGCAGCAGCGTGGGAGCTGGACAGTACTGGATGTGGAAGATTGGACAACCCACATCACTCTTCCACTGGAAAGCAAGCTTAGAGTTATTTATAAAAATATTCACTGTCCTTTTTGCCTTGGACTGATACAATTTACACATTTATATTGGTCTCTTGCATTTTGCCAGGCTTATCCTGACATCCAGCACCTGAAATCTACTTAACTGTGGCTTTTATCTCCTAGTGCAATAAACCTCTATTAAATTTACTGAAATCATGAAAGCTAAGTTTGCCTAAAATATCTCAACTCCATCTTTTTTACTACTTTAAAGCTGGTTTGTGCCTTTATACGTATAATGAGCTAGCCAGCTCATTAACTTGGACTGGTGTGATTCAGTGTGTATTTTCAGGACTCTGAGAGACAAAGCTAACATTTTGTATACAGTGCAAATGACTCCTTACCACTGCTGACTGCTCTTCTTGTTGAAGACACCTACATTTTCCTATCTATAAATTTAGAAGCAGAAAATCATTAGTTTGCCTCAAACAGTTCAATGATTTTGAGTCACCCAAACCAAACAACATAAAAAACAGTATCCTGACCATGGCTCACTGGAGTTCATAGGGCCTTGTCTGCAGTTTATTGCCATGAAATGTGTGGCAATAGGGAGCTCATGTGGCTCCCTCTTCTGTAGATCATGATTGCTCCTTAAGACTGTGCAGTGAACACTTGAGGGACCTACTAAAGATAAAATTATAACTTCTTTGCACTTGAGAGAGGGAAGATATCATTGGCATCTCCATATAGGGAAGCAAAGTGGATAACTGATAGCAGAATTATACTATAAAACCTACAGGACAAAAAAAAAGGCAAGAAAAAATAAATTTAAGTAGTCCTCTGCAAAGCTGAGATAATATTGTAACTTGAGCAATCATAGGATGAAATCTTCAAATCCAATTGGATAAAATCAATGGAAGTTAAATCCTTGGTTTTTCTTTTTCTTTTTTTTTAAATTTTTTTGCATACGTATCAATACAGGTGTACAGTTGCTGGTTTATCATGGCATAATAGCCATGTCAGCTTATAAATTATTTCACAGATTGAAAAACATTTATTTATGAGAGCTACTGTGGTTTATTTATGAGAGGTGTAGTGGTTTGTGGGAGCCGGGAAAGTGCTATTTCTGATCACATAGAGCCATTGACCAATGTCTGTGGTCAGATAACTTGACTTCTTCCCTCAGTCATCCCAGCTGGAAAGCGTGTTAAATGCATTGGCCCTGGAAAATGACAGTGTGCATTCATGCACTGATGTGTGTTTTACTGCATATAGGATGTTGTACTTCTCCGTCCCCTTCAGCTTGTAGTTTCTGGTTTCCTAAAGTGTTATGCAGAATCCTGTGCAAGCAATGTTTTACACTTCCTAAACCTTTTATATCCTTGAAGTTTAAGAAATTAGATAGCACTAGCTTTCCTCTCTTGGATTTCTAAAGACATTTCAGGCTTGTCTTTTATCTAAATCACTTTATGGCCCATTAATTGAATAGATAATGTTTCCCAGCAAAGTCTGAAGGGTCATTTAGCATTTTCAGCATGACACAGTGTATTTTCAGCCAGGGATGAATTTTTCTTTTGCAGTTTCAACACCAACAAGTGAGCCAGCCTTTGATATCCACTGCTCTTGATACAGGTAAATGTTTGTGCTGAAATTTAAACAGAAGAAACAGTATTTTGGTTGAAATTACATGTCATCTAATGTCATTAGTGAAACATCTAAAAAGGCAAGGGAGACATTAACTGCTTGTAAGAAGACAGAATAAAATCCCCCAGAGGTCTACCCATAAGTTCTGATAGAATTCAGAGAAAGATTTTTTTATGTTAGATAGTAAAATAGGTATTTTCAAAGAGAAATCTAGTTATACTACACATGCCAACTCCAAGTCAGTTTTGTAAACCAGTTTAATCTCTGTTAAAGACCTGTGGTAATCATCCAGTTATAAATGCTGCCAGCAGTGGCCTGGTGGCATAAGGAGCCCTCTTGCTCTATGGCACAGTCATAGAAAGTCAAACAGATTAGTCCAACTTCTTACTGTTATTGACATTATTCTGAACATTGGGCAGTATCCAAAACAGCCAGCCAAGCTATGTTTAGGCTACTGAGCCATTGTGTTGTTGTACATAGCAAGGAAAGGGGAACATGCATCCTCCTTGGTGTTCTTCTGCCACTGCCAAGTGGGACCCAGTCCTGTAAGGCCTTGGAAACATGTTAAGCTGCACACAGCTTTTCCAGACAGACATGGACAGGAAGATAAAATCCTGTTGATCAACTAGTTGGACATTTTATGTTTGGATTCTGTAAGACTTCTTGGCTTTTGGGAAAATAAAAGGAAAATTAGTCTTAGTGGTTTCAAAAAGGTCTGCAGGTCTGCATCATACCTTTGGTTAATCATAGAATCATAGAAAGATTTGACCTTAAAGATCATCTAGTTGCAATCCCCCACCATGGGTAGGGACACCTTCCATGAGATAAGGTTGCTTAAATAATTATCCTTTTTAAATTTAATGAGAATAATTATATTCCATAGTACTGATTTTGTGGACAGTCCTTGCTCCTGAGTTGTCATAGTTTGTGATGGGTCTTTAGTTTTTAATTATTTAGTAGCTTTTGAGGTTGAACTGGGGAGGGAGAAAGAAAGTTGGTCATTCATATAAATATATGTTCATATATACATATATGAGTATAAATACCTCTAACTAACAGTTAACAGCTACTTTAAATCTTTAGTGGCCACATTCAACAACTACAACCGAAGAACATGGCAGATTATGGTCCATTATATAATTTTACATCATGATAACTTCAGGGCGTGATTTGAAAGACTCTGAGCTCTCTTGGTGAATAGCAAGTAACTGCAGTTCATCTCTAGAATTAGTCCCTGTTGCTGCAATTCAGGTGGAGGAGATCATAACTGGGTACTCACCTCTTACTCCTCCTTATGGTACAGTTGCTCCAGGGACTACTTATGAATTCACAATCAGTGTTTATTAAGCAGATCACTCAGAGCTTGCAACTTCTATTTCAGTTCCTGCCATATCACAAAGTAACAACAGGGCAAAACACGGAAGCAGCATCATAACGCATAATGTCATTTTCTCTTTCACAGCTGCAGCTGCTAACACAGGGCTGAGATTCTCTGTGAAATGAGAACAATAGATCACAAAGTTGTGCCAAGAGGTGTCAGGGGTGCCAAAAGAAAATTCTGTACACTTATGACCTTGTAGAGAGAATGAGGGCACTCAGAACTAATCAGCTTTTAAAGTCATCTCTTATCTCCAAATTACTGCAGGCCCTGAAATAACCTTTAAAATGGTGTCTCTTGCACATGTCTTTTTGATGAGCACCAATGCAAAAAGAGAACCTCAAAGGAGCACTTGCCCTTCATGGTCAGAAATCCTTAGGGTAGTAAAAATACCCAGAAGACTTGTATGAATGAGGCCTTAGTGTGTGTAGTACCTTTAACTCTGAAAATATTACTTGCCTCCCAAGGGACAGGAAAGACTCATATTTTTTCAATACTAGTGATATGATTGCATGCTCAAGTTGGAACACGAGCAGACCATTCTCAAACCATGAGCCCACCAAAACAGGTCTCAATATCACCTCCAATCATAAAAGACAAGAAGTTATAGAAGGACAATTTGCTGTAGCCAACAGCTGCCTGAGCACAACATGGGACACAGGAATGAGTGTTTCTGATTCCATATGAATGAATCAATGACATCTGATTTTATGTAGGATTTAAGGCAGGCAGGCAGACCAGGCAATAAAGGAACTTGGAACTGACACAAAGTAAGTTAGTGTCTATGGCAGTCCTAGAAATGTGATTACAGCAATGTAACTCTTGAAGGAACTGAAAGACTGAATATGTCTTAGCTTCGTAAAGCTACCAAATAGTGATTTTTTAATGTTTTTAACAAAAAACTTCATATATAATATAGCTTAACAGAAGAAGAAGCAGTAGTAACACAGGTATCACACAGACTACACAAAGTGCTGCCATGTGATCAGGCATGACTTCCTGAACAAGGGCTGTGGCCTAACACCAATAGATAGATACTTCCTGGGGGAATAAAAGGTCAAAGTAAGGGCTAATGGGAGAAGGAGGGTAAAAAAGCATGCATGGACTCCTACGCCCATTTTACAAGCAGTAGAAAATATGATGTATGTTACTCATATTCCATGATTCCGGCAGTAGTAGGAATCACAAAAGCAGCCAAAGCATGGGTCACCAAGCATCCAGAGACATAAGGATGGGCATATTTTCAACTGTGTGCCTATTTTTACTTCATTCAACTCATTGGCTCTTTGTTCTAATCCTCTTTCTTTCACTCCCTCATTTTCTTTCCCTCTGCTTTGCTCCCCCCAAGCCACTATACCTAACAATGTTTGCTGCCATCCCACAGTTAACTGCACTGTCTCATGATTTCCTTTTTCTCCCTATCTCACCCATTTGCATTGAAAGGTCTCTGGGACAGGGGACACTCAAGCATTGTGTTTTCCCAATATCTCTAGGCCAACTCTGGTTCCTGTACTGATTTATAAGGTGCTAATCTACTCACTATAAGAAGACACAGAGTATCTTAACTGACAACACATTCAAAATAGATTATAGCCACTCACTGCTGAGTTTGAGACCAAAACAACAGAGTATACCTATTTCTCTCTGTTGATGATGTTGTTGTTGTTGTTGTTTTGGTTGGTTGGTTGGGTTTTGTTTTCTTGGTTTTTTTTTGTAATGAGCAGACGACTGAAGTCCTTTAAGGGAAACATTTCTACTGTGAAATGAAACTCCTCACTGTTTTTGATCAGGAACATTAGTAATGTGTCCATGTGCATTTTTTCAAAAATCAAGATGATTTCTTGGTAGTGGCATAAAGGCTTGCAACCCCACATTAGATATTTTGATTTAGGGGTAAAAGGCTATGAGACAAGTCAGAATCAAATTCCTCAGAAGCTGGAGGGAGCTTGTGGCCTCCTGGTGAACACCTCGTGAGGTCCTGCTCTCAGTAGAAGCAGGGAGATCCCACTGTAAGTAGGTAGAATTAAATTAGAGATGAGTGGTAGATAAATTAGATGGGAGGGACAAAATCTGAGTGACTGAAGAAGCAAACCCATTTCATTAAAAATGCAAAACTAAAAAATATGAGCTCAAATACACTTCCTTTCTAAGGATAAGTCTGTTCTCCAATCAGAATTGTGGCTTCAGCTGCAAGCATAGACCTTCTCCTCTGAACTAGCCAGTGCAGATGCTGATATCCATGGAGTCCAGCAGGAGCCACCAAATACCCAGGACAACCTTGAGTTTACCATCTGTTGATCACCCAGTGGTCTAAGCTAACATAACACTGAGCTCTCATTTATTTGTTACAAGAGTGGTCAAAGCTAAGGATGTTATCTATAGCTCAGGGATTTGACAAACCATGGTGTTTTCCTGGAGATTTTTCAGCTTCTTCCACACTGTAGCTTCTGCCCCTGAAGGCAGAGGATGACAGCAGAAGGAATGGATGGCAAGAGCAGTGGCACAATTTATATGAAACTGTGAATGCAGTTATACTGCCATTTTCTCTAGAGGCAAAAAGGTCTTGAGAAGTTTCTGGTTCTCATTTTTTTACCCCTTTTGACTTCACACAATTTGCTCCCAGTGCTGCAGGTTAGAGCCTGCCATATTGTACCACAGCAGCTCTGTGGGGCGATGCTGTGAACAAAATCAGCATGAGGAGGAATTCCAAAATCATACAAGGCAGAAAACCCTCCCAAACTGGCTTTGACAGCAAGGAGTGTTCCTATACAAAGAAAGCAGAGTATCTATAACCTGTGTCTAATTTCTCCTACCAGACTTGTTGCATTTGTATGAATGGATTTAAAATCAGCTTTTGTCTTATTGTGGGAGCCAGGGTAAGAAACCTTGGTCCCTAAATTAGACCACTGCTGTAGATGAACTTGAAGCTTCTGTAGTCTTATTTGTTCTTATCTTGACCAAATTTGCAAGCTCAGGCTTGCCTGTCTTATTTTCCCAAATTTGAGGATGGTAATGCAAACACTCACCAGACAGTAGGGGATCAGGAAAAATCAGTTAAGACTTTGTGAAGTGCAGCATTCTAACCCCAGTATTTTGCATCTTTAGATTAATTAGAAAAATTTTAAATAAACAAGATTTCTGTGTATGCTTGCCCCTCCTTTATATTTTAAATACAGTCCTGTCATTTATAATTGTATTTCTGTATTATTGTTTGATTATTATCGTGTTCGAATATTATTATTGTTATATCTTCCATGTCTTGGAAGTGCTAGATTGCAAAAATCTGTGTGACCTAAAATTTGTCCCACTGATTTTTATATAAGAATACTGGATAAAGCTGGGCTGTACACAAGCTTTATGATGAAATCATTTCTGTTGTGTCCTTATTTGAATTTCAGTATTTGCTTAACAAAAGGTTTCACTGGGGCTTTTCAGTCCTTATTTACATAGATCCATCAAAGATGGCATAGTTAGACACAGGATGTAGTTGAAAATAGACAATAGCACAGCAGGGTTAAGGTATTGGGCTGCAGCTAAAGTGTTTTGTTAGGAAGATCTGATAAGTGCTTAGACTTTTTGCTAAAATAAAGACCCTGACAACAGTGGGAATTCAACAGGGTAATCACACTTAATGCAGACTGTTTAGAGCAATTAGAGGTGATTGGCAGTGTCTTAAAGCCCTTAAACAGAAACAACATATAAAAAGAACTGACCTCAATTGGATTTCAGCTTCGTTGCCAGTTCCAGTCTAATGGCTTATATCTATCGTTAATGCATGTAAGGGTAAAGAATTTTTTATTGATACTGTAAAGTATCGGTACTGAGGCTTCCTCTGCCATGGAAATATCAAAACGCTCCACGTGGTATCAGCCCTATCAGTAGACAGTGTAAATAAAGAGTGAGGACTTGCCAAGGGATAAATCTCTCTTCCCTGATGTCCATGAGTTGTTTATCAATGAATGGATCAGGAACGCTGCAGGGAAGGCAGGCAGACAGTGACAGATGATCCAAAGGCAGAATGGACTGCAAAGTGTGGTTTTGATACAGAACCAAAGTTTGCAAAGACTCATTCACAAACAACAGTGTATTTGTGCTTATAAATAACACACAGATATTTAATCTGCAGTGAGTGAGATACTCTGATTTAAAACTCTGCCGACATACTGAAGTCACTGAAATGAAGCTGACTTTTCATTTCCCAGTGATTTAGCTCATAACTCTTAAGTGGAACTAGCTCATGTAATGAATCACCAAAGCAGTTACACAAATCCTGGGAGCCTTAGCAGGATTTCTGTGATAGTGTCTTTAGGACAAAATTTGCTAAGGCACAGCACCCACTGACATTGCCAAATGTTGAGTACTAGGCTGGCCTTGGTTAGAAGACATGTTTTAATTTAAAAAGTCACACTTATCCACAGAGAGGTTATGGCCAGCAAGACAAAACATCTACCTGGGACAGTTTAAATTATGTTGGCCCAGGTAAGAATTGCCATGTTTTCAGCTGAAATACACAGCCAAAATACTCATGTGCTCCTATGTTGTTGTAGTGCAGAAGTTTGGTATCTTAAAAGTTAAAACCTTTATTTAGAAGGCAGCAGCTTTTTAAAACATTCTGTCCTGATAACTTTTGAATGTCTAATGCCACCCAAGTTTTTCATATGTTTTCTATATTTTTATTATTTATAGTCATACAGTGATTGTGTGCATAAGATGTTTTATGTTCCTCTAACATAATCTGTTCTGAGAATGTCTGTATTACTGTATTGCCACCATTGTAGCAATATATCTGTAATTAGGATGTTGGAGTGGCTGTGGAGTGATGTGCTGAGGGAACAACCATTTTGTCATGACAGTCACCCCAGCCAGTACTTTTTAATCTCCAAGGGGAAGGGCCAATGCTGAAATCCACAGCTGGGTACACTGCTTTAGCAGCAGAATTTATGCAATGTAATTTGTGTATTTTCACAAGAGCAAAATAATGACCCAAGGGAGCAATAATCCTCTGCCAGTTTGAATAAACAGTGAGGTGAGTATAGATCAAGAACCTGTTTGTACAGAAAATGAAGACTTGGTCACATACTTTGCATTATGACAGACAGCAAAGAAAGCTGTTGGTTTCTCTTCCCGAATCAGAGCCCTAGGTTTAATCAATAGTCACAGTAATCCCATCTACACAAGGCTGGGAATTGCCTTGGTCTAGCCACCCAAGAGATAAGCCTTCCTTTGAGTCTGACCCACTCCCCTGGACTCTCTCCACAGCCAGTGGAGACAGAATAGGCACCTTAGGAGAGAGATTCCTCCCACCCCAAGGAGGTCTAATAAACCAGGGGGGACCAGAGGGTGTGCACAGTGACCCCCTGCACGAAGGACATGCACAGTGAACTCACTGCAGGTATTTAGCTGGCAGTGATTAAAGTTTAGGTGAGTGTTTACACAGGGTGTCTAGCACAGTAAGATACAGAGGCAGATCCCTCATCCTGCACCTAGAGATTATAAAAAGCTTTTCCTCTGCTTTCAGATCCAGGGGGAGCAGAGTTTTCTCTTGCAGTCATACTCAAACCTACCTGCAACTATGTGTATTTCCTGAGCCATTTGCTTGTTTCACTTTGTTCCTTACTGGTTATAAGCCAGATGTCTGAAATTTCTGCTTGTGTTCACATTTCACTCATAACAGAACAGGTAATAAACATTTCATATGGTTTCTACATTAGGATAAATAAGGGTTTATTATTTTGTTACATAAAAGAAGGGGGGGAAAGTGAATTAAAATAATCTCCCAAAGGCAAGCTCTCAAAAATAGAGAAACATCATAATTTTATTGCTTGGCTAGTAGCATAATTTTGAAGTTTTTTGCTTTACAAACAACTTCAGTTGTTTGCTTTACAAACAACTTCAACTCCATTTTAATAAGTTAACTGGAGGCATAAGGTTATGGCTACTTAGAAAGTTAGTTAATTGAAACTACATTAAATTACCATCCTTTCCCTTGCCATGGGGAGCAAACAGCCAGAGGATAATGAGTTTTATTAACTCTCATAATGTCAATGTTGACTGCATCCAAATATTGGATCCATTATTTGTCAGTCCCCAAAGAACCACCTAGAGAAGCAAATGGGTCAAGGATTAATTGATTGGTGCAAGGTTCTCTCTTTCCAGTACAGTTTTGCTACTGTGCCAAGGAGAAGAAAGTCAAGGTATTTTGAGGCTGGGTTGTTTCTGCTCAGCACCAATCACCCTCCCTTTGCCTGGTTTCTCTAGCTGATGTTGTATGGTCAGTGACATCACTGCAACCTTTCAGCAGCTGTCCAATATCTCTACAAAAAACACTGGTCTCAACTGGCAACCACTGAGGAATTTTCTAACCAAAGTTTTGGATTTCTTGTTTTGCTTTGTTTCTTAAACCTCATGCTAATTTGTGGAGTTGGAATCATTACCTGGGAATGTACCCCTCTCCAGGAAATTCTCACCAGGAAAGGGCTCTCTAGCACAGAAATTTGGAGAGACATCTGCAGCCCAGACTAAGGAATAGATCAGTGATTAGGACACTTGACTGGGATGTTGAAGACCTATTCTTCCTCTGCCCCAGCTTTGCACTAGCCCTGGGCTACTGCCAGAGGAAGGGAATTTCCCTCAATCTCCTCCAAGGGCGGAGGAATAATTTCCCTTTGAATAAATAAACCGTTGATTGCTGGCTGATACAAATTGTGTTATTTCTCATAATACAAATAGATTTGTCAAACATCTGGCTGCTATTCATGTAGCTTCTGAGCAGACTTTTTCACAAAATTTCTCTTATCTGCTCCATCAGGAACATTTTCTTGGCTCCATGTTTATGGATGAATACTAAGTCTATACAAATTTCTGATCTCTAAATTGAAGGACTCCAAGAATCAGCAGTACCAGCACAAAGAGAGGCAAGCACAACCAGGAATGAAGGAGTAAAACTGGGTTTTTTTGGTAGCAAGTAACCTTTAAGTTCACTTCATGTGCATTAAATGATCATATAATATTGTCATCTCTCTTGACTGTACTTGCTTCTTTTTTTGAGGGGATGGAAATTGGATTTTAATTTCTTTTGTTCTTTTAAAAAGACTTGGTTTTACCTTACTGAGGAAAAGAAGGCTGGGAACAAACACTGGTTACCAACTTTCCGTAGTAGTTTTTTTGGGGGATTTTATCCAGCCTTTATTACAGATATCCCTGAGCTGGAAAGCCAAGTGACAAATCCCCATGAAGATGACATTGGTTTGGTGTGAGAGATATTTTCTAACCTGTAAAGAGCAAGTAATCATGCAAAGTCTAAAACCACCGCAAATTTAGAAGAAGCAGGTAAAAGCAACTGATTCCACTGTGCGTCTCTGTCCAATGTGTGTTAATTTCAAGAAACCTGCTTCATTTCCCATACTGGGTACAACCATTTTCATTATTTACATCCTAACTTACCCTCTGACTCCGTTCTGGTGAGCCAGCCAGCTCTGCAGCCAAGGCATGTAGGTTCAAGGATGGTCTGTCTCATCCTTCTGAAATTAAACAGAAATTTTAAACTGTCTACTACCCTTTAAACTGTCCATAGAGTATATTTTAGATCATGTTTAAAGGAAACTTGAAAAGCAAAGTACATCATAATACTAAAAACAAGCAGTGAAATGTATGAATATATGTGTAAATACATAGATATATTTAAATGATGCACAAAATCCTTAAGAATATGTTAAAATGGGAAACACTGGAAAACACAGCACTTTGTACTATGTTTCAATAAAATTAAAGTTTCAGTTCCTGCAACCTCTGATTTTCAAGAAAGATGTCTTTTAGTGGTACATCTTCCCATGATACTAAGAACTGAACAACAAATTTATCAAGTTCCCAAGGTATCCTCAATGCAACCTTTTGGGAACTCATTCCCAAAATGTCATTTTTGCCATTCCCACACACAACTATAGCTGAACCTGAACACTGGCAATGTGAATGGAACATGCTCTGTGCTAGCTTTCAAATCCAGCTTGCTCTGTTCCTACATCTGGTAAAGTAAATCCCCAACATCCACACCCACGGCTCCACATCACTGATGGGGAAGCGATCTGACCATATAGGATATCCCACTCCTCTCTACTCATTCCTGTTCCTACTCAGTGTGACACTGCTCCCTCATCTGATCTGATGTGGCTGCTCATGGGCACATCGTCTGCATGGCACTGGAGAACTGCCTTGATCTTTTAAACATTAAAAAAATTTAAAATTGCTTTAAAAAGTAATGAATAAGCACCCACAAGCC
>NW_005054346.1:1385247-1411718 GCF_000277835.1 Geospiza fortis | reverse complement strand
TAGAAGGAAAGACAAAGGGGTTTAATGCAGTCAGTGTAATAAACCTTGTGCTTGCCTATCCTCAAGAGGCTCAGCAAAACTTCCACTTAATACAAGCCAACCTCTCTTACAAGTAGGAGATATTGCTGGATACTAACACTCAAAGCCATCTGCAATTTGGAAAGTTGCATGTGTTTTAGACCAAGAAAATCCTCCAGAGTGGCCTTGTTTGTTTGTTTGTTTGTTTTAATGGATAGAGAAGCAGGTTAAAGGGTCTGAAGATAAATAATAAATGAGTGACAGCTTAAGCTCACAATTAGGCCAACATTAATAAGCATCAATTCTGAAAGATAAAGGATTTATCTTCATAAGTGACCACCACATTATAGATGTCCTACATTTTAATGGATAAACTCAGTTAGTATTAAAGTTGAATACAAACCAGGAAAAAGGTTATACACAGGGAAAGTCTAAACACTTTTCCTCCCTTTATTTTTCCCTTGGACTGCCTTGGCAACAGCCTTAGTCATTCCCACAGGGGAAAAAGATATCTGAGTATAATGTACATCCTCTATCACACAACTAACCTTCAAGAAGGGATCTTTCAGACATAACCAGTTTTGCCCTGCCTACTATTGGGACACCATTCTCAACCCTAAGGGGACTCCTTTTCCATGGCACTTTAAAATTTGCTAACTATAAGACCTATACTAAATGCTAAATGTTCCAGGCAGACTCGTAGGTCTTCTCAATGCAGTTGAAACAACCTGTAGTAAATGACATTCCAAAGCAAAAATGGTGAGTTAAGTTAAATCTTGTTTATTTGTTGGCTTGTTTCCCTTCCTCTCTTCTATTCTTATTGTTTATTTGATCAAAACACACTGAATGGCAAAACATCCCTCTGATATATCTGGCTCCTGCTGAGCATATTATCTTATCTTTCCCTTCATCCCATCTTTTACACAATTGAGTGCTGTGACAAATCAGATTATTTCAAACTGTTTTAAGTTTCTCAGCTCTAAGAGATTTACTGTTAACCTTTGTTAAAACACACAGTTCTTAGAGATGACATAATGACAATGTGCAAATTTATTATATGATATCAACATACAATAAATAATGACTGGTAGGAAACAGAACTTTAATATATGATAATAATGATGAAGAAGTAAATCCCATAATTAGTCAGGACCCACTTTATGCCTTGTCCAGCCAACAGCAGTGGAAGTTTAACTTCTAACTCCAAGCATGTGAGCCTAGTGCAGGTTTTCAGTGTACTTACTCCAAAAAAAGCCAGTTCCATGGTCCTGCAACAGTCCTGGTTTACTGTAAGTCAGTGGAGTGATCCTTCAAACCTACACTCTGAGTTTAGGGAGCATGAGCCCAATTTTTAAACGTGAAGCATTGGTGTTGGGAAGAATGACCCATGATCCATAAGGTACAACATTCCAACATTCATGTGGGCATCTAGGAGCACAAGTACCTTCTTTTACTGATGGACAATTGTTGTGCAGACAATAGCACTGCTTAAGTAATACAGATCTTTTTCTACTTAATACCAGGAAGGGAGTTGCTCTCCAGTCACTAAGGTGTCTTTGCCTAAAGCATTTAGAATAAGGAGACCAAATAAGAGACATTATCATTGTTCAGGGAAAAAGAAGTGCGAGGAGTAATATGTAAGTGTGATCAGATGCTTTAATAAAATTACGTTCTCCAACTTTCAAGAATTTAGGAGATGAACATTTTTCTTATTAAAGAAAATGAAGTTTCCTAATGAGACTGCCAAGTCCATATCAGCCCTGGAATATAATGCTAACAGTAATGCTAATACTTCTACTAAAATTAAAAATAGCTACTCTCCTGAAGGTCATTCAAGCAACCACTGTTCCTGCAGTCATTGTTTCTGTTGCTTGAAGCAATGGAAGAGACAGTAGAGGAGTTAATACACTTTTTTAAGTGAAAACTTTCTTGTCAAGGACCCAGCACAAAGCTGTTAGGCTACTGGCACCTCCAGAGAAATATCAGGTGGTATCAGCTCAGGAAACCGACCTATCTCAGACAAAAGATTAAATTGATTATGTTCTCATTTCACAAACAAGTGGGTTATTTACCCAACTCTCAGCGACTCAGTGAAGGATTTGAGTTTCCACTCTGTTAGAAGCCCAGTGATTCTAAAAACTAAATTAATACTGAAGATAGCAGACATATTTTCTTCCACATTTAAGTATAAAAGTCTTTCCAAAGCAATAAATTATTACTTCATTAGCAACTGCTCTATTAAAATTGGGTATGGTCTTTCATAAATCACTTAATGATAGCTCTCTCTATGAAGGAAAGTGGGAGGAAGAAGCAAAGACCATCATTAAACTAGGCATGAACAGGAAAAAAAAAAAAACATTAACCCCATGCTGTGAGCACTGGATATTGCCAAAGAAATAAAGAAAGAAATAACTGGTTATAATTTTGAAAGGTTAACTCTCAAACTATTTTTGTAATGAATGATTAACAGGGTCTAATGTCCCTGCTCATTACAGGGAGGCTGGAACTAGATACCTTTAAAGGTCCCTTCCAACACAAACCATTCTATGATTCTATTGCTCTGTGATTCTATGATTCTATTAAGAGTCTGCCTGATATCAAATATCTCTACTTCTCACTGCTCCAAGTTTCCCATTCTTTTAGCTCACACCACTGAGCCCTGTCTGCCTGAGACAGAAGACTGTAGGAGTTATTGGTGTTACTGTGATAAATTCAGCATTAATGATGTACGATGGTGTCAGTGCTCGTGCTCATGTACCAGCTGCGTATAGACCCAGTGCTCTTCCAACAATAGCAATCATGTTCCTGATTGATGCATTTGCTTCTTATGCCTCTAGATCAATTCAAACTGCAAACAGCTATTGGTCATCTTTCCTATAAACCTGGATAATGCAAATCTTGCAGGTGTTCTCAGAATTTAATGTTTCCTCATATGTTGGTTTTCTTTTCTCCAAGTCCCTGGGCAATGGCTTTGCATCAGGACATATATCCTTCATACCAGGCAGAATGAACATATGGGCATTATTCTCTCTATAATGAAATTGGTTGAATTGGTTGAAATTCAAATTGATTGAACTGGTTGAAATTCAAAGCACCTTCACTCTGCCTCCAGTCTTTGTACTACTGAAATTCTCATTAAATCGGTTGGAGTTTTCCCTCAGATGAGCGTGTGAAATGCATGCAGGGGTAGTTTGACCCTGCTTGAGAGGTT
Source organism: Geospiza fortis (assembly GCF_000277835.1). Classification (NCBI taxonomy): domain Eukaryota; kingdom Metazoa; phylum Chordata; class Aves; order Passeriformes; family Thraupidae; genus Geospiza; species Geospiza fortis. Next base: position 1,408,489 of record NW_005054346.1, on the reverse strand, counting down.
GTTTGGGTGAAGATTATGTAGGTTAGGGTTACCCACCAATTGGTGAAATAACTGGATTATTCAGGGACTGCTAATGTTTGTTGAGGTATTCAGTTCTGTATTACTGCTGTCTAGAATATAACTCATGGTGGCACCAGGTGCCAGCTGCTCGGTGACCCAGGAAAGATGGGCCAGGAGTAGATGTCAAATCCTTGGGAACCTGACATCCAAGCAGGACAGGTGAGTGGTTATGCGGCCAAACCCATCAGAGTCCTGATGAATTCATTCTGAGCATTAACTCCCAAAGTTATGGCTTCCTCAAGCCAGGAGGGCACTGGCACCCTGCAAAGGAATTACCCTACTTGCAATTGCAACATTTTACTTCTCAGTGCTGGTGGAAACCTGTGATGTAATTACCTGTCATAAACAGCTACTTTGTTGCTGAGGAGACACAGATATGGGGACACTATCCCTTGGTGATGTGAAATTTGATTAAGTGAAATATAGTTAAATTTAAAGCCAGTCATACAAACCTTGGGATTATCTCCCTGTAGCAAGTGTGGTCTGAAGTATATTATTCTGTTTATTTTAAAATTAAATTATTAAGGAGCAACTTTAAAATCAGTAAAAACAACCCTGCCCACATTTATTGCTATGGTGGTTTTTTTTGGCAGTATTAAAAGTTGCTCCGAAAACGACTTGATAAATTCACACTAGAAATATTCCTTCAAGGACTATGTTAACGAAAAAGGTGAATGCAAACTCACCTCACGAAATCCTTAAAATGCAGGTGGCAGGAAACTTGACGAAGTATCAGAGGTAGTAGTTTTCTATGTCTGTTTTCATATTTTTCACTAATGATCATTCAGAGGTATAATTTCTTTTACCTTAGATCCAAACTAGTACTAATATTAATTTATTAGTTCCCAAGAAAGACAAAAAATATCTTATGGTCTTGTTCTGCTTATGTGTGAAGGAAACCTCAATTATTTCTGGATGTCACATTTGTTTGAATTTATAAAAATATAGGCTTTTCTTCCCTTTTTTTTTCTGTACCTTTGAAGCTTGTCAAGGATGCTACATGAAAGATGTAGCATTTCATATGAAAGAGATATTAATATATTTCCACCAAAATGTTAGCAGTAGACTAGATAAATTTCTTACAGACTTTTTCAAAATATTGACCAGCAGAGCTGATGCTATTTTCTACAGACTTTCTTTAAGATGTCAGTCAGCAATGTATATAAAGATGTCTTAATTTCTAGTCATATTTTCCAGTATGTATCTATTTAAAACCACTGTTACTCTGTGATGCTTACTGTGGTTTCCCAAGGCAAATAGGATTAGAAATGCATATAAGTGTACATCTGTGGAAAAGAAGGAAGTCTTTAAAGGGAGTATCCTCTTTATAGACAGACATTAAAGTTAATAGTTTCCCCTTTTTGGTTTCTGTAACATTTTATTCCTAATATCAATGTTTTTGCATTAACAGGCTCATTTTATTTTAAAGGCCCGTGCTCCTGACCGTCAACTGCTTATCAAAACACAACTTAAATCCAAAACTTGACATATGTACCACAGCTCTAGCATTTTTCCCTTTCTATTCCATCTAAAAACATAGGAAAAATTACCTGAACACTTTTCCTTAATACACAAAATACTCACTGCAGACTGAATTTATACATCAATATAATTTAAATGTGTGGATTTAATCCCCTACTACAGAAGCAGGTGCAGTCTGATTTTGTTTCTCTCCAAATCTGAAAATAAAATAAACAAAAATAAAATAAAATAGAAACTAAAACATAGACAAAAATAAAATAGAAAATAAAATAGACAAAAATTAATATAGATTAAAAAAGAAGAAAAAATAAAATAGAAAATTTTTAAAAATAGACAAAATAATAAAATATGAAAATAAAATAAACACAAAAAACTAACATCTGAATCCCACATGTCAGGCCCTAATTATTAAACATGTGTACATATATAGAGCTACACAAACGGAACTTAATTTCTTAAACTGTTCTATTCCAAAATACATATTTAAAAGACATTACTTCATTATTAAGGCATACTTAGTCTATACATAGTTTCTGTGTCACTAATCTTCATTATTTTTCTATATTATAAGTTGTTTACTACAATGTTTTGAGGATTTTTGGTTTTTTGGATTTTTTTGCTAGGCACTTGTAAATCGAAGTCCCCTCAGGTAAGAACATAGGATAAGAATGTCAGCTCATTAAAATTCATCTATTCCTTTATTACACTCAATTCTTTAGTGTCAGTTTCTTTAAAAACTTATCTGAATTTTCCTCCAAAATGTTATTTAACTTATTTTTATATTAACAGCTTTAAAATGTGAGTATTTTAGTTTTGAAAAAAGAATTAAACTAACCATAAGTTACAGAAATTTTTTTTTCTGAAATTTCCAGTAAAATGACACATAAATTGTCACTGGACATTAGTGAGCTGCTACTTCATCTCACTGCAGCAAGTTGTCACAAAACATTAGACCCATCGGTGACTATAAATGTGCTATTTTTAGGCCATTAGCATTTATTTCCTGTATGGCCTTTTAAAAAAAAACCCAAATCCTTGCCTGAATTATTGTTAATGTGAGATGAGTTGCAAAATACAACCAGAAAGGCTATAAAATCTGCTTCTTTACGAAATCACTAAGGTTTTTTGTCGTGCTGAGATATTACTTTCAGCAATGCTATTCAGTAAAAAAAGTTTGAGATTTGGCCTTCTATAGTAAGTACTCAATAGACCACAAAATAATGCTTTTATAATAATTGATTTTGCCTTAATAGTTTGTTGGGGGGTTTTTTTGGTAAAAATAGGTTTATAAACTATGTGGCTTCATTTCACATCCAGCAACCTTGGGATAACAGTCCCAGGCAATAAGAGATTTTGAGGTAGGCCTTGATATTGTAAAAAGCCCCAGCTTCTACAAGCAAACATAGATTTCTTGGCAATTAGACTAGCTGGGCTAAATTTCTCTCTGACATGATTTATAAATTCATCCAACTTAATTTGCTGATAGGAAGCTGAGCACTGTACCTGGGTCATTTGGTCTGATTTATATCAGAAAAGTGTGCAAAAGAAAATGAAGCTTCTCTATCTTGCTCTTGTCCTCTCCTCGATTCCTGTTACTATATAACAGGCATTCTTCTCCTTTAATTACCTTCTTCACGGCTTGAGAGCTTTGATGACTTGATTAAGCCTTGCAGTGCAGTTCCAGTCCCTACCCATCTGATTAATTAGCCCAAACCTTATTAACTTCCTAATTCCAATCAATAATGCACTGATGCTGAACTGTGGAAGGGCAAACTAAGGATAGCAATTTTGTCTGAAGACACAGAGCCATGTACAGAGTCTGTTCTTTTACTTCTTCCTAATTACAAAATTAAAACTACCCATCAAGAATATATTTGCTCAGGGAGGCATTTTGTCACCACCTGTCTTACCTGAACCATGTCACAATAGAACTTACACTGATGGAGGCCCATTGGTGGCACCTCTGTGCTGGGCTGCCTTCTTCCAAATATTTAGCTGTTTCTTGTGGAAAATGGTACCTACTGTCTTAGAGTTACAGTCTCCTGAACAAAATACTAATGGCACAGGAAAAGCATGGCCCATGCTGCCTCCTGTACAGCCTTCCCTGAACCTGTCCAGAAGTGAGCAGAGCCAGCAGTGACATTCACTGTATTTTAAGGATGCCAGTGGAAATATTTCAATGCTAAAGGATTGTCTCAGCAGCTGCCAGCACGGTCAAAACAGCACACACATAATCCAGTGCAAGTGTAACTATGGGTGGCTGAAAAAGAGCTGGCAGTGATGGCACTTCTGTGGCTCCCAGTTCCTCTGTACTGAACTCTGTCACTGCTGCTGGAGGTCTAAATGCTTACAAAGGCTTGGCAAAAGGAAGTCAGGCTTTATTTTTTCTTGCCTGGGATGATCTGAATGTGCAAGCAGAGAATTTGGCTGGGGCAGTTGCAAATTGTCAACTCCATTTCTCAGGCTGCCACTTTCCCACTCAGTGACTGACCAATGCCACCATTTCACATATCTGTATTTCAAGTATAGGTTAGGCCTAACTTGCACAGTCTGTGGCTGCTGTGTCTTTTTTATTATTATTCTTTTCTTGCAGCAGCATTGACAGTGAAAATGGGATCCAAAAGTCTCCAGAAGTCTGTTCAGCAAAGATTTCACATTAAAGTAGCTCTTACCCATTATTATGAAAAGTACTGCTCTTGTCTGTGTTATTTGGCTTGGTCTAGCTTTCTTCTTGGGGCTGGAGGGGAAATTACAGAATCAGAGGATATACTGGGTTGGAAGGGTCTCACAGTGATCACTGAGATCCAATCCCTGTCTCTACACAGGACAGTTTAAAAAAAAGTTTTGAGAGCAAAGAAGTGCAAGAAAAAGTAGAAAAAAGGTATGACAAAAAGACCCCTCTAATATTCTTTCATCAGTAGTAGCTAGTCCTGGCAATAGCAAAGATAGTAAAAGGTACAGCTCACAGAACACCTCTCAGCAATGCACAGCTGGTTTGCATTCAGGATAAGAATCAGTACCTAGAACTGATGGTGGATGCTAACTGCTCACCATTTATTCTCCAAATAGAAACACGGGGTTTCCAGACCAAACACATCTGAATAACAAACCTTCAAAGCACTGTATTGTGCTAAGAATGTCTGCAAGAGGGGAGCTGGACAGGTAGGATGTGTGGGAGGACCCAAGGGCTTCTCATTAAATGCCATTGTTATTCTTGTTTTCACTGGGTTTTCATTTTCTGATCACATAAGCAGCTCTTTTGTTCTCATTAATGTTTCTCTTTCTAAACAATCCATAGCAACAAGTACCTCCATTATGATTTCCACAGGCCACTGACAACAAACCACAAATCTCTGTACAATACATTTTCTTGGAGGTAGTAGGTATCAAGGACTCTTAATAGTGCTATGTGAAGGATCAATTGTTCAGCTCTATAGTGCAGGAGTGTCTCCTGAGCCTCTCAGTGCCTGCCTTTGTGTACAGTATCACTGATGGGGAGTGACATTGCTTTCCTAGGGATCCTTTCCATTAGAGAGGCTGCTTCCAGGCAAATCCGGTTGTGGACCATTTGGAAAACAAAACATGGGTAGAAGTGGGCTTTTATCACATTTGTCCATGTGATTGATAAGGAATTAGACACTTTTCCTGCTACTCAGTAGGAAACTCTAGAAAAGCACTTTAATTCCTGAACTGTTACTATTTCTCTGAACTTTTAAATATAAATACATGGCACTTCACTATCGAGGTAATTTCCTAAAGCAGAATTTAAGAAAAAATTTTTAAATTCCTTCATCTCTGCATTTCCTAGATTTACATGAGCCACTAGCTTTTGGGGACAATGGCTTCAAACCTTTAGCCTTCTAAAGATATGAAATCATATTTTTCACGTGTCTGTGCTGAGTTAAGCCAGGGTAGTAATTATGCAAAGGTTATAGTGAAGCAAAGCTGTACATGAGTTTCTATCCCATGAAAACAAATATGTACACTGCAGGTAGATCTGGTTTTGAACAACTCCTCCCATCACACCCATGTAAAATCCTTCTGCATGTGTGCTAGTCCAGCATCATGCTGGGAGTGCCAAGTCATAAAGGTTTCATCTTTACTGATGATGGCCTAGACTGAAGAAGAAGAATTGGTGTTTTTCCTTGCATTAACAGCCCTCCAAATCCAGTCCTACAAATCCCTGATTCCTAGCTTCGCCTGAGAAATCAGTCTGTAGCTGAGGTCAGCAACTGATAGAGATGGGACTGCTCATTTGTTAGAATTTGGAGTCACATTCCCCCAGAAGAAACTCATGAGGAGCTTAACATCCCAGCCTCGATGGCTCAACAGCAGGAGGCAGGAAGATGCATCTGCATGAAAGAGGCTGTACAGCCTCACTATGCCTCAGCTTCCCACCTGCAAGCCAGAAAAGAGCAGCGTGCTGATAAATCCCAACAGAGTTTGGGAACTCTGAGAAAGAGGTGAGCAGCGTAATGTGGCTTCACTAGCAGGTGGTTCTGCACAGCTAGAGAAGGTGTGAGGTACTTACACTGTGGCAGAATTAAAGTGCAAGTAGAATTCCACATTATTCCAAACTAAGAACACTTCCTCCAAGCTGCTAAGTTTCATGAACATGTGAGTCAAAGCAGAAAAAAATTAAGCCAGTTTTGTAACTGGCAACTGAGCTTGCAGGGGAATCTCATGCCCAGCCACTGCCAGCAGAACATCCCGAGGGTCTGACAGGCTGGATGCACTACCCAACCTGGCTGCTCTCCCAGGGCTGGCATAGGACAGGGACAGGCATACTTCACTGGTCAAGATAAGCATTTAAGCAGCTTCCAGTAATCCTTTCATTCATTAAACTACACTAAGCAGATCTGCTTGGTCTTCAAAACGAAATCAAACACGCGAAGAAAGGAAAGTGCACCTAAACTGATTGTACAAGTCAGCACAGGCACTTGGCACCAGGGGCTGCCTGCCTGGGACAAACACAGAGGCACGAGGCTGGCTGCAGCCATGTGCATCCATGCTGCAACAGGTCACATAGGCTTAAAGAACATCTACTCTTCCCTGTCACCAAGGGGGGTTGGAAGTGATGTAACTGCAGGGGTCTTGGCACTCACAGCTTGTAAGAAGTGCCCAGGTTGCCAGACACTTTTGGCTTGTGTTTCTCAGGGCCAGTCAAGAAATTCAGGCAGGTAAGGCTCAACACCTATCGAGATTCCAATCCACCTCACCTGATTATTTCGACCACCTCAACTCCCTTCTGTTCCCTGAAACTTGCTCCTCTCCTCTCCTCTCCTCTCCTCTCCTCGAGATTCCAATCCACCTCACCTGATTATTTCGACCACCTCAACTCCCTTCTGTTCCCTGAAACTTGCTCCTCTCCTCTCCTCTCCTCTCCTCTCCTCTCCTCTCCCATTTCCTACTCTCCATTGCCTCCTTGACATATACCTTGCTCTGATAAGATCCCTAAAAAAATCCAGTCTTGTTTTTACAAATATTCAGATAGCAACTGACACCTTCTGCTTGTCCTTGTTTGCCATTACCTGTTCTCCCATTGCTCCAGCTGCCCCTCACCCCACTCATAAGCATGCAAGCCAGATAACCATCACAGGACACAGACAGCAATCCTGATGGCAGACAGCATTGAAAGAACAATGAGCTCCTGCTGCCAAGCCCTTACTTACATCACCAAATGCTGTAAGGCTGAGCACAGCAAGAGAGGAAACACAGGTTTGGTGAGGCACACAGAGACTGACTTTCCTTCTCCAGAGTTACGCAGTGAGAAGCTGTTTCATCATTTCCTTCCCTTCTGTGCAGACACCAATTTGCAGGGATCCTGGTGTTGTCCAGATACTGCCACCAGCCTGGTGACCTCCACTTCTGACATGGGGACATACTGTGTCCTTTGGGATCCATGCCCTCGGGGATCCATGCCCCCAAGGACAGTAGGGTGAGGATCTTTCTAAACATTGTCTGGACAAATGCTCTTGACACCAGGAACAGCATTATCTGATCTTGCATGCATTTCTCCGCAATGCAACCAGACCTGCCAGGTCTGGTAGAAAAGTCTTAGGTCATGTGGAACATGTCCATCTAATGTATTGGGGAAGGAACAGTCCAGGAGAAGGCTTTAAGGGCAACCCATTGTGTGCATGGTGCAAACCACAGCCCAGAACTGACTTTGCTGGCACTCCCAGAGACTGCACAACAACCTAAGTAATACCAGTAGTAATTACTTAGAAGATATTCACTAAAATTACATTTGTTTTCACAATAGTATTATCACAAACTATGTATCACATTCCAATCCATGTCACCCTGTTTCAATAGTAACTATTGAATATTCTTTCCTTCTGTTCCTTGGGACTGCAACAACAGGCTACTTATAATCTGCTGGCCTATAATACTAAAGCTCCTCCTCAAATTATGCATTTTCATGTCAGCTAGTTAGTTACCTGCCAAAGCATTCATAGCTTAAAGGGAGTACATCTGTTCATCAAGCGTGGGAGGCCCATGTTTTAGTAAAATGTTTTTCATTCTTCAGGTGCGCCTAGGAGAGGAAAAACAGGAACACAACAAAGTGAAGAAAACTAGGGAAATATCTGATTTTATATAAAAGAAAGGCAAAAAAAAAGTATTTTCTTACTCTTCCCTATATTCTCTTTCTCAAGTATGTGGAAATGTTATTCTAAAAACAATATAATGAATGGGATAAAAAAAAAAACAACAGGAAGGAAAGAAGGAAAGATCTGATGAGCATGGTATCACCCCAAAAACAAATCAAATATTTCAGGCTGGATCCATCTCACTCAGCATGTATTTTAACAAATGGATTGCAGTGTAGAAAGCATAGTGAAATTCATCCCAGGAGTCTGAGCTATAGCTTTCATTCTAGGACATTAATGGAAGATTTCTAACCAGGCTGAGTTTACTGAAACAAAAACATCTCAAGGTCACACTTCTTAGGATGAGATATGTTCAATAAAATCACTGAAAAGGGCACATATGTTCCATGCAGATATACTTACAGATGTCACTCATATATGTTCTCTACTTTTTGAAACCTGAGGTGTAATGGGAGTATATTTATGTTAAAAGGCATTTTAAAAAATCAAGAAATCAATTTCTGGTAAGAAGCCTTCATATGAGGAAATGTTTTTTCCACCTCTTTGGGTTCCTTTTTTCTTTTCTTCTTTTTTTTTTCTTTTTTTTTTTTTTTTCTTTCTGGCTTACAGACATTGTGGCAAAGTACAGCAGGGGCTTTGTAACATTTTATTGATGAGGAGTGGCCAAGGACATCTGTGGTCTAGAAAACCCACTACCAATGCAAAACAAAACCCTCAACCTCAAAACCATGAAGTGAATTTTAAAAAGACCACAAAAAGCTCCAGCTCTCTCTTCCTGGGATCCCCCATGGGAATTCTTTGAAAAGCAGCTTATTTTTTTTTTCTGTTGGGATTTCCTATATCAGTGAGAAACCAGTTGATCCTCTGGAGCCTGGAAGTATTCATCTTGTTCCTTAAATAGAAGATGCCATGACCAGAGAGAGGAAGCAAAATTGCTTAAGTGCCATACCTGGAGCACTATATTTCTTCAAAAGCAGCTTAGTAAAATTTTTCAGATGTGGAGATGATGGTCTCTCAGTTCTGTGCTGATCCATGAAAATTCCAAAGCAAATTTCACAGACATTGGGAAGTCCTGACATAGAGAATCAGTTCTAAGATTTAACCCTCAAAGTTGTGTTTTTATCCAAAAGAAATCATTACTGTCTGACAAATGTTGGACATAAAGAGACAGTTTCCCTGACTTGCCGATAGAAAAAAAGTCATGAATTGAAATGGTCAGTTAAACTGATGAAAATTAATTAAAGTCAGAATGGCAGTATGAACTCTGGCTAAACAGCTTAAAAGGCACTGGTATCACAGTTTTATTAGATTTTAATTTATATTTCATTAGAAATACAAATGACTGAAAATTAGTCTGTTCACTTTACCTTTAGTGCTGTCAATTCACATATATCAAACTATTTATTAAAAGCTATCAATGTACCTATTTAACAAAGTAAATCCTGTGTAGTGCAAAACATGAAGGAAAGTGCAATGGCTCATTTCACTTCAGGTTTCACTTCAGACTTCAGGCATGTGATTAATTACCCTGTTATTGCAAGTTTAAGCTTTTAAATCAAGTAACACAAAATTTTGTGTACTTTGTGCAGCTCTGGTGAACTGCAAACCTGGAAAATATAACATTCTTCTTATGGCTTATACATTTTGACCGTCCTAACTTCAACATGCCTTTTTAAATGCACACACACACACACACACACACACATGTGTACACAGAGCTAAATTCTGCAATATGATACATCCTGCTTTCTGTGGCTGAGGTGGAGAAAACACTTTTAACTCAAGAAAGTGATTTTGCACTGGAAGTTGTTCAACTATCTCTCCATCAGGGCCTTGAGAGCGAGGTCATAAGCAGAGCAACTGCTGAATATCATTGGGAAAATAAGAGGTGCAACAGACAATAAGAATTTCAACACAAATATTAGGGCTCGGTGTTGTTTTGGTTTTTTTTCTTTTTTAAGGACTTGCTAATAAAGGAGCAAATTCTAAGCATCATAATTGACACAGCAGACAGCAGGGTTTTAATCATGCAATCCATACCTCTGACTTGCTTCCAAAAATTGTGTTTGTCTTGGTTCCTTTCCCATAGATGTGCTAATTATAATCTTGAAAGTTTCAGTAGCTACAAAGTTGTGTCAATTTGTTCATTATTTAAAATAACAAAAGGGCTTCATCTCCAAGGAGAAAGTCTATGCAAAAGAAAATTCAGCAATGCAGGAGAAAGAAATTCCAAGTACACCGGAAATCCTATAAAAATAACTTCATTAAAGAGGGGCAGACATGCCAGCTGATTGGGATATTCAGAGCATTTACTAGAGCACCAGCTGCAGCGGGGTTAGATGCCCTGCACCGATGAATTCCATTTGAAGGAGACTATTAGCTAAGCAATTATTAGATAGGTTTCTGAACATGGTTACAGAGGAATATACACAGTGTTCCAGCAAAGGGCATCATCAGGCATGTACGTGCCCGTTCTGCCCACGGAAAGTCAAAAGGAATGGAATAAATGGGATTAAGAAGGTATTTGCAGCAGGACAAAGACCCGTGAAACACTAACACACCAAAATGTTCAAGAGGAACACTTTAATTGCTTTGGACTGAGTCAATGAAGAAATGGTAAACAGTGGCTGCAAATGTGTTAATCTGCTTATTAAGACTGCAATTTAGAACAGCTCGCTCGCACTGGTGACATTGTTCCTTTACTGCTGCTTCCCCACACACCCTCCATACCCTGCGAGAGGGACGTGTTTTAGAGCACATACAGCAGGGGCTGTCCCCAGCAGGCTGGGAGATGACACGTGCTGCTGCTCCTTCCTTCGAGGCCATGCCCGGAGGCTGTTTCCCTTGGAGGTGTCAGGATGAGAGAAGGAAGCAAAGCCAGCTGTGGGAAGTACATGTTTGTATCTCCCTTCTGTGCAGTAATTGTTTTGGGCTCTGCTTTGGGCCTCAGTTTCTGCGGTGCAAAGAAAATAATTTAACTGATCCGCGGCTCTTTTTTTCCTCTGCCATTTGGAAAATAAGAACTGTTATCCTCATCTGTCTTTACACAAGCCTATAAGATCTAAGGACAAAAAGTGTGAATTGGCATCACACTGGCACATTAAAATATGTGTTAAAACGCCAGTTTTCTCGAGTTTCTGCCAGGGACAATCAGCCCTGCTCCCACTTTAAGTGTCTTGAGAAAGCCCTCTTTCAGCAGAGAAACCACCGGGTAACAGGTCATCAAAGCAGCTCCAATACTTCCCTCTGCTGCAGGCTTCCACCTTGTTCTGGCTGCTGTAGCAGTGCCTTGGAGAAAGTGGCACTCAGAAATCAGTAAAGAGGCTTGGAAGAGACTAACCTGGACCAGAGCCTGCTCTACACAGCTGATGCAGCCTAGACCAGCTCAGCTGGGCCAGAAACTCCAGGGCTGGGGTCATTGTGTTGCAAAGGAGCCATTGTAGTGAAATCAATAGGGGCCTTTTAAAATACCCCTACATGACAATTCCAGTGTCAGAACGGAGCAAGTCAAAGAAGGTTGTTCCCCATAGCAGGTTAAACTCCTGAGGGTGGAGATAATCTCACAGCAGGAAGGGAGGAAAGTGCTGTGCCTGCCTGGGCCAAGATGCTTTCACACCCCTCATTGCCAGCTTTAGGCTACAGAGCGGGCCATTATCAGAATCATTGTCATTATTATCCTAAAATCTGCTGCCCGACATTCAGGCATCTATCAGGAAAAGACCCAAGGCCCTATTAGTGCAGGCAATAAGCCCCCAGGAGGAGGGGAGGAAACTCATTCCTGGAGAAATTAACGTTGCTGCTGGCTACATTCCTATCAGCTTTGTTAATTCTGAAGTGACATTCATTGGTAAATCTGATTTTACCATGCTGTCCCATCAATCAGCAGGACAAGTCTCGTAACAGAGGTTTTTTTTATTGTCACACACAATAATTTGCCTCACAGACACATGATGTAATGGCCCTGGGGGAAGCTGATCATCAATACTCTGTATCTATAAGAAAACCATGTGCTCACCACCATCACTGTGTCCTGACTGTGTCTGAGATATCTGCCTTTCTGCTCTCAAGCTGCAGTTGAGGAAGTCAGCATTTTCCTATTAAACACATTAAACCGATTGTGAAGGAATGCCACTCCCTCCCCAGGTGATGCTTCCAAAGAATATGATGTTAAATCCTTTACCTGGAGATGCTTCCATTGCAAATGCACACTAGAGATCTGAAAACAGTGTCCATCAAAGCCTGTGTTTTCCTGATTAAAAAAAAAAAAAAGTTAAAAATCGTGAGTTTTCATCTCACACCTCAGCAAGTCAAGTACCACTGACATTCCAATTCTTCAAGCTGATTCAGAAATGTTTTGTCCTGTTTTAGATGGCTGGTCGCAAAAGACAATATCTGACAGATTCTGATAGATTTGCAATTCTAAGTTAATTAATATTTTACCATCAACCTCTGATAGATTTGCAATTCTAAGTTAATATTTTACCATCAACTGCATAAAATACAAAATGGATTAACAAATAGACTGCACACACGTTATTTCTTTTGGGAAATAAAATTTCTGATTGTGATCGAATCTTTAAAGATTTGAGTATTAAAAACCCAATAAACTTCTTATATACTTCCATCTATGTGAATGGAAACAGGTTAAAGCCTGCAATAGTCTTTTAGTTGCTGGGGGGGGGCGGCGGGAAGGAACCTCTTAATTTCTTGCAGATTTATGTAAAATAGTCCAAACTCACGAAACTGTGTGTGAAGAGCACAGTCTTTAAGGTGATGAATAGTACTAAAAGACCTCCTCACCACTCTGAAGGTAGTTAACTGAACTGACTGCCTGGAGCTCTGACACCTTTAAAGGGCATGTTTATCAAGGGAAAGATGGGTTGAATTTGTAAAATATTTGTCCTCCTTCTGGGGCCATACAGTAACCCACCAAACCGAGTAATTGCTTAATTTTCTTCTACTCCATACCCTGCAAGAGATGACAAGCAGTGAAAAGAGAGCCTGGTGCTGAAGGAAAGTTTTTACTGTGTTCTGGGCAGGGGGCTGCTGCGTGCCTCCCTGCCATGGGAATAGCTATAAGAGAGGGTTAAAAGCTCTTCCTCAGAGCCCCCCGGGACTGCTGTGTGTACACAGATAATGCTGCTGAGCCTGAGGAGGGGCTGCCTGAGGAGGGGCTGTGCCCAAAAGCAAGAAGAGATGGGCAAGAGGCCATGTGGGACTGGGTATGCAGAAGGGCTGAGCAGAGGCAGAGCTGCTGGCCTGTTCTCAGCAATGCTCTGCTCTCAGCAATGCCTGCTGAGCCCACCACAGTGCCAGGATCTCCCGGGACCATCACAGAACCGAGCTAAGCCAAGGCACCTCCGATTAAACCACGGCAGGTTAAACTTCTGCTGAGTTTCTAATGAGTGTAAAAACTCCCCTTTGGCCTTGGGTGCTATAACTATTTATGAGGTTGACCTTTAATTACTCTCTCATGTAGAAATCTTTGATAATATGTCTTTGAAAGCTTGACAAATACGGACCTACCCAGCACAGATCAATACCAATATAGTAACATAGTAGAGCAGCTTCCACAAAAGCAGATGCTAAAAGGTATTACCAGCAAAGCTGCTTCAAAGGACTTAGCACTTCAGCTGGGCACTGTCAGCTCTTTCTTATTACTGAAGGTTTTAGGAATGTAAAAAACAAACATGCAAGGGATGCCAAATATTAACGTGACACAAAGACTGGAAAGGGTATGAAGCTTTATCCCACTGGGCCCAAGGGAACAGCAGCTGCCAGCAGCAGCAGGACAAGAGTGACAGCAGCAGGACAAGAGTGACTGCCATCTGCTGTTGCTGTAAAGTTTTCTGCTCATCTGCCTTTCAGGGCTGGGAAAAAACTGATAGTGCTGAGTACCTAGTTTGAATGTCACACAGCTTCTTGAAAAGCAGCTCCTTAGCAAATTCACCATCTTCATGAATGCCATCCAAAGTAGTAATGAAAATGAGAATGGATAGTTACTAATTCTATATTCAGTTTACTTGAATATTCAGTATTGCTTGACTTTTCAAGTTTTAACAGACATTATACACATGCATGAGCATACCTATAGGTACACAAATGCACATATATGTGTGTATATATGTACACAGAAATAAAATCAAAAAGTCAGTAACATTCTGTTAAGAATGGTGAATACACTTGGAAAATGTCTACACAGTGTTAAGGAGGGGGTTTTCAGTACAACCATACAGTTCTATAAAAGAAAACCTCATAATCCAGAATATTTCATTTTGATTTTAACCCACCTAGTATAACTTATCATTATCATACAAGTTTAATATTTTGTCTCATAAGTACTATGGAAATAAGTGGGGGTTCTCCTAGGACAATGATTAGAAGCACAGAATATGCATCATCTTTGACCATCACAATGCATTATAGGGAACTTGACATTGTTCTCACCTAATGAAAGTGGGAGAGGATGCTGCCGGGAGGATGATTCCCAAAGACACAGACTGAAGAAAATGCAAAGGGCGGCTTTTTTTTTATAATAGTTTTATAATAGTTTTTATTTCCTCATTTCTGCTAGAAAAATAATTGATCCATCTACCAGACAGCTATAGTTAAACATCACAGACCAAAAAGCTGTACGGATTTTGGGAGAGGTTTTAAATGCTGAGAACCACTTTAGTTTTCCTTCTCTTCTGAATTTCTGCAAAATTAAATTGTTTTCTCTTATTCAGAAGAACAACTGTTCTCCTTTAGCTCTCCACAGAACTTTTTTTTTGTAATAACAACATACTGGCCAAAACAGCTCCCAGGAGACAAAAGCAATGAAAGCCATAAAGGAAGAATGTTTTTGTCATGCCAGGCGCTACTGCTCATGTCTTACATTTACAAAACCATCAGCAACTAAATTGGGATAGACAGACCATCTGAATAGATTTGGCCAGTTACTCCAACTAGTTAAAAAAATCCAATATATAGAAACAAACTATGTTAACACTGTGATAGCAGTGTTACATCAGCATAGAAACAGAAAAGGAATTTAAAAGCCCTAAATTCAGAGACCTTCCCCACAAGGGGGTAAGATCAGGTAAGATCAGACTGATTTTCTCTGAGCTTGCTTCCCTGCCTGCAGATCTGGCATTTGAACTCTTTGTAGGAAAGAAACTCAAAACCTGAAGGGGTCTTTCTCCATCCCTCATTTCTCTAATCTCCAAAACATAAGGCTGAGGACACCCTTGGGAAGGGGCCTGGGGGTGGGGTGTGGGGGGATGAGTAAAGAACCCAGATGCATGAGCAAATAACCAAATGTCTCTTATCCAGGAATTTTCCTTCTTGATGGCACGTTTTTTCATGCTGAATTTTGTTTTGTGTGTATTATATTAACTATGTGTGATCTCTCCAGCTCTGAAACTAAGAGAAAGAAGCCTTAGAAGAAGAGGCATGGGTTAAACAGAATCCTACTGTGATAAATATAGTAATGTCCATAATAGGTTTCATACTACTCTTGGCTGGAGGTCCACCAAAGTTGAGAGAGAAACTTTCGATGGTAAACTTCTGGATCAGCTTCGTTACAATGTGTGGAGCAAAGACACCCAGCAGGGGCCTATTTGGGCCCTGCTGCCTGCAGAGCCATGGTGTGAAGCCTCCTTTTGCTGCCAGCATAAGGAAAGAAACTTTCAAGAAGGCAGCTCCAGACACAGCAGAAAAGCAAAATCCTGCCCTCCAGGGGCTAGACTGTCTCTCTTCCAGTACTGCACATGGCTCATGGAAGGGAAAGCCCCCAGACCCTCCAGCATCCTTCAACACTGCCATCTCCAGCACTGACCCCACTTTGATTTAGACAGAGGATGGACTTCCTCTTGCTCTCTAGGAAGCTTGATTTCACTCCAGGGGCTATCTATGAATTGCACTTTTTGGTCAGTATAATCCAAGTAACCATCCCTCTCTCCTTCCTTCATTCCCAGTGGGTGTTTCCTCTGCTCCTGCATTTCTGTTCATGACTAAGGTATCTCCAGCACTTCCTGCTCCTGTCTTGCCCATCCCCAGTAGCAGCAAGAGCAGGATGCTGCCAGCCCACGTTCCCACTCTCTGCTTACTGATGGGTACAGCCATACATCAAGCTCTGGGGGAGGGGGCTCAAGAAGAAGAGCAGATTCCCCTTGGGTTGTTTCATGGGGGTTTTCACATCCCTGACAAAAAAAATAAAATTGAAAACCAAATCCACTTTTCATTAAGAGTCTACTGGTGAAACTGATACTGCAGAAATACACATTCCTGTGTGCTGCCTTCCTGCTCCATAATGGCTCTTGCATTAGGGGCTGGGGGCAGGGGGGCTGCTGTTATCCATTTACTTTAGTAAAGATTGCTATTGAATGAAACCTTTAATGGGGTGTTTATGCTCCCGCTCAGCTAAGAGCTCCAAGCTTGTGGCAGAGTAGTCTTTCCCTCCACCTTGACAGCTATCAGAGAATCAATACAGGTAATCCCTCAGCACTGCTGCTGCGGGCCTGCTCTGGCCACTGCACTGGGGTCACTCGTGGGAAAGTGAAACTTCTCCAGGGAGTGACTTTTCACAACACCCCCACCACCTCTGCACCGACCCTCTGCAGCTCCAGAGGGAATGCCACTGACCCCACTTCGATTTAGACAGAGGATGGACTTCCTCTTGCTCTCTAGGAAGCTTGATTTCACTTCAGGGGTTATCTGTGAATTGCACTTTTTGGCCAGTATAATCCAAGTAATCATCCCTTCCTCCTTCCTTCATTCCCAGTGGGTGTTTCCTCTGCTCCTGCATATCTGTTCATGACTAAGGTATCCCCTACTGGCTCTGCTCAAGTTCCTGCAGTCAAAGTGGAAGGATTGCATTTTCTCACTGCTACTTTGCAGGCTGATAACACTGCAGTTTGCAGTACTGTGTGGCATTCTCACAGGAGGGCATTCAAAAGTGCTCTCGACACTACTAAACTGCTGGGCCAGCCAGAGGTTAGTCCTGTGACAAACAATAGTCTTGTGACTTAAAGTCTGGCTTGTCACTGCTGCAGTGGAGATAAGCTGGGGTTTCAGGACAGCCCCTACAGCAAGGCTGCTGCAGAGTGGCTGGCTGGGGATGGAGATGGAATAGAGTCCCTCAAGCCCCACTGCAGGAGAGGCAGAGGGGCTGTCACTCTCCTCTGGGGCTGCTGCACAGCCCTAGTTGTCAACACACAGCCCCAGGAACCTTCGAGGGGATGGCTGTTCAGAAAAGGCTTTCACTGGCTGAGATGAAGCCTCTTTGAGTCAAACACCATAAAAACACAGACTGAGAGTATGGACGTGTTTCACCTAAGGTTGAAAAAGAAAAAAAGAAGAGAGCAAAGACAGAGCCTCACACCCCTCATGTGCCTAAGGCCCTGCACTAAGTGTGTTAAGGAGAGACAGAAGGGAGAAGGTGCAAGGGCCTGTGTACCAGGAGAGAAAGGGAAGTGAAGGTGATGGTGGCTGTGTTTGTAGGGGTACAACATACACCAGCACTCGCTGCAAAGGCCTGCAGGAGACTGGGGACCCAAGGAATGGCTTTCCTAAGAAGGGGACAGCTAGCCAGGACTCCTCTGGTGAATGATCTCTCTTGTTTAATGGACAGTTTGGCACTGACCAATATTTGTGACATTATCTTCAATTCATTAAGCTCTTTGCTGCTTTTCATCTTCCTTCACTGGTTAACCACCTCCCTGTTCTCCAGAGTGAGCAGCAGGACAGGGACTGGGACAGCAGGGGCTGGGGACCAGGTGTTTGAAAAATAGGGATATGCAGGAGATGCTAGAGGGAGCAGATGTCTGTGGCCAGGCCTTTTGTTCTCTCACACTTGCAAGCCTGAGCTCTGGGACCACCTTTTTTTTTGTCTCCCATTGTCATTTACCCAGGAGGAGCATTTCAGGAGTTAGCCTCATACAGTCTCTCTCCCTGCACCCCTCTGCTCCAACAAAACAGTTGATTGCCCTTATACTCTGGTTTCTATTTAGATCACTTTCTATTGACATTTAAAAAACTCACACAGAGTTAATGCAGAGCACTTAAAACCAGCTAGTGTCTTACAGAACTGATTAGTCCCAGGGACTTGTCTTGCTGCTCCCCTTGGGAGGACTGTTTTTAATCCTAGTTAAGGGAAGAAGAGCCAGGGTGCACAGACATCCTTTGCCTTAGTGAGAGCAGTGACAATGTGACCCCAGACAGGGACATCACCCCACAGCCAGTTTAAGCAAAACTGAGTGAGAAAAGTGGGTACCTACTGCAAATAGTGTATTACTGTGGTTACTGTCATGGAAAATATTACTTCTGTCCTATATTTGCAGATGCCAAGAATTGGAAGAGATGGATTTAGTACAGCATGTAAAGCCACAGCCCAGCCCCCTGAGAGCTGCAGGGATGTCCTTTCTGCTGCCTCAGCTCAGAAATAGCTGCAGGAGTATGGAGCACCACGGTGCCTGCTCAGGATGGACTTGGCAGCCAGGGCTGCCCAGCACAAGGACTGAGATTTTACACATGGTCACAGATATGCTCTTTTCTGCTGAGCTTGCAGTGCAGCCTCCTTCATGCACATGTCCTTCTGTGCCATGCAGTCATTCTGGGAACATGCCAGATAGAAAAGTGCAGCAGGCACACAAGCTCCCTCAGTCTCCCCCCTTCTTAGCTATGTGTATAAATACCCAAACCCCCACTGCTGGCTCAGCTGGCTGGAGCTGCACATTCACTCAGCTGCTGAGAGCACAGCCACAAAAGGTGCAAGTGAATGTGCAAATCCTCGGGGAGGAAAACCTCAGCTCACTGGACATACACAGGGTACAGGTATACTACAGGAAGATTCCATAATGTCTCCTAACCCCCAACCGGCAAGAACAGCAATCTGTTTGCTCTGACAATCAGTGCATTTCTGTTTCAGAAAACTAAAACCTGTGGTGGTCTGGCGGGTGGCTCAGCTTAACCTCCCTCCTGATACATTTCTTTCTCTCCACCCTACTGTGACGTGTGCAGAGCCAAGCGCCATCCTCACTGTCCCCAGCACAGCTGGGACTCACTATTCAAAAGGGAGAAGATGACTATAGGGTAGTTAAATACTACAAGGTAGTTTAATTCCTTTTTTTAGTGCTCAATTCGGATCCATCATCTTGCTTGCAAGTGGAAGTGAACTCAACCCCGAACTGAATGCCCTCAGCTTTCATGAACTGTTGGGGTACTTAAGACCAAATCCATCAAGACACTGGGTGCCTTTGACTTCTTGTGCAGTCAGCTCTGCCCAGCAGGACAAGGACTAGAATTCCCAATAAGAGACAGTTTGACACTGTAACGACTTACAAATGACACAGAAAACACCCTTCAGCCATTTGCTAGTACCTCAAATACACAACTCTGCATCTGGCAGAAAACAACCCATAGCCCATTAGTGTACACTGCAGCCTCCAACAATTTATTTTTATTGTTTGCATGAACGCAAGAGTAATAATATTAATAATAAGAAAGAGGGATCCTAATATCTTTACAAACAACTCGATGGATGAGCGTCTTAAGGACAAACGGGTCTTTGATATGGGTCTTAATGTCTCTACCAACCTCAAGCTGAAAGTTTGTTGCAGAACCCAGACAGCTTGACTGCAGCCTGAACTCCTGAACTTTATGATAATAGAAAAATGGGTCAGCAAAGCCTGTTGCAGAACCTAGATAGTTTTAACTTCTGAACTTTGGGAGAAAATGACAAATGTTCAAGGCAGCTCGGCAAGGCTGTACCTCAGCCAATGGGGAAAGGACGAGGGCAACATGCAGCCGGGAGTTAAGGATAAAAGAAGGCTCAGGCTTCCAAAACCCCAGGGGACTCTCCCTCCCCTTATTCACATAAAGTTGCAGGACTCCTGTCTCCTTTATAGACACCGGCTTTTCACAGAGTGGTTTTGTGCACAATAATTAGCATCAAAATTTACATATATGGTTTTAATGTGCAATACAGCCAGTACCTTCAATCACAAGTACAAGTAAAACCCTTCACATACTCCCTTACAGGCAACACATCAAATTTTATAGAAAGGTGCAAATAATTAAGCACAAGACATTTGGGTTTCTTCAAGAAGATGAAAACGCACACAAGACTACTACAGAGGCACCGCTTAAACATACAACCTTCATTCAGAGCAAAAAAGGAGGTTACCTGCATGGGAAGCTAACCAGGCATTTCACAGTACTTCAAAGCCATTCCTAGTCATAACATTTCCTTCATTAGTAGGCAGCTTATTTCACCAAATCATGATTTTTTTTAAGGGACTGAACTAACAAAGGCTTCAGACACATAATTCTTGTTTCTGTTGGCCAGGATTTTGTATGTTTGTATCTATCCTCCTAGATAGCAGGCAGCTGGAAGAAAGGTTCAGTTCCCCTACCTGTTTCACAGCATTGTTTGTACACATAAGTACTGTGATAATTTTCTGCTCAGGAGTGAATTTTACCTATTTAGGGGCCCGGAATTCAACCCTCATTATGTCAAAAAATTTAGCCTGCTGTATTGGAGTACTATTTGGTATTAAAACAAGCAAAAACCAATAATCAGAGCATACTCTAAAACCTACATGTATAAACATACAATACAAATGGATTTGCTTATTTCACATACTTCCTAGTGCTGGGCCTCAATATTTTGTTTACCAGTAAGCGATTCAATAAATATCTAAAAAATATTTTTACAATGAAAACAATGAGAACAGAGCAACTTAAGATACAAAAATCCTTATAAAATTAGTGCAAATCAATATATTTAAGGATACAGTATCTGCACAGTAAATGTACAAGTAAAATATTTTCTATTTTTATGCTGTATTTAAAGAGACCAATAAAGTTAGTACAAAATAAAATCTTTACTTTCTTCTACTTTATGTACAAAATTCTTGTTAATCGTAGCTGATCTAGGATACTTTGAAGAGAATTTTATCATCCCAGTAATATCAAACTACCTGTGTTTATCAACTAGCTCCAAAAAGGATTTCCATTATTCCTCCTGGATGCAGCAGACAGTCCCACTGGCACAGTGAGCCCTCTCATATGCACAGCCTCCTGCCAGCCATGGTGGTCACTCAGCGATAATTCAAACTTCTATACCAATTACAGCACTCCCTATCCCCAGCAGTCCTTTGGCACAGGCTTTTTGTTAAGCCTCCTATCTAAGATTTCACATTGTTATGGAATGCCACTTTCTTAAGAATTCTTAACAATTTTGAAAGTACATAAATCTGCACAAATCACTCCTGCCTTGCTTGTATGGTGAGACATGGAGGATGACACCTTTCAGTCCCCCATGGAAGCAAAGCAAAGCCTTTCCTGCAGACTGGAGAAGGAATTTCACATACAGAATTTTTAAAATCTTATATTTTGAGCAAAGGAAGGGAGTGCCACTGTAAGAGTAATCCAACATAAAGCCAGGAGGAAGCAGAGGAGCCCAACCTTCATATCAGGGCTCACTGCAAAGATTCACCTGGCCAGGACCGGGCAGGTTCAGGGAAATCCAGAAAGAAGAGGCCACTGCTGGGATTGTGTTTGCCTCTGGCCTGCTCTGAGTCTACAATGAAACACCTCTGTGAGGCCACTTGACTGCTTATTATCCACAATGGCTCACTGATGCTTAGGAACATCACCATATTTGGTCCTCCAAACTCTTGAGAAGACAAAACCAACCCCCACTATCTCTGCTAGCTGTGATATCAGGCCTGCATATATCTTACCACACCTCACATCTCTCCCTCTGGGCTAACCAGCATCCAGCACCCTCTGGAAGAGTTGCTCTCACAGTCCTGGAGCTCTCAGTCTCCCAGCAGCTAAATGATTTTAAATAGCTCTTCATTGGTCCAGCAGCCAGTATCTCTGAGGAAGTTCACATTTAAATAGAACATTACTAAAAGACAGGTTAAGGGTAAGTAGACCATATAACTGTGGTCATCTGTCCACACAACACGAACAGGTTAAATCAGCTTTGAGAAATGCACCTGATAAAAACATCCCTTGCACAAGCTTTGATACAGATTGTACCAGGCAGTCCACAGGCATTGGAAATGCAAAACACTCCTCACAGTGATATTTGTGCACAAAGGGGTTTTGGGAGGTAGAATTCCTTCCTGCGCTCAGTCATGTGCCCTGGGTCCAGAGACCAGACCTCCCCCAAGAGCCACTGCAGGTGTCCCCTTCTACGCCGTGCACACAGCCACGCACAAACAGATACACACAGACTGATACACACAACAAGCTAGTCCAGGACATGTCTGTGGGGTTCCTGACTAATGAGCAGCATGAATCTTCACGTGGAAGCTGTAATCCTCCTGCTGGGGGAAGTGCTGGCCGCACACGGAGCAGGTGCAGCCCTTGTCCTTGCTGTGGGTGCGCCGCACGTGGCTGTCGTGGGCGGCGTGCGAGGCGAAGGCTTTGCCGCAGTGCTTGCACTTGAAGGGCTTCTCCCCCGAGTGCTGGCGGATGTGAGTGCGCAGGATGCTGGACGCTGTGAATGCCTGGAGGGGCACGGATCATCAAGGGCAGGGCAGGAAAGGAAATGGAGTTGCATGTAATTTGCTTTCACATGTGCAATCCCCACCTTCAGCTAACCCAGACCCCATCAGAAGCACATTACCCTGAAAATTAAGTCCTGAAATAGCTCATGTTTCCACTCCTCAGGTAAGTTGAAAAAATAATGAGAACTCCCAGCAAGGAGGAATCAGAAGGCAATAGCTATTGCTATGCAGATGTGGCTGAGTCCATGGAGATGGATGAAGCTCAAAGATTTCTGACCAAAGATATCAGTAAATATCTTCTATGTCAGAGGGAAGAAGTCAATACTACCCTAATTAGCTCTGCAACTTATTTATGTGGGAAACATAATGCAGGAATTCCTTACAGTTTTTGTTTTTAAAGTTAAACCCTTGAACTGTCTTGGGATTCAGCTGCTAAAATTCATCTATGCAGTCCACCATACATCATTCACAGGTGGTTTTTCCCTGCTCCATCATACTCTTCTCTTTCTGCAGGCAGAGTTTCCAGCCTGCTCCCCCACCACTAACACTTTTGAGTAGCAAAGTCATAAAGACTTCTCCTCC